>NC_079390.1:11314431-11627893 GCF_029220125.1 Pseudoliparis swirei | reverse complement strand
CAGACAGACACACAGACAGACACACAGACAGACACACAGACAGACAGACAGACACACACAGACAGACAAATAGACAGACAGAGAGACAGACAGACACACAGACAGACACACACAGACAGACACACAGACAGACACACAGACAGACAAATAGACAGACACACAGACAGACACACAGACAGACACACAGACAGACACACAGACAGACAAATAGACAGACACACAGACAGACACACAGACAGACACACAGACAGACACACAGACAGACAGACAGACACACACAGACAGACAAATAGACAGACAGAGAGACAGACAGACACACAGACAGACACACAGACAGACACACAGACAGACACACACAGACAGACACACAGACAGACACACAGACAGACAAATAGACAGACACACAGACAGACAGACAGACACACACAGACAGACAAATAGACAGACACACAGACAGACAGACAAATAGACAGAGAGACAGACAGACACACAGACAGACAGAGAGACAGACACACAGACAGACAGAGAGACAGACAGACAGACAGACACACAGACAGACAGACAGTAGGAAATACCAACATCTTCCCGGGCAGCTGGCCAACACTTTAACCATTAGGGGGAGAGCTGGACCCGCATTTCCTCACTTTATTAGAAAAAAAAGATTTTTTTCATAGTTTTGCCATTATTCTAAAGTGGAGGAAGACAAGACTGAAGGGCGCGGCAGGATTTATGCCCAGCAGCGTCTCCAGAGACGGGGAACCGCACCGCTGTGTGTAGGTCAACGCTGTCACCTACAGCGAGGCGTCACGTGAAGGCACCTCGCTGAACTAGACCTCCTTTACTGACAACTACTGCAGGTGGAGGAAACGTTGGTGGCACGTCATGCCGGTGCAAACATGATCATGAGCATATCATTATCAGAACAAAAAAGAAAAAACAGACAATCATAAAGACTGTAGAATTAAAAAAAGAAAACATTTGGAAGACTTCTGTCCCCGAAAAAATAGCATGACTTTATAACAGTCTACGCACTCCAAGCAGGTATTGAAATGTCAATGCGGAGTATATTTTAGTTTGGAAAGCTACAATTACATGAGGTAAATGAGAGAACATCAGAAAAAGCACATACAAATGAAAATGTGCTTGTATTGCATAGTTATGGCATTATTACTTACACATTTTGTCTGACATCATGCAGCATTTCCACTGATTTCCTAGTCAGACTTTCACACTAATAACATGAGCAATCATTCCTACACTTAAAAGACTGAAAGGGCTAGACTAACAAATGACTCCCACACTTAACTCGTTCCTTCACTGTTCAAACTTGAGCTCTGTTCGAGAAGCCGGTGTCCTCTCCGACATCATCAGTAGTTATTTTGTTCACATGCAAATGGAGGTGTACATTCTGTATGTGTCTGTGCAAGCAGGGGCTGGAACATACCTTCACAAAGAAACAGAAAATCTACATTTGAAAAAAATGTAAACAAAGGAGAAAGGAAGAACATGCAATGCTAATTCTTTAGCAAGACCTGTTTACATAGGTTGTTTCTTTTATAAAGTGGGGAGGGATTTGTTTGTTTGTTTCCTTAACAAAAGAAGAGAAAATCGATACAAAATTAAATTAAAAATATTAGATCATCCGCATAGAATAATATATAAATAATATCATGAATCAAACTGAAAAGTCAAAAAAGTGGATGAGATAGATGCACATATACAAACCTGGGTTCTTAAATTGATCCGGGCTGTGTAGGTGCTGGAGGGGGGAGTTGCAGGCGGAGGTGGCATGCTCACTGTGCAGCATCTGAGCCGCTTGGGGCCCCAGGGAGCCATAGTCAGCAAAGGAGCAGGGCCCCCCCCTCTGGTCACTGGGTGTAGAGTAAAACCCATAATCGGGGAGGCCTGGGAGATACAGTATAGGGTGGGAAGGGGGAGGGGAGGGGACTCCATCATTGTGGAAAACAACTCTTTCAATGTCAAAGTCAATGTCCAGATTGTTAAGCATAGCTTGGTGGTGTGCCACACCATTTTTAGAATACATCCTTGAGTTTTGTCTGCTTTAATTGCCCCCCCCCCCCCACACCCCTGCACTCCCTCCCCAGCAGCTCCTACCATGTGGCCGGGCCCCGTTGGCATACGGCCCATGTTTGATACGCTCAGCTGTATCATATACATTAGCTGCACAATTATGAATGCATACTATCTCTCCCTGAAATGACACAATTAAAACCTCCTCATTTACTCCAATACCTTGATTCAAATGGACCAATAATAATGAATACTCAATAAACAGTAAGGCCACAGCTTTTGATATTTTTGGGCTTTTGCATAATTGACCTGTATGTCATGATCACCAAAGGAGTGAGATAAATCTGAAGAGTCATTAAAACACAGGTCAATACATTTCTCATTTCAAACCGGCAGTTATTGGTCGACACACCCGAAGGATGCCTTTGTCATTTCAATGAAAAGAAACACTGTGTGAACCGCTCAATAATGAATTTAAAGCATTTGTATTTACTTATAGCAACAGATGAGTTTTTTGTTCATGTGATATAGGCATTCATGTTTATTGACGATTCTGAAATATCCCACGTACACAAAGAACGTCTCGGATCGGCCTCCTCGCCCCATTTCCTCTGAGACCCAGATGGTGGATTATCAACAGTTTAGAAAATGTCTTTCAGCAATAACTTGTGCTGTCATTTATTGCTTGTCCTCTTAATCTGAGACAAGCTGCTCATATAAAGAGTGCAATTAAAAGAAAAGGCTCCTTCTCACACTCCTTGATAACAGAGTTAATCTACTCAGGAGGGACCAAGATTGGCGACACCGGCTTTTCCGTGCCGGGTTTTTCCCCCGCTGCGTGTTTTTTAATTTTTTATTTGGGTCCTGGAGCGAATGGCCATTCAAAGCCACTTCACCTCTCCCCATTCAGAGTGAGACAGTCCACTTCTGCCAAATGAAATGTTAGCACCCGCCATGTTTCTCTTCGTCAATGCTTTTTAGCACTCTGATCTCACCACTTGCGGGCTGTCTGCCCACTCATCAAATTATAGGCTCCAAATACGGCATGCTTCCCACGTACGTCACATAATGCCTGACACATTGAACAAAGCTCAAGAACCAATCATGCTATTTACTTCACTTTGACAAATGTCACAGAACCTTGATTGGCCTTGCTAATGAGGAAAACTGAATCAATGGAATAATTATAACGGAGGAAGAAAAGAAAAAAAACATTTGACAATAGAGCAAACCGTGATATTGTGAATTCATAAAGAAGCCATTCCAAATATGTCACCAACTCAGAGCAGTGTAGAGACGGGATCCAAACAGGCATATTTTATATTACCTTCACGACGCGTAATTGCTTTCACATGTTATACAATTGTTCATACACCTTGTTGGGACAAATTACCATATGTAATTTTGGGAAGTAAAGTTTCAGGTGGAAATTAAAGACATCTTTAAAAGAATAACATGCAGAGACAGATAATAACGAAATGTTTATATATGAGTTATCCTTAGAATTTAGCGAAAGCCCACATTATATTACGTTTTTTGTTGTTGTATTAAATAAACAATATTGTTTGCAGCAAATTATTGAAGTGGGTGTTGCTTCAAAATTGGACAGGGAAGTCATTTACATTTGAGATAAGGTTCTAACTGTAAGTACCTGAACCACATTGAACTGGGCAGACACTGTTTTCTATAATCCTGTAGCATCAGCTCTCATTACAGGTTTAGATCACCCTTTTATTTTATACACAGTACGGATCAGCTAACCGGTCAGGGCGAGGACGCCGATATCCATTGACAATTGACAGTTAGGTGTATTTCTAGGAACACATCCTCAACAATGTTTGCAAAAAAGGGCAGCATTACTTTGCTCAGATCTACTATGAACGAAAAGCAAGATGATATTATTTCCTCTACTGCGCTGGAATCAAGAGATCTTTCTATATTGTAAATAACTTTGAGCCGGGTCATGACATTTGCAGAACTTTTCAGACGCGGCGTGACGTCGCTCTGTCTCCAGGTGCGGCAGGACCAGGTAAGAAACTTTGTTTGCCGATTACGGAGGACAGCTGGACAAGAGGACGACTCACACAAACATGCGGGCGCGCATACTCGAAGCCATATATTTTCATCAGTGGCGATCAGTTATGCAGGATGAGACTGGGCAGAGTGTGCCCACAGCTGCATTAGTATCACCGATCATATCACTGTGCCACAGACCTTCCCACTATTAATATTCACACAATCTATCCAGAACAATGGGCCTTTCTTGGACTCCCTTTTTTTTCCCACTGGCCACTAATTGGATGTAATTACTCATCTACAAAACAAATGAGCGTTCTGAGGTTGCCTTGGAGACTAGATCAGGGGACCCAGCAGTGCGGATCGTTCGCAGGGCTTCATTTATACTGGTAATTATCTCCCCCTGCCCCCACCCTCTTTCCCTTCTGCCCTCGGTGACCAAAGCTGGCTGCAAAGCGATGGAGAGGGGAGTGTCTTGCAGTCATCTGTTACTGACATCATCGGGGTGGCTCTCTGTAAGTGGATAAATGCCCTGCTCTCGTTCCCACTTTGCCAGGTGACTGCCTTTAAGGAGGAATCACAAACCTTGAAAGCACTGCGGCTCTTTTTCTCACTTGTAGGAAAATAAAACTAATCACGCCGATGATAAAATACAGCGTCATGCTCCCTGGCCGCTTGGGACAGAAGTTCGCCAGTGTTCTGCACAAAATTTGTGGGTATCCTCTCATCAATTCTCTGAGAAGCTCTACATACAAACTAACCTGCTATAACCCCAAAAGTTATTTTTATTGAATAGCTGCAAAACACGCATTTTGTAATATCTTTCTTTTAAAGGCGTTTTCTTTTTTTTGGTGCTAAAATCAGTAATGTTCGCAAACAAGTCAGTTGAAAAGTCCTTTGCTATTCATCTATACGTCAACTCTTTGATCATACTTTACAGATACCTGTTATTTCTACAGGGAACAATGGGAACAGGGGAATCAAGAAATCTATTAGCATAAGTTATTTCCATTTCGGCGCCAGAGAAATTCCTCGGTGGCCATCAAACCACATCACTCTACAGAAGATGTCAATAAACCTGACATGCTGCTTCTCAAATTAGCTTTGAATTTCAGCGCTACCATAATTAGCTTTTCCATTTTCACCAATGTCATTTAAAAATAGCGTGAAAGAAACTAACAGCTCATTTGCTGTATAGCCTTGCTTTCACTTTCCATTTGAAATAATCTTTTCTGAATGAATGGCTGAGTAATTAACAGCACTAGACACCCCTTTCGGAGAGCACAGACATTTCATAAATAATACATATTTAATGTCTTGTCATTTTCTGTTCAGAGAAGCTTGGCTAATTAATTTTAACAGATGATTTCTTCTTGCATTTACTCACCCATACTCAGGCTTCTGATTATTTTAATTTTTTTTTAACTTTTCACTTTATGCTCGCTGTTCTCCCTTTTCTTTCTTTTTAACAGAACCACTGTTTTGGGTTTACCGTGCGACCTCGGTCGGGTGATGATAGTGTAACGTGACAGATGAAGAGGGGTCGCGAACACTGGCTTCATGGGTAAAACAATGTGCAACAGTGTCGTGAATCAGTGCACACTCATTTGCACACTAAATGATTTCAATGCAGATTTGAACCAGAGTGGGATCTGGTCTAGCTGGGACTGAGAAAGGGCACTCGGTTATCGGCAGTCGGCACAGATTATCCTTTCCTGAGCAGCCACACAGCTGACAGGCCTGGCCTTTTGCCTGAACACTTTCAAAACATGTCTGGTCAGGCTTATGTGATCTGAAGAAATGCCGGACTCACTATAACTGAAATATGAGAGTGATACTGGCTACATCTAATGGTCACTCAGATTCAGGGGGAAGGACAATTTGAAATGACTGCAAGAGGAATGACTATTTCCAGCAACGCTCACACAGACATTGTGTGTCAATAGATTGCCAACTCTTCTTGCATCTTACTGGATTTTATTTGCTGGTATTTATCTCAGAGTAATTGACTTTGCAATCTGCATGTATAAGTAAAAGGATTGCGAAATGTCACTTCAAAATAAATGCGTAGTGCCAATGAAGCAGACAATCCTGCACTGATTAGGGAGGAGACAACACTGACTGTTGTTCGAAAGGACTGACTTTAAAATACAATACTCCAATAACGCCTTAGGTAAGTTTTCTTTGCAGAGTGTGTTACGTGTGCAGCCCCAGGAGGGCAGAGCGGTGATGTCCCTAAAGGCCTGTAACCTCAGAGCATCTGCTACCCACAGCTGTGAGACACCGCTTCGTGGTGGAGGCGCAAAGGGACACTTTGCCCTCCCCGATGTGTCACATCTTTCCCTGGGCCTTCGACAAAAAACCCAGGCAGGATGAGCTTGGCATGTCTGCTCATGTTGTTTTGCACCAAATGCATGTAAAAGCGCCTCTGGCCTCAGAGCTGAGTTCTGCAGATTCGCATCTGGGACAAATGGACCTGAGCTCACAAAGAGCCAGATTGATTAAGACCAGTGCACACGGCCAATCCTGGTCTCCTCTCGGGCACCGCTGAAGATCACAGAGCTTGTTGCGGGGAAATTGATAATGATCTTAATTTGGAAATGTCCGTCACGTGAGCTCCCTTCTTTTCGTTGGTGGAGTGGAAAAAAAGGAGGTGGGAGAAGAAGTGGGTAGCACAAAAGAACAAAGACGAGCAACAATCAACCGTGGGGGAGAACAGGCTTTTAGGAAACGCAGAGACCATCCTGAGTCCCAATAAAACTGAACGAGAGACACCTCTCTCAAGTCAGACACGGTGCACATAGCAAGTATCCAGTCCTGAAAAAAGCATCTCAATGGGGCTTTGAGTACACCACAGATAGAGCCGAGATCTGAGACTGACATTTTGAGCTTCGCAGAAAGCTCAGAGGGACTCAGGAAAACACTCAACCAGAGTAGGCTGGGAGCTGTGAAGTTCCCTGGACTGTCAGAACCATCTGCATCACTCGCACTTTACTCAGCTTTCATCTGACAATCCTATAGCGCTGGAAATGTCACATATGTCGACTTCAAAATGCCAAAAACAGAACGATAACCGCCTTCTTTCAAAGAATGTGGAAAATATTGTTGTTATTGTGGTTGTTGAGAGAAACATCTTATTAATTATGAAATATGAACGCTGCTCATGTATCAACCCCCTGACGCTCATTTAAAGTGGCAGCAGAGGCACATTTATGCAGGTTCGTCCTTCATATCAACAGCAGAGGTGGAACACACTCGTCCACAATGCAGCCCAGGTGCTGGTGCATGCATTAGTCATCTCCAAATTAGCAATTTCCCTGTTCTCTGCTCGACTATGCAGATGTTCAGCTCTGCCAACTGATATTAAGTGACTGCCCCTTTGCGTCCTCCCGGTAGTAGTTCGAACGAGGTTCAACTCCGCGATACCGGCTTATAAAGCCACGTATGGGCCAGCACCTTTCTCGCTCCAGGCGATGGCGAACGCTGTGCAGTAGCCACATCTCTCTGATCTACTTGTCGCCTGGAGCCAAAGTCTCTCAAACTTCCTCACAAACGTGCATCAAAACTAGTCCTTGTTCTTGCTCTTTAGCGGTGCAACATGCTCCTGGTCGAGATCAGGGCAGCAGAAATACCTCGCCATCTTCAAATACCGACCTCTTCAAAAAGAATCTGGACTGACCCCGTCTGTTACTGAATAAAACATGTTGCTTCCTGCCTTAAAATAGGAAACTCAAAATGTTCAGCTGCCAATGTAAACCCTACGAGAGAAGCCCTGCTCTTCACTGCAAGAGAAGCCGAATTATGCAAATAGAAAAAGAAGCATTAGGATCTTCTCTGGGAGCTCAATGGAAATTTGAATGTAGGATAAACACACGTCGCAAAGTTTCAACGACGGTACAGAGCGTCTGTCCGCCGGGGGTACAAGAAGGGCCGCAGTGAGAAGTCCAAAATACACCGTATCATCAGCAGAGGTGTCATAGAGGAGTAAGTCAGCGTGCTGTCATTGTGCCTGTTGCGCTCTGGGAGGAGTGTGAAAGTGCCCTCTGTGAGGGATGGAACATGTCTTCCATGTTCACAACGCTCTCCGTGTGTCCTGCTGACAAACATCCCTCTCGGCCCAAGAGAGATGCTACCTGCATAATAAGAGTTTCTTGTACAGAAACATATATTTAAATAGTACACATGGTCAAAGTGTCATTTTATTTGGTATATATTATGGAATGTTTACGTTATTTGTGTTTGTATTTTAGTTACATTTAACTTGGTTTTGACTGCCTTGTTAGGCTGCAGCCCAGCTACTGGGTCAAAGTATACACAGTATACAATATGTGGTGCTCTATGGGAACTGTAGGTGGAGTCAAAGCACAAAGAATCCACACTTGCATCACATATGTTGTTTCTCTTTTGTCTTTTTAACAACAAAAACCCTCGTCTGCACTAAAAATCAGAGGATTTCGGCGAATGAATAAACCACTAGAATAGCTATTCCAGTCCTGAGTTAATTTTGGGCTGACTTTGCAGCAAATTAGATGGTATGATAGGACGGAGATGAAGCATTATCCCCGGACGATACACAGAGAGGAAGGTCAAGCCTTAACAATCTGTGTCCTCTGTTCCCTCTGTGTCTGTGTTTAGAGCGAAGAGACCACTGAATGTGCATTCATCCATGTCCTAGTGTATTATTGGTATCATCTCAAACCCTTTAAAAATCATCAATACATAATTTGTCTCTCTGTCAGGAAGGAAGTGAGGGTGTGGCCAGAAACCTTCATTCTGCCGTGTCAAAAAGCCACGGACCACCGAACTGGACTTACCAAGATGCAGTGGCGACACCTTTCTCCAGAGAATAAAACAGTTAAGAAATGGGAGCAATATAAGCATACAGCGGATTTAGGTGATAAATATATATATAAATATATATTTTTAAAATCACATCCAAGTTCCAGATTTGCCTTCGGTTACTTGGTAATGCTTTTCAGACCGATTCTGTCGTAGACTTCGGGAGCATGGCTATTTCACTGAGTGATGTTTTGCTGCCTCACGGCTGTTTAAGTACTCTAAAACAGGCCCATGATGTCACTGTTTACCACTCTAACCCCCCCACCCCCACCCCTCGTCATTTACTCGTCTCTCTTTCATTTGCAGCTGTCAGAATTAAACTGTCCATAATGGTTGCCATCACGTCTCTTGCTTCCTGGCTGCTGCTAACCCCAAATCAACATTTCTGCTTCTTGGTGATGTTCATTGCAATTGTTGGGCAAATTGTTTGTTTTGAAAATGCAAAATCAAATCGCCCGATGTGCAAGACAGAGCATCTGATTGGCTTCCTGTGTTCCCCGTGTTGATTTGAATTTAGTGCAAATGAGGACAGGCGGGGGAATTTGTTTGCCTGTGTTGTGTGTGTGTGTGTGTGTGTGTGTGTGAGTGCACGTACTCATGTAGGTCGTATGCAATACACTGCAGCCGCTCGTACCCGCCTGCGGGTTCACGTTGCATTTGTGTGCGCATCCTCAGGTATCGCAGCACGCGACATTCGCAACAGTCCACGGGCTTTTATATCCACGTGTGACTGCAACGAGCAGACAGCATCCGAGTTACAATTAAAACTGAGATTAAGCAACAAGCTTCTAATTGTACGTCTGATTAGGAGAGACACTCTACCCTGAAGCCCGCAGGCTGTCTGTTCAGGCAGGGGAGCTATTATTGACAGCTATTGAACGATCTACAGTTGTTAAGGTGCAGAAAGCAGGGTGTCCAAATGAAGCCAGCAATCAATGTTGTGTTGAGGACAGCAAGAAACCTGCTTCCTGTGTTTGTGAAGAGAGTGTGTGTCCCGTAATCACACTTTAATGGAGTGTGCGTATTGGACGTTAGTGTCTGAGCCAACGTCTGAGCCAATGATCTTTCCATTTGAAGTTTTACACATTTGTATTTACTCATACCATGCAGCAACCACATGGCAAACACGTCATAATACAGTGGCAAAGGTTCAGGGTGCTTTGACCGGATACCAGATTGATAGAAAAGTCCCTGAAGAGTAAAGAGGAGCGGAAGCTAAGCACTAACTAACTTTAGTGTCAATTGTGCCGATGCTGACGTTTCACTATAACTCGGTGGGTGCACCATGAACGGCGAGCTCCACATATCGTGTCAAACGGCAAACAAAACATATTTTTATCTGACATACCAATATTAAGACAAAATGGAACCGTATTGCCTAATTTGCAAACATTTACAACTTGTACTATTTCACAAAATAAGAGAGATAAGATATATACTTTATTAATCCCCAAGGGGAAATTAGTTCTCTGCATTTAACCCATCCTTAGTTATGAAGGAGCAGTGGGCTGCAGTGATGCGCCCGGGAAGCAACTGGGGGTTCAGTGCCTTGCTCAAGGACACTTCGACTTGCAACTAATGGGGAGAGCGGGGATCGAACCGACAACCTTGGGGTTGCAGGATGACCCCCTTACCCCACTGAGCTACAGCCGCCTGCCAAAATGTTTCATGCAAGGAGGTTTCAAAGGAATAAATCCTTGAAAACCTGTAACTTACTTTTAGAATATTGTATTTGATTCATAATCTAAAAGGAAAAGTATGAGTTACCATGTCTTTTGAATGATTGATTAGGTCAAGGGCATTTGTATTCACTGGGCAGAAAACTGTCTCTGGACCCCGAGAGGAGGAGGAGGAGACGTCTCTCCCGTCTGCTACAGGTTCATTCCCAACTGTTGCTGCCTGTCAGAGCGCCCGCCGCCTTGGATTGATGCAGCGTCCAGCCTGAATCCTACTCGCAGCCTATATTCACCAGCCCTCCTCTGTTCTCCCTCTTTCCCTTGCTCATGCTTCAGGTAACATCCCATGGACTTGTGGCTAGAAACTTAAGTTGCACGTGTGTGTTTTCTTGTTTTTTTGGCAGCTTGAATTAGCAGACATTTGTTTTAGGCTATTAGCTCCAAAGCAAAGACTTACGCCTGCGTTGTTTTACTTTTGGTTTAAGGAGATTGTTTTGTATTTCAGTTGCAGTGAGTGTCGGGGGATTAGTGAAAGAAAGGACATTTCATTTGAAATCCAAAAGGGTTAAGGGTTTATTCTTGGGACATTTAATAGGAATGGAGTTATAAGGGAAACATACTACATACATTTTTATATATTTATTTGAGATATTTTTATTTATTTATGCTCAACTGGTTAAAATTTGATTTCCTAAGTTTTACAGAAATAGTAAAAATATCGCTTGCAGATTTGAAAGTATTTTTGTTGAAGCCCTGACATCCTCACCCAGGCTGCGGTTACAATAACGCCGGGGAGGCGAGTCAGGCCCTCTGACTCGAGAAGGAGTGCTCTGTTTTATCATGTTGTATTTTGTCCTCAAGGAGGAGCAGTCGGTCAGCGTAGCAACTAGCAGTGTGTGAAAATGGCCTCCTTCACATGAGGTAAAAGTGTGAGAAAGTTACAACAAAAACTTAATCAAGACTGTTGGAATGCGTCCTTCTCAGCCGGGAGCTGATCCTTCTTTAAGACTAAAATAAGACAACATCTTAAGACTAAAGGAAGGAAGTATCTTCTAAATCAATCCCCTAAACATCTCTTGGAGTTGTATGCATGCTTTCATCAACAAATGTGACATGTGCATAGTTGGATAATTATCTGTGTTATCTTGCAGGAAACAGCCCAGAGGAATTTCCTCCCAAACTTTTTGGACCTCTGAAGTTTTTCAAAGACTCCTTGAGAGACTTTAAAACACTGGCTTAGATAATCAAACGCTCGGGCCGACACGGCTTGTGCGTTTTCTTTGTCTGGGCTTCCCTCTGTGTTCTCACGTACGCATGTTCCAGTGAGGTAGAGTGTGGAGATAAAAGTATTTCTCATAATAGTGTGGGGAGTCTTTTTTTGAAGTCCATGGTTTAATGGACTATGTTTATAAATGAGACATTGAGCTGCACTTTAAAATTCTGTAAAGTGTCTTTATCGAGTTTTGTCATTTTGGAAACCATAATTACTGGCATCTTTCTTGGGAAACTCAGCCATGTGTCACCACAGTGTAGTGCCTGTAAAGCGGAGTTAAGTTGGTTAAATCTTCCAGAAGGAGTGTTGTGTAGGAGGTGTGAAGGGTTTTAAGAGAGCTGTATTTCCTGACTTAATTTTGGAAACTGAAATTGTAATTTTAATGGAGGTTCGAATTTTTCTCAGATGTACCTCTGATTTGGTTTATTATGTTTTCTTGTTTGAGTTCAAATGTGAACAGGAATTTGGTGAAAACTAACAATACGTATTTAATGTATAACATTTTAAAAAACAAGGTTAACATTATATTTGTTTTGTAAATGTCCTTGTATTTGTTAAAACGCATCATTATTTAATGTAGACTTTATGCAATAACAGAAAGAAATAGTCAACAATGTCTTACATTTGACTAAAGTATGCATTAAATCTGATGTATCGGATATGATGATTTTAATCATAGTATTAATATCATTGCCTTGTATTACAGATACTGTATATTATTGAGTTTTCCCTACTGGTTTACAAAACCTACAAGAAATATTTGGTATAGGTTTCCTCCCTTTTTTTCCCCGGAGTCAAATCAAAATAAGAATTTTAAGAGTGGAAGCGTGTACACAGAGAGGCCCTGGGTAAAAGACCTCTTGTGTATGTGTGTACGATGCTGTCAGTCCAAACTCAAATGGTTGTGGCGTGTGTGCACGTGGGCTCGGGGGACTATGTCTATGGGGAGAAGCAGAGCAGGAGAAGTTGGAGAGAGCAGCAGCCACACAGAACATGGACAGAGCGTTTACCTGGCCCTGTGCTCTGTGGGTACGCCAAGTAGCCGCCTCTTCCACGGGCCCCCCTACCTGAGCCACGCGCTGCCGCTACCGCCGCTGCCGTCACCGGTCCGTATGCTGTCGCTGGGAAGCCTGCGGGCACATACACACACATACACACAGGCATCACTTCCTGCACATGGATGAGTATGTCCCAGAGCTACAGGGGAATGTTGATACCAGCACTGAGCTACGGGATAAAGCTATAGCTGTCAAAGACTGGGGCTCATGTCAGGGCGACATCCATCAGCTGACTCTCACTGAACCCACTGTGGTATTCAAAACCCTGCAGACCCACTGATCCATACGCAGAGACAGAGGGATAGCCAAGAGCAATTCGCCGAGTATCACACTGACATAAAAAGAACAAGTGCAGCTTCAAAGTGCTTGTCATGATCACCGTGAGGCCAATTTTAAATTACCATGGCACAGAAACTTTCACTCATGATTCAAAAAGTAGCCAATGTTAGAGTTATAATAGTGGAATATATAGTATCCAGTATGTACTTAACGTTCAGATCTTCTCGATTGTCAAAGAATATTTCTGCCCTGACTGAAGAGGTGCAAATTCTTCATCATCAAATCTGTGAGTAAACTGACTTCCGCCATTCACCAAGTCCCTGATTATATTAGTGAAAGCATTTGGCTCTGGAGGGTGTTTATGTCACATGCTTTGGATGAAGGATGACAGACATTCTGAGCTGCATGGACATGGGCACAGTAGCCCGACCACTGGGGACCATCCCTGGATTTTGTCCGGGAGTGCTCCCAATTACTGAGACTTTCTATGGAATCCGAATCATCCACCTTGATGCACGAGGCAGAAAAATATTCCCCATTCTTTGCTCGGCTATTCAGGTAAATGATGCACGGTAGAAAAAATATGTCCTGCAATCAAATGGAGACATCTGTTGGAAGATTCCTCATTCAGAGGAGACTTCAATCTGTTAAGCTTATGTGAAGACTGAACAAGTCTCATGTGCGTGTTTCTTCCTTGGTAAATATTTATAGTGCTCCAACACTGAGATTTGTGGAGCTTTAAAAACATTCATAAATCTGTCCAAATTGTCAGTTTCATGACACCATCATAGCTGTAAAGCCGTACTACCATGCACATATAAATCCACTTATTTAGGGTCTGATTATTTCCCAAAAATATCAGCCTAATAATCAGTCTGCAATTAAGCCGACGCAGTATCTGTGAATTGTAATTACATTGTTAGCCTTAATGAACACAGTAGCTCGAGGTCGCTGACAGAGGCGAGTCCATGCCCAGGGCCTGGGCTCCTCTCTCAGCACAGGAATGGCATGTCATTAGCGGTGGTGATGAGATTCCTCACTCAGGGCTCAACACCGTCTATGCCTAATCAGCCACCTAAAATTATCTCCACAGGAAATGCTTTCCTCACTCGCAAAAAAAAAAAGCTCTTCAAATTCCCTCGGTTGGAATCCTTCTTAATTTCTTTTTTTCTCTCAGTTGAATGTGTGTGTGCATTTGCACGTTTCTTCTATGTGTTGGCCTTATGCTGGAGCCTGTGTGGTTTAGACCTTACAAAATGGCACGGGACACCTCAGAGAATCTTTTTTTTTTATGCTGTGGAGGTAAGAAGTGCACCAGTGGGTGACCTATTTTCCGGGTCGGCCTTGTACGGCTATTCCACCAAGAGGGGATCACACAAAAGACTGATGAGAGGGAGGGAGTGGGGGAAGGAGGCGGGGAGGCAGGGAGGGGGTGACAGGGCAGGGTCAGATGAGCCGCAGCCAAAGAGAAAAACACATAGCTTTTCATCAGCCGGCTGAGAGGGAGGTAATTCACAACTCTGTCGACACAATATGACCATGAATGTGTGTGTTGGGTGTGAGGTGCCATCATGTTGCGACTGGCAGGCAGGTGAAGAAGAGAAAGAAATGTCATTTCTTCTCCCAACCGTCTAACAGCTCAGGAGAGAATAAGGGGCCGAGGTGGCAAGGTGTCAGGGGGGGGGGGGATAACAGGAAAAAAAGAAGGAAATAAACGACAAAAGGCAACTGAAATCAGCCGCGTTTATGCCACCGCTGCCTGCGCTACACCGGGAACTGATTTGTACAGCTCAAATGATATTCTCCGCCTCTTTTCACAAAAACACAAATCAACTCTGATGCTATGTTAATGATGGCCATGCACCCCTGCATTTCCACTTACAGTCCCCACGGTTGCTGGGCAGAACAGTGTTTCATGCAGCACACTCCACACCTCTTTCTCCCTCTCTCTCTCTCTCCTTTCCTAAGTGCTGAATCTATCTTCTCGCGCTGCCATTGTCATGACACCCCCGATAGACCCACTGGCTTGGAAGTTAGTTGCGGGCAAAGTTGCGGTGAGAGATTAACTTTGCAGGATTAGGTGGGTTAATTAATAGATGGCTGCTGCTCATTGTTTTGTGCTCACGCTGTAAGAAGCCACCCAAGAGAAGCGCTGCAGCATTAAATCAATTTCATGGCCCTTTTATTACTGACGAGATAAAGCCAATATTTAGCTTTCAATTCTTCACAATTATTGGGCCCCTGCTTTGCCACTTGAGTGGCTGCGCTTGGCTGGGGACAAGGACACATCTGTTTATGAGCTGTGGAGGCCCGGGGGCCTTTGGTGTCCGGACTCCGGGGAACTGTCCTCAGCTTTCGCTCCTCGAGCCTGGAGCACAGAAATTCAGCCTTCTTCAGGAGTGCACAAAGAAAGGAAGACAGATTAGACCTAAAGAAGGATGAGCGCTGTCAAGAATCTCATTTCGCCCTCCTCCAAGCTAAATAATGCACTTTCTCAACCCAAACATTAGAATTTCTGTGCAAGTGTCAAAAACAGTTGCACATTTCAACAGCTAATTCCCAGCCTGAGATATTCTCTCTCCAAAATAAAAAAGCTTACTTTGTCTTCTATGACCTCACAACTTTGACACTAACTTGTAGAGTTCTACCCATTCAACTGCACTGTTTGCATATATTGACCGACACTCAGGAATTTATGCTGAACCATCACCCCCTGTGTCCATAACCCGCCCTACCAAAAACAGACTTTCAGCGAAGGCAACTTGCCAGACAGAATTGCGTGTCCAATCCGTGGTATTGTTGGTGCGGTGCTGAAGGGGCTCAGCTTCATACTTTCATGATAGTGCACAGCACATACTGCAGCGCTACGCCTGTAAAGTAGCATTTTTCTTGCGCGCCGTCTCATTTCTGTCTGCGCCTGTATTTTATGAGCTTCTGTGAACTGGACTGGACTGAAGGAGGAGGAGAGGCGCAGGAGGGGCAGAGTCACGGTGATCAAGGGTTCCTTTTTGTTGTTGTTGCTTGGACCGACTGCCTGCACAAGCCAGATCAAAAGCTTTGTTTTCTCTATTATAAAACTATCTCAGCTCTTTGATGAATATCACACTGCTTTTAAAGTAAAGAGAACGAGGTGATACGATTGGTTACATTAATTACAGCGCCGCCATCACAACCGCTGATGATGAATTCCTCTTAATGTCACCATCATTTTAAGCTGCTTTGTATCACATGCTTTCAACTAAAGAGTTACCAAGTCAGTCACAATGTCCTGAGATAGCCTCACCAGACCTGCCAGCTGCTTTGATACACAAGAACCATCTGAGAAGCCGTCCTAGGAAACCATTTGAAAAAGGGCAGGCACTTTAAAAAAAACACACTTGGCGGCTGATTGGGTGAAACATCTGTCAATCAATCTCTGGCCGAAAAGGAGCGAAAACATATTTTCCATCAAGAAAAGCCTTCCGGTGATGGTGTTGTTGTTGTTGTTTGCTCGTCTGTCCATGAAGAAATACCCTCCAGTTCTGATAGAACTGCCTCCATTGTTGTTTAGAACGAACCATATGTGGCATCCATCCATGCCACATCTAAGTAGCTCCTCACAGGAGGCCGATTGGCCTGTGCTGTCGCGTACTGGACACAAACGCACTACTTTAGGCCGGGCAAGATGGGTTATCGTGTGACATGTGATCTCGCGATCTTGTGACGCCGCGAGAATCCAAGTATGAGATACCCACGCTGGTGTGTCACACAATTGTGTACACAATTTGTACTGTGTGTCAAATACTCATCACCAGAGCCTACTAAGGGGTAAATGGACTGTACTTGTACATCGCTTTTCTAGTCTTCCGTAGTCACATTCACCCATTAACACACATTCATATCCTGATGACAGGGGCTACCATTCAAGGTGCCACATGTCCATCAGGAATTCAACTAACCATTCACACCTATTTATACGCCGCAGCAGCTTGCAGGAGCAATTTGGGGTGAAGTGGCTTGCCCAAGGACACGTCGGAGGCGAGGATCGAACTGCCGATCCTCTGATTGATGGACACGCCTGCAATGTGTACTTTATCTCAAAAGAGATTCAACCCTGGACAGGAAGAAGGGGGATTTTGCACGATCTTAACTTGCGCTTATAAACTCCTTAATCCTTAACATTGCCACCTCGTTTTTCTCCTGATGCATGAGTTCTGGTACATTTTTGCAGATCTTTTTTTTTTGGCTCACTGCCTTTCGAGACACTTTCTGATCCTATTACTCAGAAAACACCACAGAGAAAAGTTGTTGCATTATGCATCAATGAGGTCCTATTTATGTCCCACCCGTCTGACAAAAGCTTGACTGATGTTAATGTAATCTGTACTGTTCTTTGGCCCAAAACTGCCAGCAGCAGCTCCCCCCGTCATTGACAAAGGAGCGCCATCAGTCACAGAGCACTCCGCTCATTTCTGCTATAAGAAGAACTGTCAACTCTCTAATGCACAGGAGGAGCCAAGGGACAGCTGATATTCCACGGCAGCCCTATGGATAAAGTAGCCTATGCCCATATTTTAATACCTCGCTGAAACTGAAAACTAATAGGTCCGACGTGAAGCACAGCACTTTTTTTTTTTGTGGGAAATCCCACATGGCGTAAAGTTAGCAAATGCACTCATTCATTACACACTCAATGTTTAGAAACTGTGAATAAAGGGCCACATTGACATTTTTTGCTATTTACCAAGATTTTATAGTGATAAAAAAAAAAAAGATAGCAAAGGAGAAGTAAAGTCCCAGATGTGATTATTGAATAAAGCATTGACAACAGGGTTAGCTTGCTGGCTAACGGGGGTTTCATGCTACGCTGGTTAACACAGCGGCTTGGTTTAGGAAAGAGGGTCGTGAAGAAGCCTTTCCGCCTGAAGCTACACTCGAATTTGGGTGGCAGACAGAAGGAGTGAGAGAGATGGACGGGAGGGAGCCAAGAGGAGGGAGACCGATGAGGAGGAGGACGACAGCGGCTACGTCAGGAGAAGAAGAAGACAAAGAGAAGACAAGACAAAGAGAATGAGAATGAGAAATTGAGGGGGAAAAGTGGTCAGGACACAGGTTCATTTTCATGGAACTCTGTGAGATATTATGGACACCCCAAAAATATATTTCAAGAAATTAGATTTTATGACTACTATGTGAATAAAACAATACTACCCATAACGACAATAAAGAGTTATTTTTCGACACTGCGAAATCAATGATGGTGTTGTGTTGTACTATTACATGGAAAAATATATAATCTGAAAACAGAAATGATAATCCACATTTCTTTCGTTAAATCTGTTAAATCTTTTGCATTAACTATTGATTTTAGAATGATGTAAAAAGTGTCTAAAGAATGATCACCCTCACGGTTCTTAAATATTATTATAAGTCATGTATTAATTTGGTGGAATTACACTAGTTGCAGTAATGCATCATTATAACATGTCAGGTCTTACATATGATTTGTGAAATATTTAAAACAGTTGTCACAGTGAAAAATAAGTAGCTCATAAGAATTGCTCAAATTCTAAACTTACAGTTAGTCCAGCAGCTAAGAAGATGAATAGTGTTACTTGTGAACTCTGAATTGAACTACCATAACCAAAATATTTTTAATGATGGATTATTGAAGTGTCAAGCTAATTTAATTGATCCATTTTCCTATCAAAAGGGGCTCATTGCATTGTTAACAGAGAAAGGAAAACCAAACAGAAGATTGATTTTAAAAAATAAGGAAAAGAAATAATACCATTCCTGGTTGTTTGGCTTAGAAAACTCTTATCACAAATTTTCCTACAGATTATTTTTTTATTTTGCATTTGGATCATAGGGGTGTATACGTGTCGCTGTTCTCTGCAAATCCGATGTAATAAATGTGAGAAAAATAAGAAATCCTTCAGGAGATGCGTGTTTTTCTCCTGTCACTGTATGACAGTAAGAAGGACAAGCCAGCGGAAATAAGTCTGTTGATAAGTCATAGCGGAGGCAGCGGAGCACACTGCCGCCTTCGCAAAGGAGGAGGGCGGCATTCTGTCAGAGATGGAAAACTGACTCCACTTCACATTTGGCGTCATCAATAACCTTTGATAAGATGTAGGGAAACACAGAGACAAATAAACAAAACAAAAAGGAAGGAATATACGGCATATATCAAAGTTACAAAAGAGACAGGCACCTAGCAAGACATCTTTTCATCTGCAGACTGACAAGTGTCCCATTGTCGTCATCCTTCAGTGCTACTTTGTTGTTGTTGAAAGCATCTCTGGCTCGTCGTTATCAAAGGCATAAATCACAGAGCTGGAGAGCGCCAGGTGGCTTTCATATGAACTGTTACACACATGCTCATGTCTCACCTCTCCTCTGATCAACGGAGACCTACAGTACACACAGAGACACCCCCGCCCCCGCCATTGAATAAAGAGACTGGTCCCTGGGAATGAGCCAGAGAGAGAGAGAGAGAAAGAGCATTTGCATGCACACCAATAATTCAATTATAACCAGACTAATGCAATACGCATATTATTGCAACTCGCATGTAAACACCTTAACCGGGTTATCTTACTCGCATCAAGGTCCTAATCAGAGTAAGCATAACCTGATTAACAGAGCAGGCTGCTTGTCAATCATTCAAATGGCTCTTGTCACGCGCATGTCTGCTTTCTGCCGGTGTTTGGATTCCGTGCACGCGACACAAAAGGTCACGCGGGGGGGAACAGGACGCCAAGCGGTGGGCTTGAAATACAAACGGGCCGACGGTGGAGATGATGGTTAAGGTTAAACAAATAACTCAAATAGGATGAAGCTGCAAAACGGCAAGCGCTCCCATGCAGTTGGATGTGTTCATCCATGCTGATATTTTAGTCCTTTGTTGTTTTTAAAAGTATCGCCACATGTCTTTTGTACATCAAGTTGACCCTTAATTGATATCAACTTGGGATTCTAGGGAAGTCAGGTTGTTTAATAACTTGACCACACTCTTAAAAGGGGCCCTGCGGGGATTTCACACATCAGTTTAAATTTACTCACATTGCATGATGATCATTATCAGGGCGATCTCAGTTGGAACTTGAAGACGGCAGATTTTTTGAGAGAGAGGATCTAATGTAAGAATGAGTGTTTTGGGAATTGTGGGATCCGGTGTTGTTGGAGCGTGAACCATAGGGACTAAAAATCTGGATATCTCGGAGTCTGATGCATACATTGTCACCTTTCTTACTTGAAGTCTGTCTCTTGCGAGTCCCTAAGCATCATGCAAGTGAAACACGATTGCTTTAATCTGGGCATTTGAAGTCATTATTTGTGCAAATAAGACAAACTGAGAAGGACTGTGGCAGTGTTGTGGCTATAACGATGAAATGATAACATAACACGAAAATAATGGAACACTTTTCAGACACTGAACACATCTCTATAACCTTGTATGCGTGGGACTGTTAGAAGCCATTTTAGCAATGGAGTTACACGCCACTAAAGGAAGACAAATACAGCAGCTTTTCAGCTCTGCCTTATTATAATATCCCAGAATCACAAGTACTGTTGCTGTGTTTAGCAAAACAGCTGACCACAGGACATGATGCACCTATACACACACACACATTTATATATATATATATATAATAATAAGAATCATTCATCTTATATAGCGCTTCTCTAGATACCCGAAGTCACTTTACAGAGTCCAGAGTCCAGTAGTCATACATACACATACATTCATACCGGTGGTGGTAAGCTACATTAGTAGCCACAGCTATATATATATATATACACATATACACACACACACACATATATATATATATATATATATGTGGTATTATTATTGGCAGGGCTCTAACATATTGGCTCTACAACACCATGACTCCAGACCTCTATAGTACGATAAGAGTGGTCCATTTTCTGTCGCTCACTCATATGATCATCACTAGCGTATGTGTACATGTGTGTGATCGGCGTGTCTACGTTTTGTACCAGTGTGTGTCGCGTGTTGCCTAAGCTGTGTGGTTCTTCTGTGCCAAAGGTAATGGTTGCTGTAAGTAATGAAACCATTTGGCACACTGATCCTTTACCATTAACACTTTGTGGCTCCAGATCTGGTGTGTGTGTGTGTGTGGGGGGGGGGGTCATTTACAGAAGTGGAGTGAGCCCAGAGCTCAGCAAAGCCTGGCTTTATGGTCGTGATTGCTCGCGTATCTTATACCTTTGAACAACATGATGAGGCCTTGGAGGAGATACACTTTGTAAAATTTAAACTGGCTGAGCTTTCAGAAGCACATAAAAAAAGAAAAGAAAACCCCCCCCCCCATGCTGCAGGAGAAGTACTCTGCTCCTTTACAAGACATCATCATGTTCTAAAATTAGTTTGACACACTGAGTCACATCATCTGATCCGGCGTAACCATTTCAGCGTGTGAGCGCTGGGTCACCGTGCCGCAGATGGAAAACATATAATGTGTCTCCGCGGGAAGGTCAGAGGTGAGGTTTGGTTTGAGCCTCGCCGGAGCTAGCAGGCACCGAGTGATTTGCTCAAGGGCACTTCAGCAGGGTGGATTCTTGCTGGAGAGGGGGCTCGACCCAGAGCCCTTCAGCTGAAGAGCGGTCTCCATACACAGTATGTTGTCTCTCAAAAGTGGTACAATGAATTGCAGATTGCCTGGCGGTTTCTACAGCGCAAGGCGAATACCACACCGACCAACTCTAAATGAATCAATTGCAAATTTAAAGTGTGGGGGAACATATTCTTTTATGTTGCTCACAATACCTTCAACCTGGAAATAACTCCAGCCACTGGAACTGCCAGCTCTGCACACACATCACACAGCTGTACACAGCGAGTCAGCGCTTGTGATGTTGTGATGTGGCGTAGAGAGCTCAGGGAAATGCTCAGTGTCTTTTACTTCAATTCTCAGTGACGAGAGCGCCGTTTCTTTGTAGCTGAAGTGCATGGCGGCGAAGCATCAAAGAGGACAAACTAGGCTCTTTATTGAAGTGCAGCCGCACTTTCGACCTCTTCTTTGTGCGCCCCTTCCCATGCACTTCAGCAAAAAGTAAACGGCTCCTATGTTGGAGAACTGATCTAAACACGTTCTGCCCCCCCCCCCCACCTCCTCCTCCTCCTCCACACACACTCACACACAGGAGATAAAGAAAAGGGAATGGAAAGTGAAACAATAAGGCGCAGAAGAATGAAAAAGGGGTGGAATCTGCCAGAATAGATAAGGCAAAAAACATTTAAATCCATTCGGTTCTGGGAACAGTGGCACTGGTTTGCAAATGGGATAGGGTCTTGGTTCACAGCCCTAATATTCTAGGCGGTTTCGTGATTGTGACTTAAATAGAGGGAGACAGACAGGGAGCACACAGATGTCTGACCTTGCAGTGGTGCTTATGTAATGGCCTGCTTCAGTGCCTTTAACTGCAGCGCTCTCTTCCAACCTGGGATCAGTAAAGGCAACATGTCTCTGCAGTCCAATCGCCTCTGACATCAGTCTTGACACTCAGAGTTTGAAAAGGTCCTGTGAGCTCTGAGCGAATCCTTTGTTATGGCCCTGCCTGCGTGGAGCCAATCACACTAATTAAACTAGACTACTTAAGCCTCCTCTCATTAGTGTCCAAGTAAACAGCCTTCATTTTTTATGCGTGTTAATGCCCATCTACCGATCCTGAGGGTGGCAGTGGAGGGGACAGATGAATGGTGAAGGGGGGTAATTTCAGGTTCTCTCAAATGGAAGCGAGTGCATTAAGTGTCATTTCGCCATTCAAGTTTAATATGTGTTTGTGGATTCGCACTGATCGCTGCCAGCTTGCTTTTGTAGGAATTACTAATATAGAGGCCAAATGAAATACGGTGTATTAACGGCGGTAATAATACGAGGCCGCTTTGCAGACATTATTTCATGAATAGGATTTTATAGCCAAGTTTACGCTGACATTATATGTGAGCCGGCTCCGTGCGCTGCCGTCACACAATCTACCACCGCTCCAGATACTAGGGGCAAGTAGGGTAACGTGTGGCATGGTCCAAAAATAGCACTGGAACGTTGACCTCCGCTTGATCACTGGAGCTGAAAACAATGTTTCCACATAGAGTGGAGGTTTGCATGCATGCAGAGGGCTGTGCACCATCCTTGTGAATATATATATATATATATATATATCCACACATGTTCATATACATATGCATGTGTCCGTGCACTGGGGAAAAGGAAGATGAGCGCTACTGGAGAGCTATTAGCACACCTCGCAGCTACCCAACATGTGGGGCCTGGAAGTCTCAAACAGTGGGTGGGATCAAAACAAGAGCAGCAGACACTGAGCACGGTCTGACAGGCACAATGGCATAGCCCCCCCCCCCCCCATGAAAGTTGCAGAGATCTTTTATTTTGAAGAAAGGCTAGGATGGGACCCATGAATGCAGCAATGCCTCTAGTAAAGCAGGGGGCAGTATGCAACCTCAAAAGCAATGCGTGTTGTTGAGGCTCCACCTCGACAGATGCAGGCAGAGCTGTCTGCTCGACTTGAGGGAACACGGCAACTCAAACTCTCATGCAGCTGCTAATTAGCCAGAGAATAAAGTTAGCCGAAAGGCGGAATTCTACTCCGTCAACGACGGAGGAGTATCAGGGCCACTGAGAGAAATAATAATAATAAATAACACATTTGCGAGAACACAATCATAATAGATTAGATTTCTTCTCTGAAGTCTTCATATAATGGAAAATACGCAGGAAATGTTGTGGATGTGCAGAGGGTTTAAACACGTATGCGCTATTTAAGTCTGGGAGTTTATAAATAAGTTAAATGCATTCATTTATCCTTGACGTGACTAGGTCAATGATACACATGGACATTCAAAGAAGTTACATTTGAAGGCAAAATCATCTCATATTTAAAAATGTATTTTGTATTACATGAATAAAGGCATCTCCACCACAAATCATTGCATAAAGATTCACCAGGATGGAGGGAATGAAAGTGTTTCCTGTGAAAAAAGGCCCGGCGCCCTTGCACAGGCACACACAGTGTACTCCGTGTCTGAAGCTCCATTTCCTGTCCTCCTGCTGGTCGCCAGCAGTGTCCAAAAAGATAGACAGCCGCCGCCGAGGCCGGGCAGCTCCAGTTTCATTTCTAGAGCAGCAGCTCAACAGTCGAGACATAATGAGCTCTACCGCTGCCACTCTGCCTCGTGCAGCAGCTCATCTTCCCCACCACAGGAACCCAGCCAGTGGGTCTCCATGGCAGACCGTGTGCCCGCTTCAGTGTGAGAGGCTGCGTCTGCTGTCCTGGGGAGAGTTAAGTCTCGGGCAAATGAGGTGAACCGTCTCTTCCACTTTCGGGAAATAACCAGCCTTTCACCGCTGCCTGTGTCAGAGTGCAGCGCTTGGTTTTTCGTGGAGACAGGTGTTCATGCACCCAAGGAGGCACACGTGCATGTGCACGTGGCCACCCCCCCACCCCCACCCTTGTGCGCACGTGAGTGTGCAGGCAGAGCGGCGCACGGTGCATCTCCAAAGGAAAACTGAAACATGACCCCAACACATAAATAAAGGAAACCGCTGCTCCTGTAAAAGCACGGAGGAGCACGCCGGCCGAGTGCTGCTCCACCTGTTGACCACGTCCACTGCCTCGACTGGAAAACCCACGCGGTACATGGGCAGCCTCGAGTCACTCCCTCTGATCACTAAAGCGATTGCAAGCGCAACAGAGTTTTAGGGCTGCTGGTGGAGAGCAGAGCTGATGGGAGAGCGGCTCAACTCGATGGCTGCACACACAGAAGCAGACAGGGCGTGACATCCAGTGCTGTCCACTGACGTCAGAGCAGCACACTCACTACTGTCACAGGGACTGGAGTCATGACATGGGTGAGCTCAGAGAGTCTGTATGTGCAAGAGTGTGTGTGTGTGTGTGTGTGTGTGTGTGTGTGTGTGTCTGAGCCTACTCACACGCACGTAGACACACTGTGACTGACTGACAACTGTGTCAGTACTGCTGTGGAGACAGTGAGTCAGACAGGAAAGCAGAGAGAGAGAGAGAGAGAGAGAAAGATGCGCTGTGCGAGGTCCTTGGGAATGCGATGAACGCGACGCTCCTCGCCAGGCCCCTATTTTAAGGCCCTTGGACTCATAGAGTGCCCTGGCCTCCACAGGCCCATTGGGCTAATGATCAGCCTGGGCAATTAAAGTCAATCTGTGAGTCAGTGTGGCATCAGGAGGGCCATCTGCTTCCAGCCCTGTAGCACTCACATTGGCCTGTGGGACCACTTGCTGGGGTCACAGCTCACCCAGCATGTAGAGAGATGGTCACAGGATCCAAGGAACAATCTGCTGTGTAACTCGAGCTCAACAGAGACCCGACCGACAGCACTGCTCTGTGTGTGCGCCGCCGCCACGTCTCATGAGCACAGTTAAAACACAAATGTACTTATGGAGGACAATGTTGCGTCCGCCCAGGACGCAGGTAAGCACCTCATCAGCCTCAGGCCAGTTATTTTTCTCCCCACCTGCTCCAGCACTGCAGCCAAGAAGTGGTGTACTTATTGGGCTGCCATGGGAAGTGTAAGACGTCTGAATACTTAAGAGAGCTTCACATCCGCTGATAATGACCGCACATGGTGTCCCAGACCACATCATCATCCACATAGGATGTAATGAACTGGAGCCGGCGAGATCTCTTCTCCATTGGACAGAAAGTTTGGAACGGCGGCGCCTTCCATACTATTAATTAGCGGGACACTCGGGTCAACGTAATGACTTCTCCGGATCCACCGGGCTGCACATCTGCATTTGGAGATGCCTGTGCTGAGATGAATGGAGCAGAGCTCTTGAATTCAGCGATTAAGCTTCATGTAAATACATTATTTAGTTCATCTTTGATGTCAACGTTGCGTGAGAAGTTTTACAGGCAAGACCTCCGATGCCTGAGGGCCTTTTCTCTGAAAGAGTTTGCTTTAACACCGTGTTAACATAGGAAAAGGTTTGCTGGTTCATTCCCCGCGTTCACTGCGACTCCGCAGCAGAGCTTTGTCTCATGAAACTCGACACATAACTGCACCACCTTCCCGTCCTGAACCGCAGGGGTTGCAGGAGCTACATTTGTTTGAAAAAGCTAATATTCTCTAAATAGTCCACGTCAACACCTTTCAATCCGACAGCAGAAGGTTGCTAAACCCTGGGAGGCTAACTGGTGGCTCGGACCGATGCCCTGACTGTGACCTCTGGTGTACTTATCATATGCTTGGCTGGTCCTGCCCCAGTTTATAGGGGCATGCAGCCGCCAGGAACAGTCACTATCGTACCAATTGCACAGGTCAGCAGCTCTCTTTCCCGATGGCCCGCCTCCTGAGAGGACAGCTGCACTCTATATCTTTACATTCTTCTGCGACAGGAAAAAAGGAGCCAAAAGGTGAGGTGCCATCGTTTCACTGTTATTTACAGCTGCTTCAAACAACATTCACCTTTTGCAGGTTTAACCCCAACCGACGCCGTCCTGGATTTGAGGACAACAATCCAAACTTTTACCATCGGTGCACAATCTCTTTTCTCTTTCTTTGTTTGTCATCTTTGTTTTTCAAGAAGTGCAATCTATTTCATTGCCTTTAAAGTGTGCATAAATGTGCAATGTGTATTACAGCTAGATACACAAGCAAGTAGGGGTTAAGTAACTTAAATCAAGACTCCACGTCAACTTAAAGCTGTTGAACTGGTGTATGGCTGTCACCGAGACATCAGGCAGTGTGCTGCTGTGTCTAAGGCATGGCTGTTCTGTGGAGACGCAGAAGGATGGACCGGGCAGGCACGGATGAAGCACGGGACAAAACTAGGATGGTGGACAAGCAAAACGCAGAGAAAAAACAATCGATACATATATATATAAATAAATATATAAATGTATCGATTGTTCTTTCTCTGCGTTTTGCTTGTCCACCATCCTAGTTGGACGGGAAAAAACTAGGATGGTGGACAAGCAAAACGCAGAGAAAAAACAATCGATACATTTATATACTGTATATATATATATATATGTATAAAGGATAGTTTTATGGTAACCATTCAGTTCTCATTGCCAATTGCTTTCCTCTCCCCTCCTTAATCACCCGTTCTCTCTATTCGTTCACTACTTAAGGTGGGCTCACTGGACCTGGATTGCTGTTTGTCTGTCATGACATCTGGAGGGGCTGGATGACAGAGTGTTATGTCTTTCTCTCACTCAGTCTCAGTCTCTCCCCTGATGGGACCCCACTGACATCTTCATCCCTGTTTTTTTTCACTGTAGCATAATGACCTCCTACCAGCGGCCCCTAATGGAGCCATAATGGTCATTTATGCCAGGGGAGGCTCTGAGGGCACGGCTGTGGGAGGCAGCGAGTCGCACAGAAAGACGGGAGAGATCAAAGAGAAGCTCCTGGTTAAGTCCCTCAGACTCTGCCTCTTCCCTTCATACACATCGGAACACACACACACACACACACACAGATGTGTGTGTGTGTGTGTGTGTTCCGATGTGCATTCATGTGCGTGGAGTGAGAAGAGCGGACACTAGACCGGTTAAAAATAGAAAACACACTATGAATGCATCGGGGCGTCTCCCTCTGCTTTTGATGTTCACTTCTCCAGCTTGCATGCATTATGCACATATACACACGACATATTTTAATTACATTGGCCTTCATACAGACAACCATGCATTCATACATCATACACACAGCACCACCACTCTCAAGCCTCGCCTCCATATGTGCCACCACCACTGGCAGAAACTATACTGAACATAAATTACAGTGCACACGCTTAACTTGCACTTATTGCGATTTTCTCTTTCGAGTCATTTGCATTTTTATATGCACAGTGAACACAAGGACCTTTCACTTCATGCAGTCTCGACAAAGACGACAGCTCGATGCATTGCAGGGCCGTGATCGAATAAGATGCAGCTTTAAATGTGGCTTCCGACGCCTTAATCACGCGAGGTCCTCCAAACGAGACACCTCATGCTTTAAATGCGGCACATCTTGGTATGTTCCCCTGGGGGGGAGCGAGTTGAATAATACAATGGCACATTTATCAGCTCTCTAATGCTAATTAGACGGTTGCATAGAAAGAGGAATAATGTACAGTAATGTTCCCTATGCCTCGTCAGGGCCTTTGTTTTCGAGCAACAATTGCAGCTGAAAATTAATCTCACCCATTAGGATGAGATTATTAGAACATATAAAAAAAACAAAGGAAAGACAAAGAGAAAAACTATTATAAATATGATTATCTCACTGTAGGTTTGATCGCTTCACGTAATCATCATGTGTTTTATTAATAAAAACAGGCCATAAATTCTTGGAGAATGTGAAATTAAAAAGGTGACAACCTGAAACGTTTGCCAGACGCAATAGAGCGGATTGATGTTAGTCGGCTCAAAAAGAGGACAGACGCGTTTCTCGCTCCCACAAACATGAGCCGGGGATCTCGATTTCAACCAAACTTTTTTGAATGTCCCTCGTTTGAAGCTATCGAAAAATCTCTGCTGTCCATCCGTTTTTTCTACCCAACTGCAGCAGCTCGGGAATGGCACACTGTTTAATGCCTGATAGGGCTCAAAGGGAAGTCCTTTTGTACCGCATTTTTGATTCAAAGATGCTTTCAATTACAGTTCGCTGCTTTGGAGCGCGATAAACGTTCGCTCTGAAGTCGGATAATTTAAGTCGAGCTTTGATTCCTGCCCAGGTTGCCAACCAGCGCTGATCAACGTCGTTCCCATGTGGATGTTGCTTTCAAGTCTTCTTTGAGCGAACGTCGACATTTCTCAAAAGCAGTATTTCATTCATGGTGGGAACGATATAAAAGGAACGTTAATAACCGAGACGCACAATGATCCGGCGGCTGTGTGTTCAGACTTTACAGGATCTACCCTTTAAGTATCCTCCTGGCGCAGGACGGGTTGAGTGTGTTGATAACTGTGTTCCCCTTTTCCAGTAGGTTAACCTCAATTATGCAAATTAGGCCAATCAGCTTGATTAGCACTACTCCGGGAAACAAGGTTTGCCACAGTTCTTTTTGTCCTCTTTTTGTTTTTAGGGAGCACGTCGCGGGTGCGTACAGAGGTTTTTTTTCTCTTTTTCGTTAGAGCAAAGGGGGTTCTGGAAATGAATATGGAGATCCGGCCGCAACTCGTGAGTGAAAGTGTCAGAAATATTTGCATTATTTTCTCCCCAAATCACACGACGACAGCAAGTCCAGGGGTCTTCGTCGTAAAAAAAGCGGGGGTATTCACATCCACAGGAAACTGAAACGTGACAGCCTCGCATATCACATGTCACATTTGCATACATTACATTACAAAACCCCCTCTGTTTTCATTTGACACTCACAATACCACCGCTTCCCATCAAAGTCCTGAATGTGCAACAGCACCATCTGAGAAAGCGCCATGCCATTTATTTTTTTACGCCCCACCGCAACAGTATCAAACAGACAATGGCTGCCTCGAGTCAATGTGCATCATTGCGTTACAAGTCTCCGGGAAGAGACGGTAGCCGAGGGAAATGTGTAACTTAAACATAGTAAGTCATTATACCCACGATGGTAGGCGCTCTGATGAGGACGTGATGTTTCTCGTGATTTGATACACCACCGTACCATTTAGAATGATCAGGTTATGGAAAACACTGCTGCCTTCTTGATTGTCACTACAAACGCAGGATGCCGTCTCATCTTTGAAATCCATCTCCAGCTTTAGTTGGAGCATAATGCTGTAACGACACTGCCAGAAGGTAAACAGCATGTGATTACAGCGGCGCATGTAAAATACAGCTCGGAACTGAGCGGAAATCAGAGGCGGCATCTTTACCCAACGCTCCAGTCCTCGTTGTGTTACTGTATCAGAACGGATGCGTGACGTAGTGCGATTGGTTCCATTTCTTCCCAATAAGCACAACCAGAAATGTGTAGACTCATGATTTAGGGGGCCTATATTGTTGATCATCCCCGCCTATATTCTCATATCTTCAACAAAATCTGCATTTTTGCGCCGTAATTAATGTTAAATTGTGTATTTCCAACCGAACACGGTTTCCTTTCCGTTTGCCGTTTCTTATCAAACTGAGCTGTAATCAGTTTCGACGCATTTTCTACCTCAGTTCTGTGAAGCTCCTTTTGCATATTATTTTTGTATGTTGTGAAATGTGCATTGTCAACAACAGCATTCTTCTTCTCCTAGTTTATTGGCACAACAACTGTGACTGCATTACTGTTCTCCGTTGTCAGCAGATGTGATACACAGCTACCGTGCCACCTCCATTGTTGTGGCATGAATTAGTGTCCTTATGCACGTCACACTAGGAAATGACTACACATGTTTACTATGTGTAGCTCCACTAACTGTGTCAAAGAAAACATATTTTGACAGTGTTCAGTCTGGTTTTAGGAAAATCGCTGTGAATATTTCACAGTAATTACTAGTACAAATACAGATAAATACCACTGTCTGAGCTTGCCCTTTGAGGAAATGCTCTGATATGTGCTCGCCTGCATGGACGACTTTTTCACAGATAGAGGATGATCTGATTTACATCAGTAAAATGTGAAGGTCTCTAAGTGCATTAAATAGTAATGATGTCTGTGCTGCTATGATGGCATCATTTTGTAAGCAACTCACGGCACACAAATACAGACACATAGAAACATACTGCACACGATCAATGTCAAAGGCACTTTGTGATCAATGTTGGAATTAATTGGGAGTGTCACAGGGACCAGAGTGCTACGTTGTCAGATACTGTTTAACAGCCAGTGAGCTGGTGTCAGCTTTGAGTCAAACTGGCTGCCGATTGCGGTTTCACCCCCATACAAAAGTCTTTTAGGTTCTGTTTTTTACACTTGAACTCTGTTCCAGCCGCAGGGATGTCAGCTTTGGTTTCTCTTTTTCTGTGGGTATCTTATTGAGTTTTCTTCCTTTAATTCAGTGTTTCATCACTGATCAATGTTTTATCACTGTTTTATCTTGACAATTGGACAATTGCAGAAGCACAGTTTTTTCTGTTAACAGTGGACCCCTGAGGTTTCCTGGGGGTAAAAAAGCCTTGAAATGCTGCCTGCAATTTATGCCTCTTGGATCCAGCCTGCCTGGCTTCAGCTCCATTTATTTATGGGAGTGTTTCAGCAGGGGTTCTGTTCACTGAGAAAAAAACCTTTGATCTTACATTGAGGATGCTTTCCACATCTCAGTAAGGAAGGACACCAGTCAATATTTGGCCTTAGGTTATTTAATTTGGGAAAAGGAGTTTGATTCATACATAAAAAATTCCAATTACCCTGTCAAGAGTTGAGCAGGCCCAGAGGAGGCTCTTTTAATCATACAGCTTTATCAAACTCTTTAAATTGAGTTTAACATGGACAGGATCATACATTCTGCCTCGGGGAAGGTGATATTCCTTAATTTGTCCTAAACAGCAAACATTTAAAAAATCGGTGTTCAACTAGAATGACTACTTCCGAATAAACACTGATCGCTCCTTTTCCATTTCAATCTCTTCTCTCTCTGTCTGTGAAATCCAGGATCAGAAACTTGAGAGGAATATTTCAAAGAAGAAGGATAGAGCAAAAAAATAATACTCATTCTGAATTTCATCTTCACCTTATGCCACACACAAAAACAAACATGTACAGTGTCGGTCATGTGATTCACATCCATGTCAATCAGCTACCAAATGGAAGGGTCATGCTTAGAAATTATTAAAAAAAATAAAAAATGAAAAGATAATATATGCTTAACTCCCTCATTTGTACACTACGTAATACCCCCCCTCCCCCCCCCCCCGCCCTCACCCCCACATTGATGAATTCGTGCTATTCCATTTCTTCTGTCAAATAATGTTGTGGTCAGGTATACATCTTGCATGTGTCTGATCTGCAGGTGGTCACAGCTGGACCTCCTGCCTTACCATTCCTGAATCTATTCTACTGCAAAAGATATTACAGAGATCCAAGCTGCTGTCAGATATTTCCCATTCCGTCTCATCAGTGGAGGGAATGATGTCTGGCACGGCAAACAAAGTATGTGTAAAGTCCTTAAATAAGGCATGAAATTGCCGGGATGTGCCTTGGAGCCACTGTTGCAGCCGACAGGTACAGCTGCTCACCTCCAGACTGCACGCCTCCCATTTTGACTCCCATTAGGGAGCCGGCGCTCTGAGTCAACACTTTTAATGGAGAAAATGACTTAATTCATTTTCCATGATAAGAACCGCGTTTAAAAAATAAAAATCTGCCAACAACAAAGCGCCGCTCCACAGATGAATTTGCATATATTGGTGGCCACGGGAAATGAAGAACGTCCCCCATTTTAGACATTTGGTCATGCTAGTGTTCAAGTGTTGGCATGAAAAGGAGGAGGCAATTGACTTCAGTATACGTCAGCTTTCAAAAGCTCGTTGAGAAATCCACACACGTATAACCCTGCAGATTCTTTGGTGACTGACTTGTATATTGATGAGCGAGTGTGTGTGCGATTGCAAAGCATGTATGTGTGTGTGTGCGTTTTTTGTGGATCTGTATGCGAGTGTGCTGAAGAGTGCGAGACAGAAATCAGCTGCAACATTGATAACTTTAAAAAAAGAGACTTTAACTCACCGGGGAACTGGTAGCTGTAGCTCGGTGCGAATCCAGTGTATCCGCGGCCGTACGTTGCCACAATATTAGGGTAGCCTTTGAAAGAGAGGGAGGAGATTAAAAAAAGATGAGAGAACTATTTCAAACAAATGTGATACCAACACAAACACACACACACACAGACAAACACTGGGATATAGCTACTTATCCACTTTGAGGGGGAAACAAGTCTGTAAAGGCTGGCTTGAGAACTCCTGGGAGTTCCAGAAGACTAAAGTGTTCTCATGTTGTCAAGCTAATTCTAATTGTACTCAAAAAATCCCGAAATATTACACTGCAATAATCCACACATTAAATATGAGCCTGAAATAGTTAGGATGCAGTGTTACATTTTAGAACAGCACTGATCACATACAAAGTCTTGTGTGCATTATGTGAACGCTTTGTTTGAAAGAAAAGCAACACGGCAATAAGCGATAAGTGATTTATTTTAAGCCTACCGAAGAGGCAGCATGTATTCACGGCTCATAATGTTGATGCTAAATTGTTAACTCGATTGTATTGGCTGGATGTGCAGTTTGACAACAAGCCCCGCTCTCAATCAATGGTCACCTGTCGCAATTACATTAACCTATAATCTTAATTGTGCTGCTCTTGTTGTTTTTCCTGCAGCGGATATTTTAAACCATCCTTTTAAAAACAAGTTTACCTTCATGGATCAATATCCTGTTAAATTATACTTTATTTTAACACACGGAGTGCTGCAACAGGAGCCTCAAGGCAGGTAATAGAAAGTTTTTTTAACAGTTTTTTTATGATGATCCCGATTATTCATCGCTTCATTAAGGTCGGGCATCAAAACCTGGTGCCAAATTTAGTGCTGGTTCTTAAAGGGTTCAAACCCAAGCCTTGATCACCTTCTTTACCGTCAAATTAATACTCAATTTTTATTCAACCACAAGATGTCAGGCATTTTTATAGCTCGGTGCAATAACACTTTACAGCCGGAGCCCTGAAATGACGTCGGAGTCCATTTATGTTCGGTGCGTCTTTAGCGAGTAGGAAAAAAAAAAAGCCCATGTGTTAATATGTCCGGATGCAGTTTGCTAAAAAAAGATGCCGTGGGCAAGGAAGTGATCGCTGGTCCTCATTTACACCTTAGCGGGAAATTCCTCTGTGTGTTGTTGCATTGTTTTGCTGGTTGACACAAGGTTTACCGGTTAATTAAATCTGAATTTAAAAGGAACGTGTTACATATAGTAAGTATCTCAGGAGTTACCAGGGCAACCAGTGTTTATAGAAAAGGTGAGCAGGTGCTAAAGGTGTTTAACCGACAGACTGCTTTGTTTGACACAGCTCTCTAAAACCTAATACAACAACAGTTGCATATCTAATGTACAGGCAAAATATCATATGGTCAATACTTATGACCATGTTATATTTCAGTTTTTCTTTTTTAATAAATTTGCAAACATTTCTACATTTCTGTTTTTTTCTGTCAAGATGGGGTGCTGATTATACAATCATGAGAAATATAATGAACTTTTTTGATTTTAGCAAATGGCTGCAATGAAACAGAGTGAACATTTTAAAGGGGTCTGAATACTTTCCATATCCACTGTACTAATGAATTATATGAGAAATACATGGTATTCAAATATAATGTGTTGTATTCTTGTTTTGTGTGCAAATGCTATGTGTGTTCTGGTCTGTGCATTCAGTGCAGCCCCCCCCCCCTGTCCATGACAAGAAATTAGTTGTTTACAGAATTTCCCAAATTTCCCACTAAGTGTTAGATTATCTGTACTATTTGGTCCTGTTAAAGGTAGCAGGCCTAGAGAAGTCTTTCTTTGGTCCTAAAACTGTTTAATGGCTCTTACCACCATATATATATATATATATATATATATAAACAGGACTGTCTCAGAAAATTAGAATATTGTGATGAAGTTCTTTATTTTCTGTAATGCAATTCAAAAAACAAAAATGTCATGCATTCTGGATTCATTACAAATCAACTGAAATATTGCAAGCCTTTTATTCTGATTAATATTGCTGATTATGGCTTACAGCTTAAGAAAACTCTAAAATCCTATCTCATAAAATTTTAATATTTCCTCAGACCAAGTAAAAAGATTTATAACAGCTGAGTGTTTGTCAAGGCTCAGGAAACCCTTGCAGGTGTTTCGAGTTAATTAGACAATTCAAGTGATTTGTTTAATACCCTACTAGTATACTTTTTCATGATATTCTAATATTTAGAGATAGGATATTTGAGTTTTCTTAAGCTGTAAGCCATAATCAGCAATAAATCAGAATAAAAGGCTTGCAATATTTCAGTTGATTTGTAATGAATCCAGAATGCATGACATTTTTGTTTTTTGAATTGCATTACAGAAAATAAAGAACTTCATCACAATATTCTAATTTTCTGAGACAGTCCTGTATATATGTATGTATATATATATATATATATATATATAATATAATATATATATAAAATATTTAAGAATCAATCTTGGAGGTTAACAAAATAAATTGATGAAAAGTTCATTGTAGATTTGGCCTTTTTAGGGCTGTATTTGTTGTATGTAAAGTTAATAACCAAGTCATATAAATATTTAAGAGAGCGGCTCCATACAGAATAAGCACATACAGGACTGTCTCAGAAAATAAAAGAATAAAAGGCTTGCAATATTTCAGTTGATTTGTAATGAATCCAGAATGCATGACATTTTTGTTTTTTTAATTGCATTACAGAAAATAAAGAACTTTATCACAATATTCTAATTTTCTGAGACAGTCCTGTATATCGGTGCTAAACCAGCACTGGAAACTCAACCAATGCATTTTTAATCTTCCCGAGAAAGGAAAACGTGACTCCAAATTGCCATCTGTAAACCAAAGTCAAAGTCTGTGTGAGGACACAGGCTTGTTCGGGAGCTGTGCCGTCCTCCCAGGATGGATGCAGAGTAACAACGAGGCCAGAAGAGGACCCGGTGTCATTAGAACAATTTAAGAGTAGCAGATGTATTGTTCATCTGCTGTCATGATTCTTATTACAGCCACAGACCTCACCAGTTAATTAGCTGGACATTTTTCAGAGAGAAGCAGCTGTGGGCGACATATTGAGAAACGGGGTGTGAGGGAGCAGGCAGCTTGAAAGCGGGATACGAGCAAAGCAAAGAAATTTGAGAAGAGTGGGGCGGCTGAGCCTGTGTGAGATTCGCCGAGAATTTGAGCCCCATCAAAAGGTAAAATAAACATAATTAACCCTCTAATTATGGTATATTTCTCAGTCCTTATCTCCTTTCCTCAAGCTATCATCACCTTCGACCATAAGTCTGGACTAAATTGCCTAATAAAAGGAAGTCCTTGAGGCCAGGAATGAGTCACTGGAGCCAACCTTGATAATTCGTTCTTCAATGTGTGTAAATTACACCTCCGAAATCTCCTTCAGGTTTTGGTGTCCTCGGTTCTTGTTGGATACAGTCTATTTTAGCATGGTAATAATTCTCTGTAGTCACATTTGAATTATAACTTTTCCTCCGCTACACACTGCGGACGAAGAGAGAGCTTATTGTAAATATGAAGGCGTCAAAACACATTTTTCGCGCACGCATTATTTGAGTGTGTGCAGGCTATGTGCACGTGTGTGTGTTTGTGTGTGAGCATGTGTGTAGATGCTCTGTTCTGTATGCCTCAGAGCTTGTGCCAGCTGGAATCAGAAAGGTTGACCTTGGTCATAAATATCTAATCAGTGTTTGCTGTCCATGAAAAAGTTCAATTTATTCCTGACCCAATGGGAAAATGCCTCTCCCAGACCAAAAGAAATGCAACCCAGAGCGTTGGTGAATGGAGTCGTAACCTGGTACGGATGAAGCAGGATGGAGGCGACGGCAAAAACATAAATAAATAAATAAATGGAAGAAAAACCTCCGAAAGAAATCTTCCATCAGCTGCTGATGAGAAGTCATCACCAGGAAGTTACAGATGGATAGCTTTCACACAACCCCGTATTGTTTGTTTGGTCGGAAAAGAACTGTGATATGATACAATGAAAAGCCATCACCGACTGCAATATATTGGATATTATGTGTTTGATACTGTCTTACTGTCAAAACAGAATAAATGCCAAACTGAAATTGTTGGCTTAGATACCGCAGCTCCTCATACTCCCTTATTTTAACATTTTCTGAAATGGCAAAACCACTTCCCTTCCGTCTGATGCACTGCATTACAATGGGTTTCACATTACTGACTGAAGAATCTGCAGCGAGTGCATAAGGAGAGGGCTACAGAGGGGAATATGAAAGGGTCGGGAAAGTGGATTAAGATACACGCTAAATTAAGCTACTATCTCGTGAAATCCTGAGTATGTCCATGCAAACAAGAGAGTGGGAACAAAGAAGAAAGAAAGAGGAGAACCCAGCATGCTTCCTGCCATTTCACTAAACGAAGCCTGTCATCGTGTCTGCCCTGGTGGCGGCCTCTTAGTGCTCTTATTTGCCTTATTAATATGCATGCTAATGTACCTATTTTATGGCTCAACAGTTCTGATTCACTTTAAAATCAATTATCCATCTGGTACACCCATACCTCGCCCAGGCTCAAAAGTGTATTAATTCCAGCAAACATACATCGGGCGCAACACAATAAAGATAAATGCCTCGATTAGAGGCAGTAAACAAAGGAGCTGGGGACGGCTTTAATGAGATTTGGCAGGAAAGGAGCTTACACTTTCTTAAATAATGAGCCTAGGGTCCCCTTTTTCTAAATGCAAATTATGTAAAGGAATGTTTTGCTGTCCTTGTTCCAATTTCATTTAGATAAGAGTGTCTCCAAACAAGTTGGCTGTTAATATTCTCACATGAACACATCACTGCCTTTCTGCCTGGCGTCACCCAATGGAGAGGGGGGGGGGGGGGGGGGTGGCTGTCCTCTTCACAGATGCATTACTCTGTGATAACTTCCGAAAAGTTCACCGCGCTTGGTAAATACTTGGAAAAGATGAGATGGAGCGACTCGGACAGAGCTGACATAAGAGCGTGTCCAGTCGTATTAAGACTTATACCACAAAAATAAATCAGCCTCATGGCAAAGTCAAACCTGGAATTAGCTTGACACTGTGCGACTCTACGGATAAATAAACGCAGACAAAGAGATGAATAGATGGATCCTACAGGGAATTTGTTTGCAAGCCCTTCATTTTCATTGTTTAACAAAAATAAAAACTATCACGGAGCTCAATCTTTGTCACCGGTTCCCGTAAATTTTCGAAAAAGTAAATGCAAAACATGCGGCGCCACAAACTGTGACTTGCTATCGACCTTCAAAGCCGCTTCGAGCGTTACGTTTCCTGGTACAGATAAAAATGCATGAATGTGGTTACGGTCGCACCTGCGACAAGGGGTGGAGGGGTGGAGGGGGGCACTTGTGCGGCAAAACGAGTCTCTTACAATCAGCGGCATGTCTCTTTTGCTTTTGAAGGGGGGGGGGCGGGATAAATCTTTCATGCGAGGGCAAATCCATTTGGTCGGGTCGCACATACAAATTATATGCATAGGAAATGTGAACCGACAGACGGAGAGAGAGATAGAGAGAGAGAGAGAGAGAGAGATCAAAAGACAGACAGAAAGACAGACAAGATAGGTAGATAGGTAGGAGACAGTGAGCAGGTGGGGATGGAGGGGGGGGGGGAGGGAGAGAGAGTGCAAAGAGTGTTAAATAAAAAGGGCCACAGGCACGGGCTGGATGGTAATGATGAGGGGTGGGCCAGCAGCTGAGGTCCCTGTAGATGAGATCTCTCCCTGACATGTGTGTCCCCTTCATTACCCATTAAGGGGGGCACAGTGATGAATCCTTAATATGACATTACACCAATTTTCCTCTTCATTTAGCCTGCTAATGTGCTGGTCTGCTCCTATAAGCCCGGGGGCCGTCTGTACCAGACTCCACCAGAAATAGACCGCAGTGGCCACCGGTGGCACACCTTTGAGCGGCCCAATTAGGGGCAGTGCCCACCTAATGGGGCTATCTAGGCGAGAGTTTGCATGAGTTGATTTTTTTTTTTTAAACACACAATTTAAATAAATGGATATACTAGAAATTGTTGACCGAGTGTCATGCATGTCTGGCATTACCACCCCACCCCACAAAAAAAACCTACTTACATTTGATATGTTCATTTGCCAGTTATAACGACATAATATGAAGATCAAATATGTTTTAGAGGTTATTATTGTCTGACTTTTGTATCAGATTTCAAATGAACACATGTGTGTGTGTGTGTTAATGGTTGTGTGTCTGACTCACTCAGCATGCCCATCCCCAGCATGAAGGCATCCATGGTGTAGGGCAGACCCCGGGCTCGCCCTCGTGTACCTGGTGGGAACATCACCTCCTTGGGCTGGGCCTTCTTACATTCTACCTATGTAGACAGACGAACACACACACACACACAGACACACATACACACAAACACATACGTACACACACACAAACACACAGAGACAAAGCATTAGACGATGTAGGGTACAACCACACAGATCTGACAGGGCGGTCTGGGCTCTTTAAGGCGCTTTTTCTATTTGACTTGCACAGCGCTAGATGTTTTCCATAGAGGGAAAACAAGACTGAGTCAATCTGAGCACCACGCATTTGGGAGGGAACGTCTCGGAGGAAAACTTACAATCATGCTCCTCCTGCATGAAAGAAAAGGTTATTGCTCCAGTGAGCATGTGCCCAATGCCTCAGGGAAATAGAAGCTTAATACTTTCCAAGTGTTTCTGAGGCATCAAGGTGGGAGAAGACCTGTTCTGCAATGCCGCTACCGCAGTCCCACTGTGTGGCAGTAGGTCCAGTTTTTTGGTGAAAATCTTTGTCTCATCCAAACACAGAATAATCTCAAAAGCAATAATCTCTCTTTACCAAATCTCTGTGTTTTATTTACTCTTGCCAGGGCAGTGTGTGTAAAATCTGAAACGGGTCCAAGAAAATAAAAATTCCGTTTGAAAAACTCAATATGTTTTCAGTTTTCTGTGTGTGTCCCCGGTTGCGTTTGTGCACTGTGTATCTGTGCGGATGTGTGTCTGGCTGCAGTCCCCTGTGCCCCGCAGTCCAATTCCACCTGCGGCACCCATCTCTCTCTCTCTCTCCGGTTCTCACACATGCAGGTTTGTTCATTTCCCATCTTGGAAGACTGACATCTCCTCCTCCTACGTACCACACATCAAATGAGGGATGTGACAGGGGCAGATGAGGAGAAGGAGGAAGATGAGAGTCCTATTTACCACGCATCTATCCCATCTCGGTGAATTATAGAGAAGCGCGGTCGGCTGACAAGGGTGGCATGGCCTTGTGTCTGTTGGTTGTTCTTTGGTAGGCCGAGTCTGTTCACCATGCTGCACAATCTATTTGCTCCACTGCCTGCTTGGCATCAGCCTGTCCATCTGTTTGTCTGTTTGCCTCCTGGCTCTCGGCGGCTTCTCCCTACTGCCTCCACTTAAGCACAGCTTTCTCGGCTGCAGCGATTCACATGTCATCCTGGCCCGCTGCACAAGACAGGCAGCGGCGCCAGTGCTGCGCGCACTCCGATCAAGCTGCCGCCCCGGCATCCATACGAATAGGCTCGCCACTCTGACGCACGACCGTTCGCACACATTCCCATCATGCGCGCACACTGAAATGAAACTTCACGACGGCACAAAGTTCCCCCGCGCTAAATGGTTTGCAATAACGAGCTGCGTGTCGCCCGACAGAGGGAACGCGAATGCAAAAGGTTTCCATCACAGAGCTGTGATTTGTTGCCGTTAGAGGACCCTTCATTTGAAGCAGACCAACCAAAGTACACAGTTCCCTCAGCCACTATGTACCTGTCACAGCCGCTCTGCTCTCCTGGCTCTCCCGGAATGGTTTGACATTGTGCTGAAGAGAGCACGGGCGCTCTCATCATCTCCGAATGACCCCCGGCACGGATGTGGAAAGCGGTCGGGACAAACGGCCCCGTCGGAAACCCTCAGTACGCCGCTGAGATCTTCCCACATGTTCACATATAGTCTAGTTCAGAGCCAGTGTCGGCTCCGGCGTCCCCCCCAGCGGCCCCAGCCTCGTCCTAGCTCGTCGGACGCTCAGGGAGCCCGCTGGGAGGGAGACGGAGCCGGCTGTGAGTCATGTCTACATGATCTCAGATGCGGATCTTTGATATTCAGGGAGAGGGCTCCTTGTCATGGATTTTTTTTTTTTAAACGCCAGGAGCCAGGATCTGTGGCGGCGTGAGCGTGTGGGTGTTCACCTGCTTCAAACACACAGGAGTGTGTGCGGGTGGAAGGGAGGGAGGCGGGAGCTTTCAAGAGTGAAGCGAGTCAAAGAGAGGAGAACAAAGAGGACGGCGAGACTATCCACTGCACTGCAAAGAATCAGCAGTCGCGAAGGCAGGCATTTAAATGTTACCGTGTGGAAAGTTTCACAGACCGAACCTTTTGCCACACAAACAGCGGGGAGACGTTACATTTGCAACCCATCATTCCAACTGCAAGTGTGTTTTGTGTAACTTGTCTAGAGGACTCAGGATGTTATGAAGTCAGCACAGCATTGTGTTGTGAAAACTTTCAGTGAATGGAGGTGTTTGAGCACCACTGTGCCTTGGAGAGGAAAAGGGGAAACCCCTTTAACCTGCCTTCCCTTCACCGGCTTAGAAGTTGCATCATTCTGTGCATCTGAGAGACTCACACACACACACACACACACACACACACTCACTCACACACTCACTCACACGCATAATGCAAGGCAGTCGACTGTTCAGAGTGAATTCCTGCCACACAGAGGTTGACAAGGTGTGGTTACCTCAACCTGCGAGCTCTCAAAATATATCGAGATCTTTCCTCCTCCTCCTCCTCCTCCTCCTCCTCCGCTGTACTGACATACTGCAGTTGATAGCTTATCTTTGAGATACGTGGAGTCAGAGGAGGGGAGGGAAACAGAGAGCCAAACAGTCGATGGTATGCCCTCTTAAAGGGAGTTGAAATGAATCTTTTTCAGTGAGTTACTTAAAATACTGTTGGTGTGTTCACCGCAACTGGGAACTCTTTACTCTGTTAGCTTGAGCGATTGGAGCTGTCATTCAGACTCCACACCGCTGTCCAGTGTTATTACAGTAGGATGACGAGCGATGCTCACACTCACCACGTGTTTTTTTGGTTTTCAGTCGTCGAACTAGAACGATGCCCACTTTAATCGTAAAGGCTTCTCGACGTATCAATTTCACTCATTTGTTTGTGCGTCTCACAGTATCGTGTAAACACGTTGAATGGGGAAACGCATATAAAAGGTCACGCTGAAGCTAATTTGCAGCCCCTGTCCTTGGGAAAACTCGAACATTCGGAGTGAGACAAAAATGCAATACGATATAAAACAGTGATACTTTTCATGCCACCTCCATCGTCGAAACTCAAATATTTCAGTGTCACTGCAGAAGATTTCATTTCGTTCTGCTGCTGTCTTGTTCGGGTTATGAAATCGGGACTTTGTGGGGTTGATATTATCTCTCTCTCTCTCTCTAAAAACAAAACTGACAATAACCAAGCTTGATATTGAAATGATGAGGTGCACATACTGTATGCACACAGAGATACTAGCCTACTTGAAGAGTGTAGTTGCAAAACAACTGCCATTGTTTTAATGTACAAACCCTAGGGTACAGAGCCGAGAGGCACTCCCCCTTTCCAATACACCTTCTATACATATTAACCTTGTCAGGATGACAGGAAGGTGTGGGCGGGATGGCTGTCCTTCAGGGACAAGTGTTGTGGGTGTGGTGTGTGCGTAGAGGGGGAGGTGTACAGCTACTATGAGCATCACTCGTAAATGAATTCCATCGGTTGACTGGCAGACTGAAGAAAGCTAACGGCGTGATTCATTTACTCCAGCACCCACTCCCAGATGAACAGTCAAAATACATAGACTGCATAGTTAGGACATGTCAGGGCTCTATGCACAATGTCAGGCTTCTCAAGTGGTTGAGTTGAGAAGGACAGAACGACTGATAACCAAGTAGCTATGATATTTTTTTAAACATATATCCTTTAGCTGTTCCTTATGCTGTGTTTACAGCAAAAGAGTTGCACATTTTTTGCGAGAGTAGATCCCGTGCAAAGTCAATGCATAGAATGGTTAAAAATGACGCAGATTTTAGTGTTTGGACTTGAACTGAATCTCTTGATGGAAATTGGATTCAGTTGCAAGAGTCGTAAATGGTGCCAAAAGGTCCTCGGAGAAAGTTCTTGACTAAGGAAGTGAGAGAACCTTCTAACATACAGTAAGAGAAGGGATGGGGTTGACCCGGTTAGCTATGGACGACATCATGTTTCCTGGACGAACGGACTCATTATGTCTAGAGCAATTGGTTGGTAGGCGCCAAAATATTGACATGGTATCCATAATTTTCTACATATGGCTCAAATTTGACCAAAGAATCCATCAATGGCTGCATGGCAGAATTGTCGGTCCAACCACAAATATGTCACACCTCCAATATCTGATACTATAGAGATAGATTTTGGTTGGCGAGTCACTTTAATGCCTCTGTGAACCAGTCAAAACAAAAGCTGTCATGTATTTCATAAAGAGGGCATTTGCCGCAGACCCTCCATTTTGAAACGCTTGTATTCATGGTTCATAAAAGATCGGGGATGTATAATAACGGTGAGAAGACTTTGGAGAAAGCAAAAATGATGCCAGCGCCGGAGTCATTTTGCCTGATGATATCTCTGCATGCTTATGTAAAAGCTCAGGAATGTGAGGTCATTGTAAGGACCAGGTACCACCCTGTGGTGCCAAAACTGTTCCACTGACATGATTCTATATAACAAGATGAGATTGTCCCCAAACGCAGTGAGAGGCACATTCAAAAGTAATGCCATGACCATCAGGTTGACGGCAAATGGCTTCCATCACCTCCTCATCAACAGATCTGAACATCGTGTATCTTTTATGGGATGTCCTGGAGTGCAGAATGAGTAGTGGATTTTTCACCTCCATCATCCCTCAAAGCTTTCCTTCTTCAATGAAGGGTAAACATCCAATTACTTACAGTCCAGAGCCTGTGCGGCAGCGCTGCAAGAGCGACTGAAGCGCCTCTGAAGGGTGGTCCTTCTTCCTTATTTGGCACTTGATGTTCAAACACTGTTTAAGATTGAACTTTTTTTTTAAAGGAGAGATTTTCAACACCCTGAGACTTCAGTTTCTCTCCGCAGAAATCTCCGAGTGATAGCTTGTTCATGCTATTGCTATAACTGAATGTGTCCGGGGGTGATTTATACAACGTAAGATCCAAGTGGACGCCACTCAGACACACGCTTGGCTTCATGGCCTCGAGCTTCAGGGCAGTAAACTTTGATGTTCATCCAAAAACTGGTACTGCTGGCTCTCACAGAAGCAATCAGGTTTGGTTAGCTGATCAAACTTCATCAACCTTTATCACTGCTACATACTATCCACACATGTATTACATTAAGTTAGAATATAAGTGCAATGCTTCAAGAAAAACAGTATAATCTGTAAAGTGTCTCTAAAAACATGAAATTTTTCCCGTGCATTAAAGAGGATTTCTACGTTGGCATGCGGGAAATGGTATCATCTTAAAGATAACACTCATAGGAGTTGAGAGCTAAAAAACCTAAGTCCCTAATACAGAGGTCACTCTGTATAAGTTAAGAACAAGTCCAAAAGAATGTAATGTTTTCATCCGGCTCCCATGATGGGAAAGATAAATGCAGTATATATTGCAGCCATAAGAAAAATGCTGCATCTGTAATAATGTATGGGTTACGTGATGCTATCTTTCTATCACGATTCTGCTTACATCAATGCAATGAGCAGAGTACATCTGTGTATATATATATATATATGTATATATATATATATATGAATATATATATATATATATTAAAGGCTGATGTATGAACCCCTCCCTGCATTAGTATTTCCCTCAGCGACTGGAAGAGTCGGAGCTTATTCTGCTCCTCAGCGCAGTAATTGGTCGGTCACGTCAGGAAGACAGTGAGAAATTGACGACTAACAGAGAATTCCTCCCTCCTGTTGTGATCATTCGCCACTGTTGAATATTAAAAATGACACATTAAAGAACATTACCTTGAAGCACTTGACTAAAACCACTGTGAGTCCATTTTAATGGCACACTGCTCGTTCATCAGAGCCAATACTTGATAGGTATTATTATGAATTATCTGCGCAGGCATAACAGCGGGGCGGGGAGTGATAGAGGGACTCCTGTCTTTGGAAATGGAATTCACAACCTTCCCTCCGCTTTGTGAAGGTGCTGTCTTACTACAGTATGATAAAGACATTCATATGTGCGGCTAGCAGAGGGTGTGATAAACTGCTAACCATCGTATGCTCATCGATTTTTACTCCAGAATATTTACTGATTTTAATACAAGGGCACAGTGGGTACTGCTGAGACTAAGCAATGGTACAATCATGTGAAGGGCAGCATAATCCATACTTTTCCCCCCCACATCCAGGATTTGCTAAAGCATGGCAGTCTTTGTGATCTATGATATTGGGCTACATAAATACAATTGACGGTCTGCAGAGGTGCGAGCGGCGTCGAAGCTGGCGGGGCAGGTTAAGAGTTTCTTACCAAGCAGCACCCTGTTTTTAATTATGTATGAGGCCGAACTCACGGTGACGGAGAGGAAGTGCTCCTGAGAACGAGACCTCGGTGGCACATGAACACAGGGTGATCGACCAAGCCTCTCAAAGGTCCAGCCCCTCACATCAGAGTGGGCACTGACCCACTACACTGCCAGAGCCCTTGAAAGACGGGGCAAGGAGAAGGTGGGTTGCCCTGTACATCCACCGCCCTCCCAAGTGGGGTGGAATTTCTGTCTGCATCAATTATTCAAGAGCCATCTTAGATAACACGCGCAGGGAGGATGGATGAGGTCTATTTCTGTATGGTACTTCATAAGGATGAAGACAGGAGACATTTTTTATTTTGTGTGCCGGTGCTCCAGACACCGGATAACCAGAACTCTCCTCTCTGCAGCGAAGGTAAAAAACCTGACGCGTCTTTGAAAAATGCTTTTAACGCACTCCACTCTGTCCTCTTTGCTGACATTTCGAGATGTCAGCAATTGCAGAAGAGGGACACACACATCTGCTGCATCCTATAGGGAACCTAATGTACGGTGTGGTGTTGCCAACAGGGTCTTCTTACCAAGGTGACAAAAGCGTGTAAAAGTGTCCCCTCGCTCTGTCCTTACACTGTACCCTCTCAATACTCCTCTTCTTTTGTGTTAAAAGGGACTCCCGGACGAGTCACATGCTCTCCGTTGGTGTCATTTCCTCCCATGAGTAAGTGCGCCCTTGCTACAGTAGGAATGCTCCTCTTGCAGTCGATGTCTTCTGTGTTCCGGCACCCTGTGAAGTACGTGTCGCAGTCACGTTGCGGCTGCAAGTGCGAGAGATTTGAAGCTTCCAGCCAAAGAGGGGTCACTTCAGCGACGAGGGTTTGCTAAATATTGATAACAATATTAGTAGCCGCCGTGACTGTGACACATCGGCGAGTCGTTCGCGGACTGTCAGATGATGCATCAGAGACAGCTTTGATAGTGCTGGCAAGGTGCACGAGCTGAAGAAATATAAATAACCACGAATGTTCATCTGTAAAATGTCCCGAGTATAATGATATAATCGCAGCTGCACGATGCAACCTCGATACACAAAAAGGTGTTATTTGGTCAATTTGCCCGTTTGGAAGCATGCATCCCCAAGAAAAGCACATATGCTTCATATTTTCCCACGTGCAGTTTATCAACACTATATTATACATGCTCCAATAATGCCAGTGTAAGTGGGGGATTTGTGGTGGAATGGAAATGCCAAAGATTCCCCGGGCTATTACAGTTGGTGCCACAGTGACATTATTTGTGACATGTGAGGGTTCCACCTGAGCAGAGGCGGCCATTGGGGAGCCTCTTTGTGCATTTCTAACGCGACTTGATAACAGGTATTTGCTGTTGGTTACAGCATACAACATTTTTTGTGAATGCAACAAGAGTTTGCCTTTGTTCTGGGTGTCTATCATAGTTACTCTCATCTAATCTATTTTATCAAGCAAAGGCCTGCAAGTGGCAAATATTAGCAGTGTCTGATCTTATATTTAGGCATTTGTTGATTGCCAACCGAAAAATTATTTCCTTTAGAATTGTAATTTCATTCCTGATTTAAACACCTTATTTAATTACATCTGTGCTGTGAAAATAGCCATTGTAAACAGTTTAAAAATTTCATGAATTAATAATGAGTATTACATTATTGAACATTAACTTCCAACTATTTGTGAAACAAATTTGCATTCCTAATTAATCCCAGTGTTTAGAATCCAATCTAATTAGATCTATCTAATTAGAGCTTCTTACAGATAGGCTGTGGGTTGGATTTAAATGAGGCGCATTTTTCTGCACAGTTAAAGTTGGAGAGGGACGTCGAAAATAACACCCGTGATGTAAACATTCAAGTGGTTCGATATGACATCATATTATAGCTATGCTTGTCCCATCATCTGTGCAGACATAGGTTACAAATAGTTGTTACAAATCAAGAGTTTCAGCATCGGCAGCATTTGTTGAGCTGTGTGTGCCGTTGATGCCTCGCTATCGGTGTGTTCACAGAGTGCCGTGCCCACACGTCAGAGGATCTCACATGTTCCGATCGTGACAGAATGTCCTCGCACGTGTGCAGTGTTTTCTGTCACACTCTGGGCTCGTTGTGGTCGCAGGTCCCGAACACCGACTGTGATCCGGCGCAGAGACACGGCGGGATGTATACTGGGGTCATATGTCACCTGGGCACGTCCCTGGTGAACACGGTTCTACTACGCTGGTCCTGTCAGTCTGTTTTAGGAGGGAAAAAAAGGCTGGGGGAGGGGTCGGATAGAGAGAGAGAGAGAGAGAGGGGGGGAACGCGAGAGAGCGAGAGGCCCCGACTGAAACGGCAGCAAGACAAGTATTCCCCCAAGTCAATCACTATCCACAGAACTGCTCAAATGATGCAGGTTCTCTCCAGAGGCCTGCAGGGTGGAACTGGGTGAAGGGGGACCTAATGTCACACTCGCTACGCAGAATTCGCTTCCTGTCAATTATCATAAGAGACTTGATGACTTAGAAGGCTGCTGCTGAACTCTGTAGGGTGCTCAGAGACGCCCGCACTGCTGGTATAAATAAAACAAGCATCACTGGGACCTCGTTGGAGGTGTTAATCCTTGACTAATGAACTCTGCTTCTGCTAGCCCTGTTGCATCCCTGGACATCTCCACCTGTATGTGTGTGTGTGTGGTAGGGGATTCAGAAAGAGAGGGACAGGCTCCACTCTCCCGTCCCTCAGCCTGACAGGCAGAACTCAGCCACACAATTTCACGGTTTGTGGTCAGTACACACCATTGCTTTCCTACCCGGAGAGTGTGTGTATATGTATGTGTGTATGAGTGTGTGTTAGCCTGTGCATTCAAATAAGCACAGACACACACACACCCCTCATCTGCTATTAATACCAGGGAAAAGAAGAAATCAAATATTAATCCCTCAACACCCACCTGGAATTGAAAAAAGAAAATGAGTGGACTTACCATTTTGTTATTGATTTCATGAAAATGAATTTCACAGACTTTCTCTACGATGTCTTCACTCTCAAAAGTTATGAAGCCAAATCCTGTGCGGGGACAGAAACGGGAGACAAAAGGGGGAGACAATGGGGTTAGTGGAGAGCCTTAACAAAACTTCTGGAACTAAAAAAGAAAAATGCATCGCAAGAAGAAAAATCATCACGAGCCAGATCCAGAAACTGTGCGGGGACATCTGTGGAGATTGGCTCGGGCACGGAGGAGAACAAGTGAACACGACAGACATTGTCCTCTTTAAATCAGGAATATGATGAAATCTGCCACATTATTAAGGGCACTCGAGGACCTCTTGTACAAAGAGAAGATGGAAAAACAGCACAAAGCTCATTTAATGAGATTCAGGGAGCTGGGGCCCACCATCTGAATTTCATTAAATGCATTTTGTGTTATTTTTATTGAAATCTCACTGTATAACAAGCCCTCATTTTAATGTTAATGCAGGCCTTAGAAAGAATGCGTCGTTGACAGTGGGATTTTCATGCCATATTTATAGGATAAAGGCTGAACCCCTCTTTGAACACAAAGACAGAGAGGCACGATGGTGACAGACTTTTGAACACAAGTGGATTGCAATGCTCTCCTCTGTGTTGTGATGGTGACGCACAAAGCAATCTAGCTTCTGTACAGACGGGGTTGAAAGGGAAACTGATATTCTATCACTTTTGCAAAAGAAGGAAACGGCACAAAAGAGAAACAGTGAGTGAATAAAGCAGCAAGTGGGGCTGAAAGGAGATGAGTTTCTTTTCAAGATGGCAAACACCCCGCGATGAAATAAAATCACCTCGGATTGGGCTTCAACCGCCGTCACTGCAGACAGCATCCAATCCGACTGACACGCGCTTCACAGACGGCCCCGTCAAGTTATTGTCATGTCGTCAGATTCAAATAGTCCCCGACTGTACCGCTGATACACTAAAGACAACGTTTCAAATAATCCCTGGTTGGCTGAGCAGACGATGGGGAATCTTTACCTGTTCATACAAGTCAAGACAAATCCATGTGGTCATTCTATTCACAGGACACATTTCAAGGTCATAGACTCTGGGGGCGGGGGGGATCTTCCTTCAGAGACGAGGGTCCTGCACATGTGCACACATTCACATGACATCCATTCTGTGCACCAGGCGGCTATACAAACAAAAGGGATTCGTCAGCCTTCAAAGATTTTGATGTACCGTTTACAACCAACGTCGCCCATGAGTCTGCCAATGATTTTCTCATTCATGCCTTCAATTGATATCAAAAGATAATAGTGAACCACTGCCGTCACAGTTCCCCAGAGTCGTCTTTAAATGTCTTCATTGTCCAACCGACAAATCCAAAGCCCAATGATGTTCATTGATGTAAAACTGAGAGAGATAGAGAGAGCGAATATGAGGCAAGCAGAAACCAAAGAAATGACTGAAACGATCACTCATCTTTCAAAACTCATTCTTTTGAATGTTCTGTTTATTAACTAAATGATTTATCTATTCATCATTTACGTCCTGGTTTTCCTTTAATATCCCTGGCAGTGCTCGCCATGTTGGATTGCTCCATGGCGGTGTTGGATTCCGAGGGTTTCCAAATCGATAGATTATACATGAACGCTTTACCAAATATCAAATCACATTCATCACATTAACTTTCCCTTATGTGTCACGCATATTGCCCACCCCTACTGTATGCATGTTGTCTGGTATAAACTTAAGACCCTAAGCAGAAATGTGTGTGTCCTGTGATACATTAGTGTTCATCCTATACACTCATCAGATCATCCAGAAAAGCAGAGCTGTCTTTGTTCGGAGCTGCTGCTGCTGCTCCTAGCCGGCCTGCCGCAAACACCGGCATCCAGAGTTTTGTCATAGTCTTTATTTCTCACTGGCATTTTTTCTTTTTCTGCTCCTCCTCCAGCTCCTCCTACCACAAATAACAAAAGATCCTCCTGAAGCACCGCTCCCGCTACTGACACGCGCTAGAACGTATCAAAGCAGCCTTGTCAAAAGAAGGGCTGGAAACCTAATGTGTGAGCTGATTAAACATGGACAACATCGAATCTAATGAGATCTTATGAGACAGAATATCAATTTCCACTGAGATGTCTCAACGCTGAGTTGCAGCTGGGGGGGGGGGGGGGGGGCATGGTGTGGAGGGCTGCTGAACCCTCTTCTCTCACCCCACCCCTTCGTGCCAGCACGAGAAGCACTTTTGACAACCAACAAATCAACCGCCAGGAGTAATTTGTCACAAAGGAGTGCAGGTAGAGGGAATGGAGTCTACAGGGTGTGGGGTGGGGGGGGGAGGTGGAGATGAAATGAGAGAAGAGGGTGGGGAGAAAAAGTGACAAGGAAAGGGGTTAACACACATGGCCCCTGTCGCCACACTCTTTCCTGCCGCCACAGGCAGCTCCTCCATCAACTGACAGGACATTTCCCACTGCACCATTATATCCACTGGGGTCAGGGCCGAGCCACAATGCCACGGCTGCCACCAGCGGGGCCCTTCCACCAGCGGGGCCCTTCCACCCACGGCTGGATCTGTTTAAATGAACAAAAATCCATTTTGCTGGAGTGCGGACTACTTTTACAATGTGTCCTGTAAACCCCAACAACAACCCCAAAGAAGAGCCACGACAAACATCCCTGTTGGTGTCTCTCATTGGCTCAGCACACGCCTTCTTGGTCGGTCCCCAGCGGACCGTCTGAACTTCTGGCCCCCGCCATTACAGCGCGGTCCTTTGCTCCGCTAAGCCATTTTAACGACCTTACAGACAATTACAGGCCACAGAACGGCGGCGACAGAAAACGTTCCTTCCTCCTGCAGTGTCGGCAGAGCGACATTGTGCTTGCGCCTCCCCGGCCTCTCTCTTCAATACCCCTCCAGCGCCCGGCAGGAGGCTGACCTCAGCCAGACTATTAAAGACTGTCAGCGCTGACAGACACGAGGAGAGAGGTGTCAATGCACTCGCGCCAAAGAACCTTCACACACACACACACACACACACACGCAGCTTGAACAATACCCTGTAAATGGAAACACACGGATTTATGTTTTTGGGGAGGCAGGGTGATAATAGGTGTTGTGCGGTGTTGTGCGGCTACACTGGCTGAGACCTCTCGGCCGCACTTGCTCACACTTATTAGCCAGAACTGGGCCCTTGTCGCATCGCTGAGCAGAATCGTCAGGGAGCCTATCTTTCACCGTCCTTTCCCACCTTCATCATGCTCGCTCTTTATTTCACACTCATTCCAGGTTCCTCTGCTTCTGTTGCTTGAATGCATTTATCCTCCCCCCCCCCCCACTCTTCTCCGGCCCCTCCCAACCTGGGAAAAAGCTGATTCTGCCAGAAGCAGATAATGGAGGAGCTTGCAAATTGATGCAGCAAAGTTGACTTTGACTTGAAAAGTGGCGTTGCAGCTTTAAATTAAGTTTTAAACTGAACAGGACTCTGTAATGTGTTTGTCTCCGATGTAAAGTGGGTTTAAATGTTCCTCTTACGTTTTCCTTTCGCTGCCTGGCGTGACTTCCATCTGCACAGTACAGATATTTTCAGAAATATGATGACAAAGTATGAGCCAGTAGACATGGTAGTGGGAGGAGTAATGCTATCAGTAGTAGCGTTAGTTATTGTTGGAAAGATCTGGTAAGCCTGTGTGAGCATGCACATGACGCAGAGTTAAGGGACTATAAATGTACAATTGCTGCAGGAGGCAGGCATCCCCCAACTCCCTAATGACTGCAGCTAAATATACCGCAATAAGTACACAAGAGCAAATGTAAAGCAAACATGTACTATCAGTACAGACCTGGAGCTTATTACCTGCAGCAGGTTGACGTTAAGCATGAACTGAATACAAACAAAGTGTAGAGACGTTCATCACTTACACTGATTGGACCACACTATCCTGGTACAGGTGACATATTCTATATACACACACACACACACACACTTCCAAGCATACACAACAGTGGCGACTGTAATGTATTATTTGACTACAGTGTATTTATGTAGCTCCCGATGAAAACTGCATCCAATGAGAGCAGCTTGCTGCTGAATACTGGCCCCGTCAACACAGTGAGGAAGTGGGGCAACCTGGAGGAAGTGTCCTCTGGGACGCAGTAGGAAAGGAAATAACCCCTCCATGGATTTTCTTGCACGCACGCATGCACACACGCACGCACACACGCTAGGTCATCGGTGCAACCCACCTGCAGCAACAACAGCTCCTATACTCCCCCCCTTCTGAACTTGGTTTTCCTGCCTTAATTATGCATGGTCCAACCTTCATCCGTCCAATCCGGAGCGAGTCTACAGAGAGCTCCTGCACCGCCTGGCTGCCTGTGTTGCTCAGCCTCGCAGCCCCATCTCCTTGTAATGCAGAGAAGCAGACTGAGGCAGTCCGAACACCCACGGCACAGTTAGAGGCCTTTGATCAGTATTTCCGTCTGCTATTACTAGAGACCCGGGGCCCCGGGCGTTAATCCCCTGTTTAATACAGTCAACGGCATGAACTCTCTAAACAGCACAGGGCACTTATGTTAGAAGAGGAAAGAGAGTAGAGGAAGAGCAATGTTGTACAAAATAAATAAATAAAACGCGTCGTTAAATTAACTGTGCTTGAAAACACAGAGAATTATCCGGCGCATTAGAAAAGTATTTGTAAAACAAACTTCCCGTAAACAATACACTGAAGAATCAGTATTGCGCTATGATTGCTGATAAATATTCAGAAAGTTGAGTCAGAAAATTGTGGCGATACGCCCTGTTATTTTGTATCTCGCCAACGATACAGAATATCATGATAGAGCATATTTCAATACATAAATAGTCCAGAGGAAATAACCACATGCTCTTGTCCACTCCTCTGTGAGATAGATACTTGAAAAAACGAATGACACTTATTATTTACTCATGTAATTAGGAACTTAAGTGCAAACTATTCCGATTTTCAGAGAAATTTCAGTGAGCATATGCGCGTCTTTGAAAGACAATGAATAACCATATTATATTTTCGCCCAGTAATCAACACACGGAAGGAGGAGGCTGTAATAATTGTTATCAGATTGAAGACAATGAAGGAAGAAATATTATATATATATATGAGGTCTGTATTGCTGAGAAGTAGTGTTGTCCTCCTTATTGGATTTATAATAATATAGGTCTTTACATTTAACATTGAAGATACAAAAAAAAAAAAGAATAGATGCATGTTTTGTTTTGTGTTGGTTAATATAGAGACAAACACACAGAGAGGGGACAGAAAGACAGAGATGAATGAATGTGACTTCTTTGACGCGTGCGGCTGCATGGGGGGGAAGGCGAAGATGGACGATGTAAAATTAATCACTGAAGTGTACAGTACAGTGAGCCATGAGCGCTGTTTCAGACAAGACAACATTCGGAAGATAAGAGCTGTTGTGTTGTTGCTTTAGCTGCACAATCGCAACATAAATATGTTCTGCTTTTTATTTTTCTCCTTGTAATGCATTGTGTTCAGGGATATGCTTGGCTGGAGCAGGTACGCCATGGACAGAGAGAAATATGCGGGACACCAACCACCGTCAATGACCGCTTGCAGGAAATACAGCTGTAACATGCTGGTGTGTCTTTTTCGGATCAGAGCCTAAATCAAAAGAGGAGAAGGAATCACAACCATGACCATCTCATTCATCTGTTCCAAGTGGCCCCTGACACTGATTAACACCAGGCTGGATTAGCACAAGAGTGCTTTACAGAGAATACACAGATACTATACAGTATACACCCTATGACTCAATTACAACCCGTGAAATACCAAGTTATTAATCCACAAAACAACTTGAAACAAACACTGAAAAGATGTAATTGTAAAAAAGAGACCGGAAAACTACAAAAAGCCTTTGCGTCTATGATGTATCCAGGTAAGTGACAACACAAAGCATGCATTAAGGCCAAGTTGAATAATGTTGATGCCGTGAGCGCTTTATTCGCCCCGTGATAAGTGTCTGACTCATCTGCCGCAGCCCCGTTAGCCTTAATATTAATCAAATGAGCCATCAGCGTTAGCTAGCTGCGTCGCCACTGTAATGTAGCCTCACAGCCAGAGTGCTCGACAGATGTTGTTGTTGTAAAGAAAAGAGCACTTTCTAATGGGGAGTGGATAGGTTTAGTATGTTGCGCAGAATGCATTTTATTTGGTTCAATAAAACCCTTTGTGTAGGAGTGTGTAAGCAGTGCCTCCCCCCCGCTAATCTGTCTCTGTGTTTGTTCTGCACACTGTGTCGTATTGTCAACCCTCAATTTGACCAAAACCTAAGAAGGTGACGATCATGTGTAGGTTGGTGGCTGTCCATCAGGTGGTACACAAACTGGCTCCGAATTCTGGCCACAATTACCAAATATTGTCTGTGAGTTTGTTTAGCAGCAGCTGTGAGGCCTTCAAAAGCCGAGAGTTAGTTGCTTGGACAACAGTTTCGAGAACACCTCATTAAAGACGATCAGAAATGTCACAGAGAGGCTTTTAATAAACAGGATGAAATGAAGTGTAAGGTCAGACAATTATTAGACAGATATCAGTGTGTTGTCTCCATCATTTTTATGGCGCCCCAGCCCCCAGCACTCAGTCGTTCACAACTTGGTAATCGATCAATACATTCAATATCTGAATTCGTCTTGATTTCTGCAAACCAGAGATAGAAAATAATAAAAGAAAAAATAATAACAAATCCTTTATTGATCCCACAATGTGGAAATTCCACTCTGGATTTGACCCATCCTTAGTTATTAATTAAGGAGCAGTGGGACTGCAGTGAAGCGCCCGGGGAGCAACTGAGGGTTCAATGTCTTGCTCAAGGACACTAGGACCACCAACACTGAAAAAGCAGGTTATGGAACAGGAAAAAAAATAGTTGGTGGAATTATTAGAGGCGACCCTATTTGAACAATCGACTGTGTGGTAGGAATGTGTGTGTTTGTGTGTGTGTGTGTGTGTAATTTAACAAAGGAACATTATATTCTGGCTACACAAGGTTCTAAATGTTTGATTTGACGTAGAATTGCTTGGTTTCTACCCATACATCATGATATATAGCCAATGGCATGCACATTCAATCAATCGCTTTAATGACCATGTAGACCAGAAGTTGAACTATGAAAATATGCGGCACCTCCAGAGCAGCGTATTGCGACAGACTCAGACATGCTGTATAAGAAACATTAGGCCTCCATTTCAAAAACAAAGAATAGAATTAGAAATCAGAGCACTCACATAGGACCGTAGGGCTATCAACAGCGCTGAATCTATTTTGAATATCTGTACAATTCTCTGTCAAAATCTGCAGGGAAACGCATGTAGAAACAGTTGTCTGCAGGTTCCCTTCTGGATGTGGATTGCTAAGTATCTCCCCCGCTCCGTTTCAGTACAACGGACAGCGCCTCACCAACACGGCAACATGTCAAGCCATGAGCAAAACAACCCCAAAACAATAGACACAACTTGACAATGTACATGTCTGAAGCCTTCATTCACTCTTGGTATTTTTATTCTTTAGTACTTTCACAAAGAACACATATACTACGCAAATTTTTTTTGGGGGGGGGGATCGATTTTACGACCTTCTGCACTGCGAATAAAAGCATCAACCAATTACGTTGGGTGAGAGGGGCATATTCTATTCGCCAAGACAGCAACATGTTTTACTCCTTTTCAACCTTGATATGGGCAGCGCATATCAGATTTACTCCTGCCTTTCACAATAAAAGCACTCAACATATAAAGTACTCTGCTTAATAGTTTACCAGAGGGAACTCCAATTCACTCGCGTTTTGTAAAAATAGGAAAATCTATTTTAAAAAAAGGTGACGGTAACTTGTGCTGTACACTGTTTACCTCGGACGAACTGCCAGATGCTGCTCCGGGTCAATAGGATCCCAGAAGTTGTTCAACCTTTTTAACTGAAAAAAGTGATGCAACGGTCGCGAATGAAAAGTTCTGCTGCGAAATATCCGCATGTTAGCGTTTTCGTGTTGTTTAGCCATGGACGCATGGATACATTACTATATCAGGGGGTACATACAGCATACAACATAGTGCTCTTGGAATCGACCCACCGACTTTAAAACAAGGATTTGAGACTTTCAAAATGGTTTTGCTTTTTATGAAATGTAAAACATACGTCCTCCGTTTTGTTTTGTGGAGCAAACGGGCTCAGCGTGTATGCTGAGGGAACTAGTTTGTCTGTGCCTCTATTTAGGTCAGCTTTCAGAGTTGGCCATCAATTTCTACTGTCCTACTTTAGGAGACACACCGTCGACATACAAACACACGCGAGCAGGAGGGCACATATTTGTATTACATCGAACTGCAGTAACCTGCACTTGCACCATGATGTCACTCATTTGATTTATACACAGACATTTAATTAACGTTCAACAATAGCTCTCCAGCATCATCACCAGGTATAGCTGTGTGTTGGTCAACACACATCTGGGCTATCAATACAGCACATGCCCAGTTGTAGTTGGGCCAGAGGTAAAAGGCAAAGTGCACTTGTGAAATAATGGCAGCTCTCCCAACCTCTTTATTCCACTTAGAGGCACCCTCTTGCTCAAGAAAGGTTCTCATGAGTGCCAAACAATACAGCCATACGTGTGAATGTGGCTCCTTCTATATGATCAAAAGGCTGCTCCAGCAACAATTGGACGGAAGCAATTATCCATGTAAAAGGTGACTAACTCCCTTTACTCTCCAATAGAAGTCTAAAAGCGGTAAGACATTAAGAGCTAAAAAACAAAAGAAAAGGTGTGTATGTCTGTGTGTGGAAAGTGGGGGCACTTGATATAGGATTCAAAGCATTCTAAGGGAAAAAGGAGAATTATCTTTTGATCAATATGAAGAATATAGCTTGGATGTTTTTGAAATGGCACACTTGTTGAGGTATAGCTAACAAGGACTTCACTGGAATGAAAAGCAGCACGACAAACACAAAGCCAGCCGCAACGCGAAGGAACCGATGATTCAATTCAATTCAGTTTATTTGTATAGCCCAATTTCACAAATTACAAATTTGTCTCGGAGTGCTTTACAATCTGTACACATAGACATCCCTGCCCCAAAACCTCACATCGGACCAGGAAAAACTCCCAAATAACCCTTCAGGGGGAAAAAAAAGGGAAGAAACCTGGAGGAGAGCAGCAGAGGAGGATCCCTCTCCTAGGATGGACAGATGCAATAGATGTAATGTGTACAGAAGGACAGATTTAGAGTTAAAATACATTCAATGAATATGACAGAGTGTATGAATAGTTCATAGTAGGCATATTCCACGATGGAGACCTCCACGATCCATCAGGCAGATGGCGGTGGGGAGGAGGAGGGCGGAGTCTCAACAGGACAGTGGCGTAGTCATGAGCAGGAATTCCACGACCCAGACGATCCATCAGGCAGATAGGATCTATGCCGTCTCATAGGGTCCGATGACCCCATGAGACGAAAGTCAAAAGGACTTCCGGGAGAAAGCAGAGTTAGTAACGTGTGATTGAGAGATGAAAATTCATCCTTAAGGAGAGAAAAAGAGGAGATAGGTACTCAGTGCATCCTAAACGTCCCCGGCAGCTATAAGCCTATAGCAGCATATCAAGGGGCTGGACCAGGGCAAACCTGATTCAGCCCTAACTATAAGCTCTGTCAAAGAGGAAGGTCTTAAGTCTACTCTTAAACGAGGTGACTGTGTCTGCCTCCCGGACTGAAATTGGAAGCTGGTTCCATAAAAGAGGAGCTTGATAACTAAAGGCTCTGGCTCCCATTCTACTTTTTAAGACTCTAGGAACTACAAGTAGTCCCGCATTTAGTGAGCGTAGCTCTCTAGTGGGGCAATATGGTACGACAAGCTCCTTAAGATATGATGGAGCATCACCAATCAAGGCTTTGTAGGTTAAGAGAAGAATTTTAAAAGTGATTCTTGATTTTACTGGGAGCCAGTGCAGAGCAGCTAGTGCAGGAGTGATGTGATCTCTTTCTTAGTTTTAGTGAGAACACGAGCTGCAGCATTCTGGATCAACTGAGGGACCTAAGAGATTTATTAGAGCAGCCTGCTAATAAGGAGTTGCAGTAATCCAGTCTCAAGTAACGAACGTGAACCAATTTTTCTGCATCTTTTGAGACAAGATGTGCCTGATTTTTGAAATATTACGTAGATGAAAGAATGCAGTCCTTGAGATTTGCTTTACGTGGGAGTTAAAGGACAAGTCCCGATCAAAGATAACGCCAAGATTCTTTACAGTGGTGTTGGATGCCAGGGCAATGCCGTCTACAGAATCCACATCACCAGATAATTGATCTCTGAGGTGCTCAGGGCCGATTAAAATTACTTGGTTTTGTCTGAGTTTAACATCAAGAAGTTGCAGGTCATCCATGTTTTTATGTCTTTAAGACATGCTTGAATTTTACAGAGTTGGTTGCTCTCCTCTGGTTTTATCGATAAATATAGTTGAGTGTCATCTGCATAACAATGAAAGTTTATGGAGTGTTTCCTGATAATATTGCCCAAAGGAAGCATGTATAAGGTAAATAAAATTGGTCCAAGCACAGAACCTTGTGGAACTCCGTGATTAACGTTGGTGGTTATCGAGGCGTCATCGTTTACAAATACAAACTGAGATCGATCTGATAAATAGGATTTAAACCAAATTAGTGCCGTGCCTGAAATGCCAATCGACTGCTCCAGTCTCTGTAACAGGATGTCATGGTCAATGGTGTCGAATGCAGCACTAAGGTCTAACAAGACCAGGACAGAGAGGAGTCCTTTATCTGCTGCCATTAAGAGGTCATTTGTAATTTTCACCAGTGCCGTCTCGGTGCTGTGGTGTTTTCTAAATCCTGATTGAAATTTCTCAAATAAACTATTATGATGTAGAAAGTCGCACAACTGATTTGCGACCACTTTCTCAAGGATCTTGGAGAGGAAGGGAGGTTAGAGATCGGTCTGTAGTTAGCCAATACCTCTGGATCCAGAGTGGGCTTCTTCAGGAGAGGTTTAATAACAGCCACCTTGAAGGAGTGTGGTACGTGGCCTGTTAGCAGAGACACATTGATAATATCTAATAGAGAGCCGCCAATTAAAGGCAAAACGTCTTTAAGCAGCCTCGCGGGATGGGGTCCAAGAGACAGGTAGACGTGTTCAAGTAGAAACCGTTGAAAATAATTGGTCACGGTTGATAGGAGAAAATCCTCCAAATATACACCAGGGCATACAGCGGTTTCCAAGGCCATTCCACTTGAGGACAGATTGGCACTGGTTATGGGCAAGAGAATATTAATCTTGTCCCTAATAGTTAAAATCTTTTCATTAAAGAAGTTCATAAAGTCATTACCACTAAGGTTTATAGGAATGCTCGGCCCACAGAGCTGTGACTCTCTGTCAGCCTGGCTACAGTGCTGAAGAGAAACCTGGGGTTGTTTTTATTTTTTTCTATTATTGATGAGTAATAGGCTGCTCTGGCATTACGGAGGGCCTTCTTATATGTTTTAAGACTATCTCGCCAAACTAAGCGGGATTCTTCGAGATTAGTTGAACGCCATATGCGTTCAAGCTTTCGTGACGATTGCTTCAGTTTGCGGGTCTGAGGGTTATACCAGGGAGCAAACCTCCTCTTCCTCACTGTCTTCTTCTTCAGAGGGCTATCGAGTCCAGTGTCATTCTCAGAGAGCCTATGGCACTGTCAACAAGATGATCAATCTGGGACGGACTAAAGTTAGACCAGGAGTCCTCTGTTATATTGAGACGTGGTATCGAATCAAATACAGAAAGAATCGCTTTAAATTTAGCTACAGCACTGTCAGTTAGACATCTAGTGTAAAACTTTTGACTAACGGAGTACACTCCGTAGTATAAATTCAAAAGTTATGAGGTTGTGGTCTGACAGAAGAGGATTCTGTGGGAAGACGTTCAAATGCTCAATGTCAACGCCATAAGTAAGAACAAGATCAAGCGTGTGGCCAAAGCTGTGAGTGGGTTTCTGTACTCTCTGACAGAAGCCAATCGAGTCCAACAAGGAGATGAATGCAGCACTAAGGCAATCATTATCAACATCCACATGGATATTAAAATCTCCAACAATAATAACTTTATCGGTTTTAAGAACCAAACTTGATATAAATTCTGAGAATTCAGATATAAACTCTGAATATGGACCTGGTGGCGGTACAGAATCACAAATCGAATTGGCTGTAGTGTTTTCCAGGTTGGATGTGAAAGACTAAGAACAAGGCTTTCAAATGAGGTGTAGTGTAATTTTGGTTGAGGATTAATTAATAGGCTCGATTCAAAGATGGCTGCTACTCCACCTCCTCGACCGGTGCCTCGAGGAATGTGAGTATTAATATGACTTGGAGGAGTCGATTCATTCAGGCAGACATATTCTTCATGGCTCAGCCAGGTTTCAGTTAGGCAACATAAATCAATGTGATTATCTGATATTAAATCATTCAGTAACACAGCTTTAGATGACAGAGATCGAATATTTAGGAGACCACATTTAATAGACCTATTTTGTTGCACTGCTGAAATAATTGTGTTAACTTGTATAAGGTTATTGTGTACGACTCCTCTTCTGCTTACTTTTGATTTATTTAATTGAAGGTGAGGAAATGTGCCGGGGACGTTTGGAACCAACGGTTGGCTGCCAGAGAGAGACGAGCGTGTTCACAAGTGCCTATCTGTGTCATCAGATGGAGGGAAATCAGCCCGCAGGACAAACATGACAAAGAGCCTCTGTCCATTGAAAAAAAATAGGGCTGTGAAACGATTAACATTTTTAATCAGGTTAATCACAGGTTTCTGTGGATTAATCATGATTAATCACATATTACCGATATTCTCGGTATATTTTTGTGAGAACATAAAGATTTATGACAAAAGACGGATATATACATTTATACACAGGGGTGCAAATAACTTGCTCACCAGTGTGCGCTGTAATTGAATCATAACGCGTTAACGCGTTATTTTTCACAGCACTAAATAAAAATAATAAGATGCTAGTGTCTCTTTGAAGCAAAATGGTGAGAAAACAAACATATTTTGACTTTTCATGAGCTTCATCAAATCGTGCATGTTGTATATGTTTTTCTGAAGATCATTCTCCATGTGTATGCTTTACACTTTGCAAAAATGCAGGGCTAGAACTGGTAGTACTCGGATCTTCTATTTCCTGTAAATAAAAGATCAATATATCTTCGATTTTAAAGTAGCATTGAAAAATTGTTCCATAGCAAGTAGAAATCCTCTTAAACCCCAACTGATGTAGATAGAAGCAGAATGGACTATAGTGTCAAACGGTAATTCACTATAATTTATGAGTCGGCATAATTTCATGTGGTTGCTGTCCCAGATGAAGCTGGACTTGTCTAATGACCTGAGACCAGTCACATGGAACAGCTACAGTAGTGCCACTGACACACTAACATATATATTAGGACGTTAGTCAAATCTGAGACAATATCGAGTCCCAACAAAGTAAATGATATCTAAGTAACTAGTAACTTCAGCCATTCCATAAATATAGAGGAGAAATGAGCTGAACCATGTCCCCTCTGAAATGTTGCGTATCTGTACATGGATGCAGTTCCAGTATGTTTTAGTATTTCCTGATCTGGAGAAGACAGTTCAGGCATTCCTCGCCATTTGAAGAGAGCTTTCTCATCTTCTTCTTTTTGTCCTTGAACCACTGTGATTGCTAAAGCTGTTTTAAAATCTGACAAGTAGCATCACTGGCTGGGAGGCTCATGATTAATCACAATATATTCAGTTTCATATTCCACTTCACGAAGTGATAGCACATTCATGAACGTAATGGACTTGGATGGCTCCTCATTATCCTCAAACACGTGACCTAACTGAGACTCCATCGCCGTGTGGCTTTCACGCCGGTGAAAGCGTGTTCATTGTATTCCATGTAGCCCCAGCAATGTCAAAGATATGTCCCTGATATGTGCAATCTGACTGGGAGGTTGGGCCGTAAAGACACACGTTGGTAATGTGGAGACCAACACTGACACGACACAGCAAAAAACACAGTGGTCTTGCAGTTTGTGGCAATCAGGTCATGATAATACTCGGTTGGCTTCCCAATAAAGGCGGTCCATTTGGGTGAGGAAACTCGGCTCTCTTGTTCTCGCTCTTTTTCTGTGTGTGACTTCCTTTCTCTCTCTCTCTCTCTCGATATTTATCTCTTGGCGCTCAGCGTGTGGATAATGATTGGGTTAGTTTCACCCAGTGGATCCGCCCTACAGGATTAGACCAACATCGTCATCTAGTAACATCCAGGAACATAATATATGTTCCTATTTAATTGGAATTGCTGCACAGAAACACCAATTACATTTTTTTTTAAACTGTGAAAAAGAGACTGTACTTCAGCTGGCTTCGGAGCACTTTCCAAGATGTCTGTGTCCATAATGCACAATAAACATATAAACATATATTATATGTGTTATAATCTGCTTATAGCACTTTACAATGTACTTGAATATTGTCAAATCTATGAAAGTACAACACAAAAAAACATAATATGATTACTTCGTTTAAATGAAACATTGACCACTAAGTGGTAGAGTAACTTAACATCATATATGAATACATTATAACAGAGATTATAATACATAATTACATTCATGTGTGTTTTTCAACTATGTAATTATAATGCAATATGATTCTTGCAAAAATGAAATTCAAATGTCATTGAGTGACCAGCAGTTATAAGGCATTGTGATACCTGACTGTAGAAGTCATTATGAAATACTTTCTTCTGTGAGCGTCATTTTCATTTATTTTGTTCAGGATTAATCAATTAAGGTTTTTCAAATGTCCAAAACAAAAACACAATAGTTTTGTATTCGTGTAAATACCTTCTGCTCATCTGTGCTTAATTTCCTCAACGTGGCGTCGCTGAAATGCAGTTGAAAACAAATGAGGGACATACTGTGAACCCCAGCTAATCAATAAAGGACCACGATAAGATGATGGAAAAATTAACGCCCTCTCCTCCGGAGTAATCCAATTCTGTCAGCTGATACCCATAAAACAAGCACAACACACACACACACACGCAAGATAAAACACACAGCCAGAGCTGCTGTGCTTTCACAAGCGTCATCCCTCCCATCCCTCCATGATGCCACTCCACTTGCCTAAAGACACACAGCATTGCCGGGCGGACAGCGGCACATCTCTTATGTCGGAGGCACGCGGTGCGAGTGGCTACAGATGGAGAAGGCCGCGGGGCAAACACAGCCGAGGTTAGGTAAACATTGCTGAGGGCGAGACAACAAGTGAAAGGGATGTGATTTACGAAATGGGGGAAAACCAACCTGAACATAATTGCATCGCGCTGATAGGATTCCTTTAGTCCAAATGGAGTATGGGTGTAATGAGATCCAAAGGTTTGAACCACGAGGGGATTCTTTATTCAAGAATGTCAGACTCTTTTGTGCCGAGAAATAGGCCGAGCTTAACAGACGTCTCAATTTCTATCACATGCAGGAGCAACCGATGCAGGGAGGAATGTGGGGGGGAGGTGGGGGCCGGAGCCGATTCCGAAAAGGCTTTGAGGCGACGTGATGAATTCCTTCGGAGGTGTGAAGCAACGTGGGACTTGGAATGAATGAAACAGATATGCACCTTTTGTGTTTCGCCTGACCTATTGATATAGATATACATTTCATTAAACTTAATTATCATTTCTCATTCCTGACGAGAGCGCGGGACCAGAAAGGGGAATAATAAGCGGCGAGCGGAGGCAGAGAAAAGGAGGAGCAGATCGCTGAGAAGTTGGTACATGAGGAAACAGTGGGGTTTTTCTTTATGATGTCTTTTTTTTGTTGGTCTGAAAAGAAAACCTGGCAGGATGTTGTTGGATGCCAACAACTCCCACCAGAGCCTCTACAGGGGAACTCACTCGGGGAGCAAAAGCATTTAATCAAAATAATCCTCTGCAAACAAAAAGGTTTTAAAGCACTGAATTATGGGCGGTAGGGCGGGGCGGCGGGGGGAGCTTTCATCGCCTGTATGGCCAGATTGTTATTAGTATTTAAGCGCAGGGTATATTTAAAGGCATGACACAGTAGCAGTTCATCTAAAATGAAGAACACTGATGATGCCACTTTGCAGAGGCCCATTACCATTTAGTAGAGATTGCTTTCACTGAGTGAGCCAAATGCTGAGAGGCGGAACTGCCACTTGTGTTTACTTTACAGATGCTTTTATGGTCTTATGGTGAAGAAGAGTACTGTTCCCACAGAAAGCCTTTCCCATTCTCTATATGTGCACACACACAGACACACACACAGACACACACACCCCTTAGATCATGACATCATGGACTCATCAAGCGATGCGAGATGATGTCATCCTGATGCTATTGACCCTTGTAATCAAGGCAGGCTTCGCGTGATTCACGGGCACCCTTCTTTTCATCAAGTCTGTCTGAGTTTGTGTGTGTGTATCTCTCTCTCTCCCCCTCCCTTTCCTTCTCCCTCTCCCTCTCCTCCCCCTCTCTCTGAGCTGTGGGGTGCTGAAAGTACAGAGTATGTTCACAACATCCAGGCTTTCGTTTAATTGCTTACTTGCACTATAATTGGCTAAATAATCAAACGATAAACTGAACCCGGCGTGGCGTCTTTGTGACAGAATATCCTGTGATCGCTGCCTTTGGGCAGTGATTTGCATGGATGGGAAAGCTCCACGGACGACCGCAACCGCCTCTTGGTTACTGTCGTTGAAATCATTCATCTAATTGATTTGCGATTGCCTTTTTTTAACGTTGGGCCTTCCAAAGATAACCTGAAGAAGGGTAAAAGAGAAAAAAAAAGGTCATGACCTCCGAGCAGAGATACAGAGGCCACACTTTAAGAAGTCGCGGCCAAGCTGCGGTCTCTTGAAGCTGTGGGAGGATGTGGAGATGTTCAACATGCAGATGAGACACCTGGAGCAGCCAGACGGCAGCGCCTTCGCTTCAGCTCCGCTGCGGCACAAGACAACCGTGGATGCTTGCTGGCTTGGCTTCTGTCATTTAAGCAGCCGCCCATACTATCCCAGTGCTCACCAATGATTTCATCATTGTTGTGGTCAGACTAGTGGAAAGAGAACACCCAAAATACACACTAAGGGGTGTATTATTTAACATATTTGTCTATCTGTGTCTGTGGCTTTCTCCGACATTCACTTTTTTTTAATTTAAAGATCATACTCTTAGCCAGAAATCTTGTGCAGCACATACATTCACCAAACTGTCCAGGTTCATTCCTGTCTATATTGTGAGGGGTTATATTGAGGGGTTTGTTCATATATCATTCATAGATTGATTTATAGAACATGTTATTCCTAAAAACATGGCAAAAATGGATTTTTATGGCTGTTGACAAGTCTGATTTATGGAGTGATAAAAATAGATATTCCCTCCGTAAAAAAAACATTAACTCTAATATGTCAATGAATTGAACATTTGTTTTCATCCTGACTCCATCCAGTGTTCATATTTCTGGAAATGTTAATGCCTCGTTTTTATATTTTCATATATATATATATATATATGAAAATTGTCATAAAAATAATGTAGTTAAGTTTTATGTATGTAATAATTCTGTTTTATGTATTATCCATAAACCTGTAGTGTCTCCGCTTAAGTTACTGTACATGCTTGTAGTCTTAATATTTAAACACTACATACATTTTTGGAGATCATGGGTATCTACCTGGAAATTAACTCTTGGTCACTCCAATCAGATGCTGTCCACAAAAGTATTTAAAATTGTTTTTATCTATACAATGTTTTTCTGCCACAGGTGAGGTCCATGATTATGTATTTCCATACTCGCTCACTTCAGCCCTCGGTCAAACGAACACGTGTTAAGAATCTGGCTCCACTTATGTGACTGAAAAGACTTTGCATCTCGATTTAGTACCCTCCTCCCCACTGAAATTTCTTTTTAACTCAGCCTCTTTGCAGAAGAGGAGCTCATTTCAATCTCAAAGCTGACATCTGTGGAAGCAATGCAAGCTCTAAATGAGTGGATTTAATCCTGTGCAGCAACGCTAGAGCACAGGAAGTATTCACGCAAGAAACAGGGAGGGAGGGAGCTAGCCAGACAAGAAAGTTATGGAAAACGAGTGGAAGACCTGACAAAAAAAAAGAAAAAAAAGAGGATTTTGTGACCTCCACGAATATCTTTCCATCTGCAGCGAGGCAACTGTTAGCTCATCCAGGAGTAAAGATGACAGGAGAGGTAAAGGACAGAGGAGAAGATTTACCAGATGAGAGTTTGGCATGTTTATTCATGCAGAGAAACAGATGAGGTATTGGAGGGGGGGATGGGGGTGGGGTGGGCTTCAAAGCGAAAAAAATGGCTCCACATCCTGCATGGCCTTCTCCTCTGGCTGGGCTTTCTGTATTTGGCCTTTGAGTAAGGGGCTGATCAATCCCCCAGCATGTTGCCAGGCTGTGGACCCCCCCATTACCAAGAGGCTGCTCTTTGAACAAACCCTGCCAGGGTCACTCTCCCTGCACTTCATCATCTTAAAAGGTCAGACACAACAAATGGCATGGAAGACAGTTCCGTCCCTGGCCGTGAACCCATAGCTGACCGCTAAGAGTATCTATCTGCAGTCAGGGCAGCTTGCAAACTGGGCTGAGTTGACTGGACAACTGAGTTGACTGGACGACTGGTCCTTTACATCCAAAAGCCGCACGCATCTCAGACACACGTACAGGCCGGTACTTAAATGACGGCCCGGTGTGTCTGTACGAACAATTAAAGGCCAAAGAAATGCCTATCAGGGTAGCCAGGTTTACACTTCAATATCATTGTTATTGTTCAGAAAACATATTGACCATACTCAAACTGATTTTGATTGGATTTGCTTTTGCCGTTCTTTTCAAGCTAGCCCTGAAGGAAACAGACACTTCCTGCGGCCGCTTCAGAGTAAAAATGTTGTAAGAGTTTGAAACTCTGGCGCAATATAGCTTTTTATTGCTGCTTCCCACCTAAAATTAAATGTAAATACAATGTCTCTCCTCTGTCCCCCACGCACAGCGTGTGCAGTAGCTTTCAGCCACTTTGTTTTAAAATGTGAAGCTTTTAATGTGATTATTTAAGCAAAAAAATAACTAGTATTATCGGCTTTTGGTTGCACGCCTCCGTTGAAACAGACAGCAGTTTACATCCATGTCAGTCCACAACGTCATCACTTCTTAATTTAATCCAATTAAACACTTGTGTGAAATTGTCATAATGTGGTTTGTCACAGATCACATTGAACTTGACCTTAAGATCACCAGCGAGCAAAAAGATCACATGATAAACAGTGACGCCTCGAGTTGTCATTTGGTATTTACGTGCAAATTAAAAAAAGCTGGCGAAAGAAAAGAAAAAAACAGAAGGGAGAAAAGGGAAAATGTAGTTAAGGAGACTGAAAATCACTACCAGGATAGACTCAAGGACTGATGATGCACAAGTCACTGAGATCATGAGAAGAGCAGACAAGGTTGTTTTGCATGTATCTCCATACACTCACATATCTTAAGCACCAAAAAAATACTTTTAAAAAAGAAACTAATTATGCATAAAGAAAGCAGGCTGCACGGAAAGAGATACAATCACTAGAGTATTCATCTGGACTTGCACCTGCACCTTTTCAGTTAAGACTTGATGAAATGATTGTGCACACCTGATCTCTGCCACTCAAAGCAGAGATCAGGTGTGCACGCTACCATTTGCATACTCAAGCCATGAAGCTGTTCCTTTGAAAAACAACATGCTCCAAATGGGCCTGCAAAGTGGGAAAAGAAAAAGCGATTTATTGTAATAATCATAACTGATAGATAAGTGGCTGCAATATTATTAGAAGATACAGATTTGTCATTGATATATATATGCCCAGATTGTGAGGAGGTCTATTCGGCTAAAGTAATTGCAAAGTGATTGACAACACCTGTGTGGGTGTACCAGAGATGTGATGGGACTTGAAGCCCTCACACAGGTGTTTTCACTTATTCTGGCTGATTAGACCCCTGCTAAGGCTAAAGATAAGCAGGGCTATGCAGGGCATCATGTGAGGTCACATACTTCTTGTACAAACAAGAAACTGATGGCACATGTGAACGATGAGGCAACAGGTGCACTAAAACTAGCAGGCTGGTTGGTGAGATGACAATAAAGCACGGTGCTTATCAAGCAAAGGTAACTAAAAGTGCAGGCGGACATCTTGCCTTTTAATCAGTTGTAAAAAAAAAAGGAGACCATGAATGTAATTGGAATGCAGCCAATTTTCATGTTATTAAGGGCACCGGTGCTTTTTTCCTGTCGTCACATGTCAAAATATCTGCTGTGAAAAAAAGTGTTGCCACAATGTGACTTTTCCATGTGATACCAACCCCCTCACTATAAGTGAGAGGCCACTATAACCAGCAAGTGGTTGCAAAGAGTGGGTAAAGGTCAGATCAGACGTGGACATTTAATTTTTTTACAAAAAGGTAAAGCAGGATTTGTCAGCTTCATTAAAACCTAAAGGTTTAAATGTTTGAGACTATTATGGTTTGCTCTTGGCAGGGTTTTAAAAGCTATTTAAAATGCAGAACATGTGCTCTCTTAGTTCAAGTTACACAGCCTCCTTTTGCATCTTATTCATTTTAGCCTTCGGCGGTCTGTCACAACTTGTAAGGTAATTTGCAAAACAAATGACTGTTTTTAATGGTTCGTCAAATGTGAACTGGTTCTATATTATAGGAACCCAGAACTAGGTGCAGTCAAACACGTATAAGGTGACAACCAGATTATCGCTCCTACTGATGCAAGAAAAGAAGAAGGTGCATCAAATGATGAAAATATTGCCACTCTGTTGCTACATAGATCCACCATGCAGGCTTTGTGTAGTTTAAAATGCCATAAAATCCTCTGTTTCATCTGCTGCCAAGGATGAAAATCTATTGGCAGTGTGCTGCAGGAGCTTTGACAAGTTTGGCCATCTAGAAGAGATGTGTGGTGATTATCTGGATAGGGCTACTCTGTCTGTCTGGCTGCCCCAATAAAGCCACGATGCCAAGATATTCGCCTCTGGCTCCCTGGTCTGAAACGGCCTCTAAAACTGGCTTTTGTAACTGCTGCTGCTGAACAGTATAGTGAGTGACATTAGACAACTTCTAGCTCACGGCCGATACATTATTTAAACCACCCTTGTAGCGAACCGGCCTGGGTCCCCACATTTTCTAAGTTAAGATGGAAACAAAAATCTTGTTGGGGATATCGGCGGCATGCGTTTGTGTGTGTGTGCCTTTTGAAACGGGCATGTGTACATGTGAACGAGACATATCAAGATATGCAAGATGACATGTCTCCCCTCCTCGAACCCCCAGCTGCTCGCCCACATGCCACCGATCCTGCACCGTGTCTAAACAGATGCTCTATCAATGCTTGCTTCAGTGCCACACACCTCCCTGGCGGCCACATTGAGAAGAGGAGAGCGGATGCGAGCGGGAGATGGAGGGAGGGATGGGAATGAGTCAGTGTCTGGAGGAAGGACAAGGGGGAAGGAGAACGGGCACGGACCCAGAAGCCAGAGTGGCTACTCGGAGATGGATTGGCCGTGCCAGAAGAAGCCAAAAGGCCGGTGAACCTAGGGATGACGTGTTCTCCTTATCCCATCTGCTCTGACGAAGGGCAGGAGGAAGAAAGGTCGACGTCATTCTGGGTCCACTCGTTCAAGCCCTCTCCAATATACTGACCCTGCCTTAATGTGCACATAGGATGAGAAGGAGACACGCAGGTAAAAGACCTTTGAGTGGAGAGGTCCTTTCATCTCGACCAGAAATTGAGTCGTATCCGTGAATTTTAGCGGACGCAAGCAAACTTTGAGTGGAGAGGATTCAGATACAACTCGGGTGCTGGTGTCCATTACTTACACTCGCCCTAAAATGGTAGGCATAGCTATCTGATGAAAGACTCAGTCCACGCAGACGCACACACACACAAACACACACAGCTTTGACGTTCATGTTGATTCGTATCACTTTCATCGGGCGTATTGCGGACAACATAGCTTTGAACACTTCTTAGGGATTTGGCACTGAAGTCAGTACAAGCAGTTTATTTTATTCTGACCCCATACAAATTAAGACGGCATGTGAGGGTCAGCGGACTTGTGAAGCTGTTCATTTTTTGCCAAGAAAAAAACACTTTTTCTTTCTCTTTTTCTGTGCTTTGATATTGCCTTTGATAATTTTTCATTGGCTTTTTTTATATTGATGGGGGGAAAAAAGGAACTTGAAGCTAAAAAAAATCTGCACCCCGCTTTTCCCTCAAACGGATTAATTTGTCCACTTGCAGGCATGAACTGTTACTGTTCGTGACATGAAACTGTATTGATAGGAAAACAGGAAGGCAATGCGATCGAACTGTTTAGGTTTGCATACCTCTCCCACGAACAGCGAGCCGCGAATGACGCAAGGACAGTATTGCAAAAGCAGACGGAGTGGCAACAGTAATGAGAAAAAAAATGTCTTCCCCCTTTTCCTTTTCACGAAGAGAGGACCATTTGGGTCTGTGAGGGCCCTGAATGAATTCTGTAGGTAGGAACAACATTTTAACATACCCATCAGGCATCTCAACACGTCGTGCGCCTGCACGCCGCCAGCCCGACCCGCACCACATTAGGTGTACGTATTAGCTCCTGCCTGAGCAACAAAACACATCAACGCTGCTTCTGCACCACCCCTGTTGTCGTCATCCATCATAATCCAGCCCTGCCTTCCACGGGCTGTCAAAACCGATCTGGACAATTCACTTAGACAGTGTCAGCTGAACTGTAATATTTTACCAGCCACTATAATGAGGACTGGCCTCCACATGGCTCCCTGCTCACGTCTTGGTGGTTGTATCCATAACTTTGCAACAGTCATTCCAATTTTCCTGTTGCTGGAGGCGATACTATGATCTGAGTGTGGTCAGCATTTGCCAGCTGGGAACCCGGCCGCTCAGCCCCTGCAATATTGTCTAAGCTCTAACATTATCTGTGCTGCAACCACAAGCTTCCTGAGGAAAGAATAACCCTTTTGTGGGGTCTCCATCCTTCATTAGATCGGGTTAAAACATACACGCGTTACATCCGGTAACCCGCAGTGACTGAGCCTGTTGCTTTTGGACAGAAACTGAGTTTGTTTAATTTCAAAATTATTTATTTATTCAAGTCTATGGAAAAAAATCCAAAGCCATGCGTCACGTGGTAAAACGGATCGGAGTCCGAACAGCAGGCCAGTACCCCGAAATTAAATCTACACATAAAACAAGATTTCATGGCATTATGCAAAAAACAAAAATATATTAACAGATTATCAAAAGAAGTATTAATTTTCCATCAATTGACGCCGTTTTGCAAATTCACTCGTCACATGAACAAATCTGAAATAATTCAAAACTCAGAATAATATGATAACTTAGCTTAATATAAGTGTTAAACATTGCTGTATCCACTCTGGCAGAAGTGTGTGTTTGTGTGTGTGTGTGTCCTCAGTAAGCGCCACATCAACAACATTAACTTGGAGGACAAAGGAGGGCAGGGAAACGCAGCGAGCCACGCTCCTCAAGAAAGTAGACGGAGTGGCAACACACTTTATTTTTAATTATCATCTTGTCTAACCTGCCCTCCAATTACAAACAAGGATGTATAATAATCCATCTATTGATGCATGAAAGACAGGACAATAACACAGAAGCTAAACACGGGAAGGATAAGGAACGGTTTTAAAGATGAGCTCAGAGGCTCAAACTGAGGTTAAGCTCATGAAAACACACAGAATATGTGGGGAGAGAATTCAGATTTGGGTGTGTACCTGCATTACTGGTATGGACTGTATTATGGTTAAGAGGCCGAGTTTATCACCGTCAGACACTATAAGATTAAATACATGATTACATTTATGATGGTGCAGTTAAACGGTAAAGACACTGCAGCGTGCGGCGTATTCCTCTGAGAGATGGGCATAATTAATGTGCTCTTGCTAATTTATGCCGGCTAATTTGTCTACATTTGGTCAATCTTCCCAGGATTGATTTTCTCAGCGAATACAAACTAGACATTAGGTAAACAGCAGTGAGTTTGATATTCTATTATTTATTTTTTTACATTTCGCTGCTTTGAAATCTAATGTTCTGGGTCAGTTCTCTTTCCATATCGTGTGTCATTCCAGGCAGATTTAACGCGCGGGGATTAACAGGCAGACACCTGCCATTTGTCTTCCTCCTGCTCGCCAGAATGCTACTTTTACCCGAGTGCCACCCAATTTTGTGTCTTATTAGAAGTGGCACTATGAAAGATGCCCATATACAACACAATGGAAAAAACTGCCACATACTCAAACTAATGGCGAGAGAAAAAAGGGAAGGTAAATAGCCAATTTGGCATTGTGGGGCTTTAAGCTGCCGAGTGTGCGAGTACAAAACACACCTACACATCTGTTGTGTTTGTCCCACATAATCTGAGTTTTGACAGTCTCTGACACGCTCTGGTTCAGGTGTCTAGGATAGTTCTCTTTCCATACATCGCGGGGTGTGTGTGTGTGTGGTGTTCCACTGGTCAGATCAGCGTCAGAGGAAACATCTGGATACGTCTTCCTGTCAACATTATGGGTTTGCCTTGTCTGTGCGTGTTCTGCCCACCTTACACCCCCTTGCAGGTTCACTAGTTTGTCTGCAGGCCTACCTGCTGCATATGTCCATGTGTCCACTTAAATCATCAATACAATCTCAATTACGGCCATTGTGGAAGTGAATGACCCAACATTCTGTCGCGGTGGCCTGACGTGATACTGCGCTCGCCACTTGGGATCGGTTATCAGCCACAACGGGACTGATTCACGTTCAATACAGCTTCTTTGTCACTTGTCATCATACAATTTGGAGGGTTTCCACAATCCGCTTCTTCCATTCGGTCACGGCATGCGAAAGCACAACCACGGCGATCCCCGGCCTCATCTTACCGCACAACAAAAGGCCTGGGAGAAACAGAGCGACGCTATCTGAAATGTACCTTCCTCCCAACCTTCCTCTCCCGGATGTGGATGTACTCTGATTAACTCCACACCGGCAACTTTGTGTCGTCAAACACGATCCATCCCGGAGACTAAGTGATTATATTTAATCAGCGTCTCACTCGGCTGCTTAACTATTCCGCCCTCGCTTCAGAGCTCGCGCACACACACCCCGCCGGTCCACGCGTGAATACAAAGACGTACGGTATGTTTGGGGCCGGCGAAGACGGCGACAAGACTCAGTGGCCCTTCTCCGTTCCTGCAGGCGGTAAAGCAGGCCGCATGGCAGGCCCGTCTCCAAAGACAAGTTAATAAGACGGAGCAGTCCCTGAGGGCAACAGCCAGAGAGCATTATCACCTCGAAGGCAGCCAGAACAACTGACAGATACTGAGGAAGAACTCCCCCAAAAGAAGCTATTAATTACCCTTCTCACCAGCCACTGCAAAGAATAAAGTTAATTTGACAATTTGGAAGATTTTTTTTCTTCCACTTGGTTTTAAGTGAATCTTTTGCAGTTAGTTTTAGTTATGCATACTTTTTACATTTATTTTTATTCTTAACAATATCGACCTCTCTTCCTGCGCGCACACACACACACACACACACACACCGCCGAGGCCACACTCTCAAGTGGGGAGAGCGCGAGGAGCCACGTGGGCAACGCGGCGCCTGTCGATGCGCGTGAACCGCCCAAAGACCACTTCTACCGACGTGTGGTGTGAGGAATAAATCATGCAGCGTGAAACCGAAAGGGGAGAGAGGTCCTGAAGGGGCCCACGTTCACTTGGAGCTGCTCGACTCAAACAGAAGTATCTCCCCGCCACCTGAAGCGGCCGCTCTGAAGCAAATAAGAGCAAAATTGTCACCTCGCCGAGGAAACATTGGTCATTACACAATTTGTTCCCTTTTATTACAGCCATTGTAATTAAAAATAATTGAGTAGCGGAGTGGGCAGGTGCGCCCATCAACAATTTTTTTCCACCAATTAGCACTAGAATAATATTGCTCTGGATATTGCAGATGATATTATTAGCATTTTGATGGAACACAAGTGCCTGCATGCCTGCACGCCAGAGAACTGTTCTCAAGTGGAATCTTTCACAGAGATCCACCGGGGAAGAGTCACTTCTGGTTTGGCAAAAAAACAGGCTCAGAAACAGAGGGAGAGGGAGAGAGAGAGAGAGAGAGAGAGAAAAAGAGAGCGAGAGAGAAACACATAGAGCGAGACAGAGGCATTATATCATTCATTCATCAAGTGTTCTGTAGAGCCGTGTTTAAGATTCAAAGAAAGACCGCCAGCAGCGCAGGCAGAGCAGACATTGTCCAGCTCCATCTGACCCCAATGTTACATTATTGATCCACGTCTAATTCCAGCTACAGTGAAATGGATATTCCAACCCCCCCCCCCCCCCCCCCCAAAAAACTGGCTGCTACGTGTCAACATTAAAAAAACGGCGCAATGATGAAACTGTGGATTCAAATCTGTCAATGTAAGCACAACGAAATTTCGTCCACAGCAAATGGGACAAATGCGTTTGAACGTCGGGGGCTGAGACCTGTGCGTTCTCATAAAGCCGGCTCGTCTGATGTCAGAGGCCTAACAAATTGGTTCTCCGACCACAAGGGAGCATGTGTGCAAGCGTGTGATGGTTCACCCCGCACAGAAGAATCAGAATCAAATTTGAGGCATTGGATTCCTGTAATACATCTTACCAATTTCCTCCAAAGCATCCAAGCTCGATCCGAAGGTCTCTCTGTGACAAGGATTATCTCACGAGTACCAGAGGGGGAAAGATAACCTAAGATTATTCTGGGTGAAAATTACTTCTTGTTTTTTTATTCTGCGCTTGGTTTACGATGCTAATTTGCAATCTTGACTTCTGGTATGCAAACCTCATTAAAAAAAAAAGGTCTCCCATCTGATTGGTCTGGTGTGAATCAGCCTGCCAGTTTAAAAGTGAGGCCTGACATTATACAGGTGTTTGTGATTCTGTAGAATGATGGTGTGAATGGGCTCCAACTATGGCACCATTACAGTCCCAGTTCCAGATGTTGGACCTTTCTCGCTTTCAATCAAACAAAGCTTCAGAATAAAAAATTTTTTTAAAGAATGAATAGAAGAAAAAACAACCTTGTGAATTTAATCCGTAAATCCTACCTCTATATACCTATAATCTTTCATGAAGATAAATGAGGCAACATTTTTTTTCTATCTTTATAAGAAGAAAAGAATGATCTGAGATTGGAACCTTTATAGGACACACACATACACATTAATGGTACTCTACCAGTTTGCATTCTTTGTGTCTCTTTCAATAATTTGATTCGGCAAAGAAAACAATATCAACGAACATCTATGCCAATATACGCCATTTCACAATGTTACTGAATTACCCGTGTGCAAGAGGGAGAAGGGGCGGAAGAAGAGATAAATGGGGTGGGGGAGTGTCAGAGACAAAGACAGAGAGACAGACATAGAGAGGGAGACTTAGACAGAGAGATCAGAGAGCTAGGGACAGGAGAACAGCCAACGATAAATGAATTCCCAAGAGAGGAGGAGGGACACGGAGAAATTACAGAACAAAAGGAGAAGACAGAAATGACATTTCTTAAGGGACTGCTGTGTGGCATTTGTCGGAAGAAAAATTAAATGTGAGGACCAGAGAGAGATGGAAGGAGGGAGAGGGCATGGGGAGAATGGAATGAGTAAGAGCGAGAGACAAAGGAGAAAGTGTGTGTGAGAGGTAAGACTAATTTATGAGAAATGAGGCAGGAGTCGGTGAGGCTGGCTGCTGCTGTCTGATGGATCGGGTGGGAGGTGGGAGGTTGGTGGACAGGCGAGAACCTGTGATATGGATCTTTTGATGCATTGAAAAAAAAAAGAGTTAACCCTCCAGTATTGGCACAAAAATAAAAATAAATGAGAATGTCCCCGGTAGGCAGGTAGGGCAGCAACAGAGGTAAAGGTGAGAACGAGGAGAAAGAGACCGGCGAGGAAACAAAAGAGAGAGAGAGGAGCGCAGAGGAGTGAGCAACAGAAGAAGAAAAGAAGCGGGAGAAGCGGCGAGGAAAAGATGACGGAGATAAAGCGAGATGAGAGACAGCTGCCTTTTGATGCAACTGCTCTTCAACTGTGGCAGTTTTGAGGGGGGGGGGGGGGCTCACATGCGGATGTATGCGCACGCACAACCCACTCCTCTGAGTACTATCTGTTTATAATGAAGTTCACATGAGCGTGGAAGGCGGGATTGATGATAAGGCAGCTGCTCATTTGTAGTGCGTAAGGAGTTGGTTCCCGCATGCTCCGAGTACACAAACACGGGGAGACACAATCGCTCACACACAGGCAGGCGGAGGAGCTGCCTCTGGAGGTATCGGGGAAAAACACTCCGGGCCTACACAAAATATTCGAGGCTCCCTTCCAGACAGAGTCCCCTCCCTAAGCTTGCTGACAGAGGAATGCAGTGAACCTCCTCCTTCAAAAACAGAGCGTCCATATCCCCCCCCCCCCCCCCACCGTCGCACCGCATCAAAGCCGGGACACATGTGTGAAGTGCCATCGACGCGCCTTCTCCCTCCTCCTTCTCCTGGCGGTCCTCTACACGAGTCTCTCTCTCTCTATCTCTCTCTCTCTCTTCCCGCCTTTTTTTACTCGCGCAAACAAAATAAGACACTTTGAGAGAAAGGCGGAGATGAAAGGGCGGATGGTAAAAACACACCGTAGACGCCATCCATCTGCCGATGGCAGAGAGCACATCACACGGGCACTTCTGGGGTCCTTCAGGTTCAGTGTCTGTCTCTCTCTCTCAGCATGAGCCCGATATAGATCGGGCCTGAGGAGCACATGTTCCCGCGGCCACGACGCACCAATGAACTCAAACCCATGCCAGCATGCTCCTCGTAACTCTCTCTCTGAAACTGCACCGCCAGTTCCATGGAGGCAACCCCCCCCCCCCCCCCTCCACAAAAAAAATAAACAAACAAAGGCGACTTCTAAATCATGTCGTCTTCCCCGCATGCACTCCTTTGTGACCGGACGCCCTGATGGAGGGCTGCCATGTCAACCACAACAGCTGTGTGTCATCCATGTCCCCTATAATCTGACGGCCGTGCATCGCCACTGATATGAGCCGTTTGCCTGTTTTTTTGTTGTTGTTGCATAAACATGTGTGCGGTGGCCAATGTCGCGTAAAAGCGGGTGGCTGGCTGAGGGCTCGTTCTCCACGGGGCGCAATACGGGGAACGGGCCCCCAGGCAGCCACCCAATTTATATCACATTGTACGACACGCACTCCCTTGCATAAATAAAAACACACGGCGCACCTGCACAGCGGCGCACAGTTAAACACAGAAAGGCCGACTTGGAACCTGTCAAGTGCGAACAAACTGATGACAAGACGGCGACAGATGGATGCACTGAGGGGAGACGAGCTACGCATTCAACTCAATTAGCAACGTGCTGCTGCGTGACGCCGATGGGATATGGAATCTCACCATGACTGGCAACCTGTCAATCGAGCAGCAGAGCCTCAAAAACAAGCGCCGTGCAAGATGCAATGAATTAAATTTAATAAACCAATAAATTCATTAATTTATGAATAAATGGTAGAAAACCCACCGAGTGGCAGCTCTGCATCGGGAAACGGGGCGTAGTGTGACCGGGGAGCCTCAATATCCCCCCAGGTACACACACACACACACACACACACACAAAAGGAGGAGAGACGGAAAGGAGAGATATGAGGGAGAACAATGGCTGCTCCCCTTTTCTTTTCCCTCTCTTGCTCACTCTCTCCTTCACTCTCTCCGCTCATACATTATCCTGCCATGGCACCTAATGAGCCAGGCATCTCCGCCCTGACACTAACGCTTGGCTAGGCAACCCTTATTGCAGTGTGGAGGCACACACACCCTCAGTGATGACCATCACAGGTCATCACGGCAGCTGTGGGAGGAGGGGGGGGGGGGGAGAGCATTTGCTTGTGATGAAGAGGAGCTCGGCATATTCTAATGCATCTTCATCTTCGGCCGTAAGTCGCTACGTGACTTGCGTGTTGCGCCCCTTGTTTACACAAGTACATGACGTTAATCTGGGGGACGGACACCGCGTGCCCCCTTCCAAGCATCTGGTTATCGCCGATGTTGCATTTTCTTCCTGCGTTTTTTTAATACAAATACGCGCTTCGAAAAACAACAACAACAAAACACCAAGCGAGTCTATCTCGTCTGGCAACATACCAGCCGGTGCCAGGATGTACCCTGCGGTGCTATGATTGTTTTGGCTGCTTCTGTTTCAAAAGCTTCACTTCAAAAAAAGAGCCGTCTACAACAGTTTAAGTGGCGACCCAGCAGGGGTTTTCGGAGGCCAATCAGCTGCAGGTATAGTCGTCGGGGCGACGCGGTGAAGGTTGGTCAAGTAAACACGGGACGCCACGACGGCGTGCCAGCTGAGTGGAGGCGGGTGGACGGCTCTGAACATTGGGGGATGACTGGCATGTTGGCTGAGCACTTGGAATGACATGACACTCGGGGCATGAAGAGAATGAACAAAACCAAACAAATGGAGGAAAGAAACCCAAAGTTGTTCTTTACTCCCTTTAATCAAAGATTAGATGCCCGGGCCGAAGGTGATGTAATCTGACCACGCTTGCAATCTCTCGTGGAGAAGTGATTTCTACAGCCCAACAGCTGATTGTGATTTACAGCCGTGTGGATTGGTGTATTTCGGCCCGCCATGACACTGAAGAGGGACCAGCCGAGCTGAGGCTCCATGGTTTCGTGCTGTGCCCTTTTTCATCGGAACTTAAAAGCTTATATTGAAGTCACGGTGAAGCCGTGAAAAATCCCTTGAAAGAAATAAATGTATTGAGCGTCTAGAATATGATCGTATTAAAATTCAAAGACATATCGTTCAACAAAACGGCCACAACTGTGTTTTAAGAAATAGGAGCAGCAGAAATGATTGTGTTTTATGTTGTTGTTGTACTCGAGTGAAACACCAGTGACTGGTATTAAATGCCATCTGTGAATGTAAATTATTCTCCTCTGCCTCTGAAGTATATACATCAGAGAATATCTATTGTCACAAAGTAATCAGATGTATTACAACAAATCAGTTTTACGTACATCAGCAACAGTTGACAAGCATATTTTTTTAAGGTATAAAGCTGTTGAAAATGGAGACGTCAGTGTATCTACTAACTATAAAAATGTAGACGTGAATAAATCTATGAAGTATATGAGTTTTTTAATTTGCAGTGGATTAAAAATACTCCTTTTACTTTTCTCTGAAACAACAGGGAACCATATTCATCTTAAAAAGCTGCATCACAAACACTTTTACGTGTGTATTAAAAATCCGTACATATCCTTTGTCAACAGAAATGTTCTCGTCAAAACGGGGACGGCTCCGCGGTGGGCGGGGAAGTCCCCGCAGTGCATCTGTGGGCGTGGAGGCTATCAACAACATGTCCAGGCGATCGACACGTTTAAAGAAATAAATTTAAAAACGACACGGAGCGACATATTTTACTAACACCGCTGCACAGCAGACACTTAGATAATTCCCCCGTGTGCTGCGCTCAGCTGTAAGACGCCTGGGTGGGCACCAATCAGGCCGTACAAATACAGGGGAAGCGTCTCCTGTTTGTCTCTGGAACCACCTCATGCACGTTAGATGCAAAACAACACTGTATCTTTTCACATATCTGGACTTTTTAAATCGCTGCATATTATCCAGATTAACGTGTGCTCGTCCACGCAGAACGTTCTGCCTGTGTGTGTCTCATGCGTAGCAGCGCGTGTCTGTCTGTGTGTGTGTGTGTGTGTGTGTGTGTGTGTGTGTGTGTGCATTTGCGTGCGAGTGGATGTAAACTCTGTATTCCAGGTCACGGCGGCTGCAATCTCACGGGAGGTTTAACCTTGGTAAATCCACTATTAGGTGATCTGAGAATGATGATGTGAGCAGTGGATCCTCCCTGATGGTTCCACTCTCTAAGCGCATCCAGCAGGTCACAAATAGAGAAGCTGTGGAGGTATTACAAGGTCAAAGGTTGGCCAACTCTCAATATGATGACAATTCCAAGCTGGCATTTTCATTTCCTGAAGAGACTGATTCCCCGTGGCAGCAGCTGAGGCCAATGATGTTTGCTTATTTTTTTGTTGCTCTTCTCTGCTTCTAAGAGAGAATGTATACTGTGAGTACGCAGTGTGGACTCACCCGCATGACAACCCTGCCTGTCCATTCACACGCGCTATATCCACGGAAAATTATAATCAATACGGCTTTCCAAAATCACACCGACACACACACACACGCACGCACGCACAAATCAGACCATGGCTATCATACACAAATGTGCCTTTCCGGCATGTTTTCCCCCTCTCTTTTGTCGCTTTCAATTCGTCCTTCAAATGTCTTCAGAGGTGCGGCCGCGCAGCCAACCAGTGGGAGTAGCTGATGTTTTTAATGGCACACGGTTTGTCTCCTGGTGGTGAGATAAACATGGGGAAGAGATTAAAACCCCAGGCTTTCTTCCACAATCTCCAGCCTCCATCCTTGCAGTGGCCGTGCAGGGCCGGCACAGCAGACCAAACCCATCCGCTCGGTTAAGGCGAGCCGAACCCCCCTCGCCCCCCCCTCGAAAAAAAATGCACTACTCCGGCATTGATAGAGGGGGCAGATGTCAGCAGGAGAAAACAGACAGGTGACAAGGAGAGGAGGACTCTCTCGCGTTTAATCACCTACCTGTCAAGCGCGTCTCATTGGGCTCATCGGCGAACACTGGCGGGCATGTACACAACTACTACTCTGATGCCGGGGCTGATTTTGAGGTGAGGCCTTTTGGGTCACGGGTGTCAGGGGACGTGGATCACAACAAACACCATGAGGAGGCCAGAGGATCGGCTCCCTACTTCATACGATAGTGAGGCGCGGGTTGGCCACTGAGCGAGCTCGCCTCAGAGCAGTTATTAAGAGCGGCAAAACATAGCATTTCCTTTGTCCACGTGTTTATGGCCAAGGCGAACGGCTGCCCCTCAGGTGGAGGCAGACCCGGAGTGTGTGATTAGCTCTGCCATTTAAATGACATTCACACTAATCGTTAATATCAGGTCTGTCAAGGTGAGAGGGAACGCAATGATGTCGGCTTGTGTCGGCGCGGCCGAGGCAACGCGGGGAGGGGAGAGCAGGAATATCTGATTCACACTCGACGCGGATGCCGTGTCAATCAGTTAAGTCGGGCATGGCGGGGGATTGTTTTACTCCGCATCAGTGGCGCTATACAGTCGTCGTGGAGCACAGAGGAGCTGCCGTCTGTAAACACCGCGGCTCCCGTGGACCCGGCGGGGATTCACTTGTTTAAAAAGAGATTTGCGGGAGGGGAACTGAATCATCAACGAGGACCTGGCCCTTGTTACAGTGCTGCTGAAGTTCTGTTCAAATAGGTTCAATTATCTTGTAAAGAAACAAAGAAAAAGAAAAAAAACACACACACACAGCACCGGCCATTTACTTGCAGAGCTCTTTGGACGAGGAATTAAAGAATTGGTTAACTTGTCTTCCGCTGGTGGAAATTGATCTCCTTAGCCGCGCCATCTCGAAAACCCGAATGACCTCGCTCCGTCTCTTTCCTGAACAAAAGGAGGCATTATCAAACCTCACTCTCGGCAGTGCGAGACCCATTTGGTAAACAGCCTGTGTCCTACAGTAGTAATCAGAGGGTATTTTTGAGGGATTTGCAGGCTGGCCAGGAGGCATCCGCTGGAGTGATCTCTAATTGCTAGAAGCAGAGGCCTAGACTGCCTGGCGCTCTTTTGAAGCCATCGGCGGCAGCTTCCAGCCAGAGGAGCCAGCAGGGGGAGGCTTCCCGTTGGGGCACTCCTTCTTCTCTTCTATTTGTTCTCCCTCACCAAGGCTTCACCCTCCATGTTCTTGTGCTAAGGCCCCCTTCTCTCCATTCTCTTTTCCTGCCCCCGCCCATCCATTTCGTCTCGAACTGTGCTCGTTTCCCTTTTCTCCGCTCCCTTCGCCCTCCCCCCCCCCACACACTTTCCTACTCAGTCAATGAGCCAGCAATCACTTTGCAGAGAGGCATCCTCTGCTCAGTCGGCCATGTTCAATCCCGAGCACCGGTGGCTGATGAGGCATTGTGGTGACGTCAAACACCGGGGATTTTTTCTCCTCTTTCTAGGGGAGCAACAGTTAACCTGTGGAGGCGCAGCTCCGCTTCCCAGGTTACAGGACTCATACTGGCAGGCTTTGTATCAAATAATTAATGTAATATCCCAAAGAGATGAAAGATAATGAGGCCAATTATTTTCTTCTTCTCACACAGGGAGGCAAGAGAGTCGAATTGATGTCAAATAGTTGGTGTGGAAAGACACCGAATACCACTTGAGCCTTTGTTGCACGATGAGCTCGCGTATTCCGGGGCAAAGACTTTAGCCCTCTAAAGCGCCGTTCTGAAATTGCGACAAACACACAAAACACCACAATAATAATAATATGTTGTTGTTAGAAAGTTGGACTGTGTGGCATATTCATTGGCTTGGGTTTGTTGTCTCCGCATTGCTTACGCTGGAGCTGTGGATTTCACCTGTGAAATGAACAAAGACAGACAAATTGGGAAGAAGAAAAAAGAAAACTGCACGCTGTCATCCACACACACACACACGCACACACACGCAAACACACACACAACCGTTTTTTGGTTGTCTGGAAGGGAGCTTGCTCAGTGTGACATTGACTCCTCAGTGCCAATTCCACACTGGGAGCTGCACTTGCTAGCTTTGCTGCCAATCCAGGTAAAGAGATTACAGACACACACAATGCAGCCTTCTGTTCGTCTGCCAAGAAGTAAACCAGCCCTTTAAGCTCACAGGGAAAAATAAAAAGGGGGGGCTAAAAATAATTCACACAGCTTTGGCCCCCGTCCTCTAGCAAAACAACCAAGAATCCCCTTCTTCTCGAGGAACGCTGCTTCGAATACAGGCCTCCCTCATTTGGCTCTCACGTACAAAGCAAGCCGCCGTGCCACTGAAACAATTCAGAGCCTCCACTTCTTCATCCCGGTCCCCAGCACACATTACGATGACTTGCATCATTCAAATAAAGAAGCCCGCGATCAGTCACACATTCATTAAAAAGCCACACTAATGGGTGCTCTCTGGTTACTAACTATTGTAAAACAATATGGAAGAAAGTTACTATTGTATTTCATCATCGTTCTTAATTGCGTAATACATTTTTTTTTTTTTAAGGTAAAGAGAACGCATGTTTTACCCGAAATACATAAAAGGTGCCACATTTTATACTTCGAGGCACAGTATTTAACAAAAAAAAACTTGCGGAAAACAAAAATCGTGATAAACTGCGGCGATCCAACTAATGCATGGCAGGACCAATTTTTGCCGAGCACAAAATAAAACAATCACGCATCCAGTTTTGACCCAATTAATCAGCTGTTATAATCATAACGCTGCGTTCACACCAGAAGCGTGGCGAATATTCACAACACTTGACTCGCGTGAGTTTTCTTGCTTGACTATTTGTGGCTTTTCGCATCACTGGCTTCATTCGCGCCTTAGAGGGGGCGTGGCTTATCTCTGTGGCTTTACGCGCGGATTACGCGCCATGCAGAGCAACTGCTTGTGAATCATCAAATCTGAGGGAGTGTACATCAGGACTACGTCCCCCCACTTTAAATGGGGTCCTGTATGGATTATGCGTGTGGAGTTATGTGGAGCGAGATGGGCTGATGATGAGTGGTAATGTGGTGTAGGACCGGGGCTAATTATGGTGTGGACTTAATGAAGGATGCGTGTGAGCAGCAGGACAAAGAATCCATCCATCATCTACTGTGTCTTTAAGCTCGCTCACTGAACCCCGATGCTGTCGGCGGACGGCTCTTTCCTCGCGGCCTCCATCCCCTCCTCGAAGAGATGCCGTTTGTCTCACCTCGGCGACGCTCTCTCCTTGGCCCCACCGAATGTGTTTGACAGTAATATCACATTTGAGATCATAAATCAAATGTCAGCCCGCAGGACCGGTGGGAGTTGTGGAGGGGGGGCCTACAAAATGCCAATGATTTTGTCTCGGGGCTTTTCCAGAAGCGTTCATTTCCTGCTAGTGTAGCTCGTCCTGTCATCCGGGGGTGCGGCATGTGAAGTGGTGGGAGTGGCCTATGCGCGGACCACGACTGCCACCGCGCCCGTGGCCCGGTCCCGGGACACGGTCTCGGGACACGACCTGTGTTTTTGCAGTCTGGACATCCTCTGCGATGCTGGACACACCACAACTGAGAGAAGAGCGCCGCGAAAATACAAACGCACGCACATTCTCCGTTCCTCTCTTTACCGTCACAAAATGAGTGTCAGGAGAGGAAAAAGGCAAGGTTGAAGGGAGGCGGGGGACACTGCAGCGGACCGTGGAACAATAGGCGCCCTCTGGCATCAACCTCTGGACAGCCCAAGCTGCTCTCCAAAGACACTGAACTCACCCACAATGAACCGCTGCAGTGGGAAGGGAGGCTTTAGAGAGTTCAATTTCCAACACAATTGGCCGTATTCTACTCCTTTAAATGCCAAGAAGATGGTGTGCAGCCTTTGTGAGGAGCTTTTCTTACAGCGAGTGTCCTCTATCAGGGGGGAGAGAGAGAGAGAGAGAGACAAGCGGGATGGGGAGATGGCGCAGGGACAGAAATAGTGAGACTGTTTAAATGAAAAGGAAGAAAGAATAAGACCGAATGACCGAGCGAGATAGAGAATAAGCAAAAAGAAAGAGAAAAGTAGAGAGCGAGACGAGCAGGGTAGAGAAGGTCTCCTCTGGCTGTCGTTTGGCCAGCCTCGCAGGGACCGTCTGAAGGACAATGCTGCTACTAGTGGAGTGTGACATTTGTCCTCTATCCAATTCGCCACAGCCACCAAAGAAAACGCACTTCCAATCCAGTGTCGATCATGCATCTCATACACAATAAACTCTTACAAACAAAATACAATGCATCACAGTAATATACAATACAGCCTCTGTGCGTAAGAAAAGAAGCTTAGTGGGGAAAAATAAAGAAGCCAGGAAGATAACATTCAGATGAGGTGATGTGAAGTGTGCCGCAGCAACAAGAGATCACGTTAGCCTGCTGTGAATAGCACCTCAAATACCCGGCCTTGTCTGGTATTGAAGAAATGATTTGACTTTGGACACAGCTCTATAATATGCTGGGAGTGTGTATTATCTTCTCAACAGCATACATGCATCAAAAAGCTCTCGGAAATATATAATATGCTTTCTGACCCTTCCTGGTTTGCCTGAGCTAAAAAGAGTTTTTTTATTTGTTTACAAAAGATTTGGATTTAAGTTTCTGAATTTTAAACTTCAATACAATACCACTATATAAAAAAACGATACTCGATACCTCTTTTGATAAATCCTCAGCACACAAAATAGGATGCTTTTTTCTTCTTCATCAAAACAACATTATCGTCCAGAGCAGTGTTCAAAGACGATAAGAGCACCGCGGCGACATTACAGAACTACCAGCAAACTTCAGGGAGAACAATGGTGGCAAAAAGAGCGTCAGCGATCAGTTTAAACTGTTCTCTGGTCCCGCTCAGCGTCAAACACAAACACACAGAATCCGTTGGGACGCCTGTGAGTCTTTCATAATCGAGCCTCCGGAGAGAATGCTGTCGCAGCCGCAGGTTGAGGACCAGTTGATTGTCGTTTTGTTTGAACAGCTTCGGTAATTTAAACGCGTTGTATTGGGTCAATTTGGTTGCAATCCAATTCCATATGGAAGTTGCATGACGAAAAAAATGGAAAAATGGAATTAGTTGTAAAATGCAGCATCCTGCGGTGCTCTGCGAGCTATTAGAGCCTCACAAAGTGAACTGCTATTTTCGGGACTTGCAATCATGGTATAGGAAAGGTGGCTTTTTTTTTAGAAGAATCAGATTGTGTAACATCTGAATTGTTTAACAAAGAGCATGTTATTTTTATCCATTGCACTGCTGCAAAAAAATAAATTATCCAGAATGACTTTTTCATGATTCTATCACAAAAGATAAAAAATGAACACAGGTGGGAAATTGATTTGGACCGCCGGCCTGCCAGCTGCCAATCACTGGAGCTGTAGGCAGCGGTGAAGTAGGCCCAGCCACTGGTTTCACTGATTATATATTCAATGTCGTTTCCTTCGTGGTCACGGGGTAGCTGAGCCATTAATATTACACTTTCACACCAATGTCTCTGATCAATTATTAAATATTTTGTATGGCTCTGTAATATCCTATGCAACTCATCTGGAAGACCTGTCGTGTTTTGTTTTTTTAAAGATGCAAAGCAGATCATATCCGCCGTTTCAAATTGCTACCGGAACAAAATATCAAAAATGCTAGTTGGAAGAAACAGCAACAGCAGCCAGTGCTGCACCTGCCTCCTGCCTCTGTGTCACACTCCATATAAATACGTCCGCTGTCATCAGGAAAATTGCCAAGGAGGCTGTTTCTCCATCATTGTCTTCATTTGAAGGGCATTTCGCTGCCCGAAGGCAAAACGCCTCACACAATCCACCCCCTCCCCCCTTCTCACAGAGGGGCTGACAGGAGAGAGCGAGAGAGAGGGATTTATTTTAATGTTTTCCCCAAAACTTTATTTTCCATATTTAAAATGTTTACAATTTCTTCAAAATAAAGTGCGTGCTAAAAATCACATGTTTAAAAAAAAAAAAAAAAATGAATAAAAAACGATACACACACTTACTCCTCTTCAATGACGGAAAAAATATAATCATTAAAACACCAACGGTTAATTTACAAGAGAGCGGTTTTAAAAACAAACAGAAACCAATAAATCAATAAAAACACACAATGGGGCCGTCGCATGTCTATATTCCATCTTGTTTTTGATTTCATCTTTTTTAATCGGTATATCTCCGGCTCAGACAGGCCGGACTCCTCCCTCCGGCGCATGTGATGTCTGACAGAAACAACGGCAGGTCAGGGAAGAAATCCACCGCTCTGACCTTTTTATTTTCGTTTTTTGTGTTCTTTAAAAAAGGTTTTTCAGCTGCGTACATTCTTTTCTTTGACGACGAGTTAAAACCAGAGGAGGGTCGCTGCTGCCTGACCCCTCCTCGTCACTGCTGCCTTCAGACTGCCTCGGCCCCATCTGCTTCTCCTCCCCCTTGCTATCCTTAGCCTCGCTGCCTGCGCTCCGATGGCTGCTTCCTCTTTGCAGATCAATCCTGCTCCCCTACCTCATTCTCCTTCATCTGCACTTCTTCCACCTTTTTCGTCTCCATCCTCACCATTTCCCACCTTACCCACAGCCTCCCCCCTACTGCCCTGGGCAGCATCAACACCACGGGCCCCTCACCGGAGACGCGGCCAGAGAGAGAGCCTTCTACTCGAAGCAGAACTCACACTGGGTTCTGTCACTACGGATCAAAATCCCCTTAAAGCCAGAGATCACTTCCACTACAGTTCACATGTTCCACACTTAGAAACTGTTTACCAGACTCAAAGAGTTTGTCTGCACAGTGGAAGAACACACACACACACAAACACACACAGACACACACACAATACAGTAGAGAAGAAAAGTGAGAAAAAAGAGGAAAAAAATCTAAAATAATCTTTCGATCTGAGCCGACTGCACTGAAACATTTATAAGTGTGTGTAGGTAGAGAGAGAGAGAGAGAGAGAGAGAGAGAGAGAGAGGGACACACGCTCGCTGCAAACGGAAGTTAACGCCTTGTGTGTCAAAAAAACAGCGCCCGGCCCGCTTCACTGAAACGGAGCGACTCTGTCGACTGTTGTGACAAACAAGAGAAGAGTCTCTGCTACTTTCTCTGGTGGAAATACCTGTCAGTGCCTGTCGACCGCGTCGCACACACACACACACACACACACACACACACACACACACACACACACACACGCAGCCGGGGACAGTCTGTCTCCTAAAAGTTCCTCTAACATAGCGGCGTGAGGATTCATAGCCAATAACAGCCAGCGAGCACGCGCACGGCTCGGGATAAGTGACAGTCGGCCGTGCTCAGATGCACGGCGCTGCATTGTGGCGCAGGGAGGGAAGCTGTCTTTGCAAAGTCCTCTGCGTGGGAGAGAAACGTCCCCTCATCTCAGATAAGGAGCCGATGAGAGATGGCGATAAAGTCAGTGCTTCTCCCGGGCTTTATCTGATGCTGTTATCTGACTTGCACAGCACCCACCATCGCACAATCGTTACACCCTTTAAGCACCTCTCTGAAACACTCACACCAGCATCACCATCACACACACACGCACACACACACACACACACACACGTTGACCCGCGCACACACTCAAACATTAGAAACACCGTACCAGCTTATTGATTACTTTGACATGCTCCTATTGTTGAGCAGATGGTACACCTAATATCATGTAAGATTGGAAATGTTCTGTGTTATCTCATGGGGAAAGGACGTAAAATGACTATTTTCTCACCTTTCAGACAGACAAAAAAAAAAAAAAAAGAAACAACAAAAATAGGAGAAAAGAGAGCGGACTCTTAGCACTTACCTCTATGTCTGTTGGTCGTCTTATCGAACATAAGCATGGCATCGTCAACCTGGAAGACATAAGAAAAGTACTGACATTAGCGAAATCTTATTTTAGCAAGTGCCTCACGTCACCGTCTCCCATTGAATCACATCTCATTCTTCTCGCTGCAATTATTCTTAAGATTGAAACTCTCGCTGCCACACACTTATTTCTTTCTAAGCACCCCTCTCCCACATAATCACCCGGCGGTCGCCGGGTTATTGTCGGGTTACCGTTTCCCTTTTTTTCTTGCCCGTAGCTCATAATTTTGATGAATTTCCGCAATCTCGGTGGCTTTCACTCACGGTCTGGATAAGATGTGGCGAAGGCGCTGGCGGGGGGGAAAAAAGGTGGCGAAATCAACAATGATGACAAATGGCGGAAAAAGACGCGGAGAACTGTGTGGACAATATGTGTATTTTGATGAACACCAATGTCCGGTCCATGGGAGAGTGACAGATGGACACATTACGCTAAGCGAGCGTGAGACAAATGGGATCCCTTCCTCATCTTGTAGCGGTGGCGGCGGCGGCGGCAGCATCCACTATAATATCATCCCTCATCATGTCCAATAAAGCCACACACAGACAGACAGCCCTTTTCTCTTTATTTCTTTTCTTTACACATGCCTGAAAAAACGGATCTCTAGACCCACACTCGCTTTCTATACAACTCTGTAGAAATTCTTACAAATAAGACATTTAGCCTATCATCTTTTTATATATATATTTATATATATATATATATATATATATATATAAAAAGAGGGGTAGACAGCAGCAGACAGAAACAAAGAGGGAACACTCTGCACCATCCCCTCTCCGGTTATGGTCTGTACGTAAGTGTAACGGTGTACCGGGGAAGCTCGATGCTGTGCGGCGGAGATGTGCACACGAGCTTGCGTCTGTGTCTTTCACGGGAGGGTGACAAAGCTTGGGGAGGAGATGGGAAGAGACGAGAATAGGGGTCTCACTCAAGCCGAACTGTCTGATTGGATAAAGAGAAGTGCCTGGCAGCCAGGCAGACTAGCGCTGGCACACTGTTCACGCCACCCTCTTGCCACACATTTGGCACAAAGGACGCTGGCACAGCTTGCAGGGCCCCGGTTACTCACCGCACGGCTCACAGGCCACATGCGGCTCACGGGCACTTTGTTTTCACCTCCCCGAAAAACGGTTTCCAAATTGCACAGAAATAGCCAGCGAAAGTCATATGGATTTTTAAGTAACCGGTACGTGAGGAGGTACATCTAGGTTTCCTTCTTTTCGACAGCCCGTTATTACGCGGAGAGGGTATTGTTACTCAGGCACCTGAAGTGGGCGGGGAGCCGCAGCCCACAGGTGGAGAGATCGGGGGGGGGGTGATAAAAGGAATGTTTGCAGCAAGGCGTTTGGCAGAAACGGGACAATCGGTTTCCTCGGTTTTGCCTCCAGCTAACGGCGTGACGTAATCGTGACGTCCGGAAAAGGTGTATAGATTCACTGGCTCAACAACCGTGGAAGTGTAGCTCGACACTTCTGTTCAAACACCATTTTCTCTGTTGACACTGCACACAAAACATGCAGCAAAATAGAATGAAGTCTGCCGTCTCTGACAAATGTGTTATCCGATGACTGCATGGTGGGAAAGATACAAGTTTTATTTATAATGTCGAGCAACCTAACCTTTTGTCTCATGCCAGGCGATCTAATGAAAATCGTATTAAAGTGATTGGAAGGGGGATAACCGGAATTTGGAGTGCAGAGGGGAGGTTGTGATTTTATTGCCTGAGTCTGAAGAACACAGAGCAACTTCTGGATTATTTGTCTTCTTCTGCAGTACAGACCTGCCATTGTCGTACCGAGGCGGATTATTACGCCGTGCTGGAATTTAATTTGAGAAAACTGGAAAACAGAAACCGTGGGTAACGTCTCCACATCTGACAGCGTGAAAGCTCCGCTGCAGAGCAGAAGACGGAATGGCATGTTTACCAACGGTGGTAGAACGTTTCATTTGACAAGTGCGTCTGACAGCCTGAGATCATTTACATGGGAGATGGGAAATTTATAGCGTTTGACTTCCGTCATCTCATATAAGTAATACCGGAACGGCCAAAGGAGCCGCGACGGCAGAAAGAATTCAGTTTCCCTTAAGACTCGACCCAAATGGATAAGTCTTTTTTATTTATTCACGGTTGTTCTGGAAATTGATTCGTAACAATTTTTGCAAAGTCTACTCCGTGATTTGGTGGCGAGATCCACATGTAACTACGGATGGGTATCGTTTTTCTTTTCTTTTCGATACCGGTGCTAAACCAGTACTTTTATAACGATACCGGTGCCTAAACGGTGCCTGAACCGATACTTTTAAAAAAAGAAGCACAATGAGGACATTAAAAACCTCTGCGGCCATATTCCCTGTAAAAGCCGTTATCATGGAGCACTGACAAACAACGGATATCAGACTGTCACGCTCGTAGCTTGTAGCTAGCGCTAGCTACAAGCTAGTTTAAACATGGTTATAATGGCTAATTATTTGTTGGCCTACTTTTATGAATGCAAGACTTGGAATCAACGTTACGGTACTAATCTGAGTTAAGGCTGCTCTTGTCATCATCGGTCTCCACTTTTTCAGGGGGACCGATGACGGCAGCGGTTTTCGGTACCCAACCCTACATGTAACACCAACGAGTGCCCGCGAAAACAAAAGACACAACATAACTATTTATTACTCTGGAAAACAATGTAACACGTTTGTTCTGTCATGGAGCTGACTATTAACCTCATTTGCTGTTGCTATCAAGGCAAACAAGTGGAATCTGACTTAGCTCGGAAAAAAATAAGATTAAAATGAATAAAAAACAGCCCACAGCATCAAGAGCGATGAGCCCTTCATGCAACATGACATTCAAACGTCTGCGCTCTGATATTGATTCGGACGTATATACTTTGAAGACAAAATTAATGAGGTATATTAAAGGAAGTGTATTATATGAATGTGTGAACTGTGTGGTGGTGACATGATTAGAAGAGGACCATCCTGTCAGCGAGACCCATACAACAAAGAACACGGATTCACAGTGAAGCACTGATGAGCACTTTAACAAAGAATGTGCACATCATGTGAGTCACACTCCAGCAGGTCAGTCAGTCAGCCTCTCTCTCTCTCTCTCTTTCTCACCCTCTCCCTCCCTCTCTGCCACTCGTAGAGTCTATAGAACCATCTCCTGTGCTTCAGGGCTTTTCAATGTAGTTATTCAAGCAGAACACAACTGTGTGCCTCCATCTGATAGAAGGTTAAGGACCTCTTCACTGCTCACAAAAAAAGCCCGCCACACAGAGGTGAGGCCAGGCTCTCTCTCTATCTCTCCTCCTCCTCCTCCCTCTTCCTCTTTTTTCCTCCTCCTCCTCCTTATGTCTCCTCCCCCTCCTCCACCTTTCTCTCTTCCTTTTCTCCTGGCTCGGTGAAAAGAAAGGTTCAAAGGATAATGGCTGTCTTATCACTATGTAAAAGGGGAATGGGAACTCCAACGAAGTGCCTGGCCTTTTGTGACAATGAAGAAAAGAGAAAAAGTCCATTTCACTGTGGTATATGCACTGGAACAGTCCATGACCACTTAAAAAAAGTGGAAGACTGCTGGAAGAGGGGGGGGGGGGGGGCAGCACTTTAACTAAACCTGAAGCAAACACATCTGAATCAAATAACCCCCTCTTAAAAAATGGGCTCAAAGGAGTATATTATGTATGTGAACTGTTGGCTTACCAGCTATTTCACTTTTATTCACAAATCAGAAGGAGCCAATTCAATACTAGTCCCCTATAATTTTTGTATTCTCTTCTATAAATGTCAATTTAATTTTGAGGTCTTAGCTAAGATTGGATACATATTTAATGCATGTGTAAAAATGAGTGAGAGCCAGTGTAAAGCATTTAGGGGATCTATTGGCAGAAATGGAATAATATGATTTATAAAATATAGAATTTATTTAGTGTACAATTTCCTGAAAATATAAACTATTGTGTTTTTCATTAGCTTATAATATATATATATATATATATATATATATATATATATATATATGAATATCCTGTCGTACCTAATGCAGCTGTGGAGTTCACAGACTTAGTTTTCAAATGTTCTCTTCTAAGCTGAAAAGTGACCTACTTGGGTCTTTGATTTGACTCCTTTTTGTCTGTCTGTATTGTGAAATGCTGCAACTGTTCCAGTAGATCCCTGTTTTGTGACTATTGAAGGTAACATTCATAGAATCTGAAGTTACAAATATAACTGACGTTATCAAGCTGCCTTCCAGGAAAACATTTTAAACGTTTTTGTTTTGAAGGTAATCATTTATTTGAGTTCAGGCATCTGTATGTCTGTATGTCGTGCAGGCTGACACATTCAACTGAATGACTCATTGAGTACACGGCATAAGATTGATTATGGTGTACAGCATGAATTCTCGAGCTCGGTGGCATATGTCAGATGACTCCCAGATGAACCCGGTGACTCTGCATAAACCTCCGCACATTACACCTCCAATGTGCCGCAAGCCACAAGTTTCCTGATTCAGGAGGAATCTGTTCGCAGCTAGAGAACGTGCAGCTTCACGGGTACTGTGATGCTGATGGATTGAAGCGAAAGAGATCCTGTGGTCAGTCAACGTAGGAGCAATGTGACAGTGACGCTGCATCTCAGGCTGTGGTGGAACAAAAATGCTGCTGTTCCTGTCATATAGCATGAGATCTAACTCCATACCAGGAGCAACCTCTTTGTCTGTATCAATCCATATGTTTGAACAATCTCCGAAAAAATACGTGATTATTCAAAAGGGGAAAAAAAGGAAAAAATGAGAAGAAAGGGCTGCTGAATGATGAATTATGTATCAAAGGACAAAGGCATCAATAAAGGCTAATGTGCTCTGTTTTTGGACAGGAAAACAGCGGAGGTGCCAGGTGACAGGGGGAGATTTAAGAGCTCTGGAAATGAATTATGACAGCGATTTAGAAAGGTGTCAAATGCACATTTACATTCCGCTCACAGCTAAAGGCTAGCACGGGAGCATTCCTGCAATTTGGGGGTGACACTGATATAGATCATATTTGATGCCAACGGAGACCGGAGACACAGATAGTGACCGGGGACTGCTTGAGGATCGGGGCTCTGCTTTTGTGCTGGCGCCCGGTGGGGCTTTGTGCAAGTTGTATTGGGTGCACAGCGGTTTCTCTCTGGCCTTCATCCATTATACTTGCTGCGAACTTTACTTTTAGCCAAGTGGAAAAAATTGCACTGTGTGCGTGTAGTTATCAGGCAATTTTGGTGTCAGTTTTGGTGTCGAGGATGACTGGGATTTGTGCTGACACTGCCAACACCAAGGCACAGTCTGTACTATTTCCAATGTGTTCAACAGGTGATGCTCACAAGAGCAGATCATTTTGACAGGATTCCAAAGAATTGTTGTCAAATTGTCGCGGATTCAACTTCAAAAAAAGAAAGAAAATAAATCCTGGTAAGAATACGTCAAGTTGAAAGAAATAGCTTGGGCCCACTCTAACAGAATCCCCTGATCGGAGGGACATCAACGTTGGCTCGGCGCTCGCTAGAGGCTGACCGGCGCATCGCAGACACATTCAAGATATCTAGCATGCTAAACAGGGTCCAAATATCGGGTCTCAGCCCTGGGTTACCCACTCCCGACTCGGGGAGGTAGTGACGAAAAATAACAATACAGGACTCTTTCGAGGCCCTGTAATTGGAATGAGTACACTTATTTATTTAAATCCCTCCGCCTCAAACAAGCTGCCTAGCTGACCAGCGAGCGCGTTGTCACCCAACAATGATCTGCACTTTCTTTACTCGACAAATGGCCACGGGAAACCGTTTAATGTCTCCTTATTCTTCTATTCCATTTCTTTGGTTGTGAGATATTCACATTTGGCATGGCAAAGGGATGTCGTTACGATCAATCAATTGATCAGCAATAAATCAATACAAAATTATTCAAGCAATAACATTAGTGAAGAGCGCGGTGTAAATTGTGCTGTAGTTTAAGGAAAGTGAAAAACCATAATAGCAATATGGGAGAGAAGGAGCATCACAATTATAAGTTAAATGTATGTCTATAATATGATGTTCAATTCACAAATTAATTAGGATTTAGCCATTACAGTAGTTCAAAAGCTTTGCTATTATGGGAATAACATGTAGTACAAGTACTATAGATTGTAAATATGGCCATGGCCAATGATTAATTAAGGACATTGTTTGACATTTGCCTCCCCAGCATGGTGGCGTGGGAAAGACGTGGTCCAGCTAAAATGCCAATATCATAATTGACAGTGAGTTTAGTTAAAGCTTTCGTATTGCATACCCATCATATTAACTTCAATCACAGTGTGCACCCAGAGCATCTAACACATACCATTTTCCACTGGCACTATCCAGCAAACCTCGAGACTCACAACGAATACAAAATCACTTTGAACCACTTCTTTTCGGATATACTCCATCAAATGACATATTGGGCAGGGAGAGAGACAGCTGTTTAACTGGAGGACCCAGATTTAAGCCCCCTTGTTGGCAAGCATCCGTTTTCTATAAGTGTCTCTGAGCAAGAGACTCAATCCCTGCCTTCTTAACCCTTGTGTTGCCTTCGGGTCAATTTGACCCGATTCAATGTTTCACCCTCCTGTCGCCTTCGGGTCAATATGACCCGATTCAATGTTTAACCCTCCTGTTACCTTTATATTTACTAACATATTTTACCCTTGAGGTCAATATGACCCCAGCTATTAAAATCTCCAGAAAATTATTAGAATTAATATTGTTTTCCAAGTTTAAGTGTGAGGTACTTTATGTTTGTTTGTTGACTCCCGAAAGAACACCGACATTAAACATTGAATCGGGTCAAATTGACCCGAAGGCGACAGGAGGGTTAAATATTGAATCGGGTCAAAATGACCCGAAGGCAACACAAGGGTTAAGGACAGCAGTCTGTGGCTGAACCTGCACCACAGCCTCACTGTGTGTGTGTGGGGGGGGGGGGGGGGGGGGGGGAGGAATCAATGAAGTATTGCATTATGATTATCGTCATCATCATTATGAGAAATCTAGGTCATGGACGTTCAAGGAGAAACCTCAGCTGCCACTGCCCCTTCATCAACACTCCCCTTACCGTGCCGAGCATCTACTATTCCATTACAATGTCGGCAATTAACAGAGAAATGATAGCGACTCGGTGATAATGGACAAATTTGTTACAACCCTTCCAATTGTTCTTTTGTGGAGGAAATCTATATTATTGTCTGGGAACATTGGGCTGCAATGTGCTGCATCCACGCTCGAGCGCGCTTTACAAGTGGCGGCGTAACGAGGAGCAGAGGGCAACATTTGAGCTGCCTATAAGCTCTTGCAATTACACAAGAGGGCAAAAGGGACTCTGTTCTTAAGCGCGGGCCGAGATGGACGAGCACTTCTTGCCTTTTGGTCCTCGGCAGAGGCCAACCAGCTCAATTTAATCTCGAACACAACCTCTCTCTTCCCCCAAAAGGAATAATGGATGAGTGGCAACTCTCAGCAGAACTGATAAAAATGCAGGGCTAGAGTGCAAACGTACACACGCACACACACACACACACACATAGAAAAGGCCCGGTTGTGTAGGGTGAAGAGGCGCTTATCTGCCGTCTGCTCCGTCTACCCCATTTCTCTTTATTTGTCCGACAGTGAATTTATTTTTTGGTTTCTTCAAGCTGAACTGGATTCTTCACCTGTTTTGTATCCAATATTTTAGAACTAATGACAATTTGCATACAGATTTAAAAGCTATGTAAAAGGTCTTTATAACATATTTCTGTGGGACAGTACACAGAGGAAACAAGAGGAGCCTTAACATAAGGACACCCCGGGGATTGTAATTACCAATGGACAATCACGCATTTGAGGATTGACTGAAAATCTTAACTGCCATATGGTACTCTATATATATTACCCAGCGAGCGAGGCACACTCCATGGCAACACGAAGGGAACGAGATTCGAGCGTTCACGTCCACGATTCATCTATTTTTTAATACCTAATTACCGAAAAACGAGAGCGACGGAGAAGCGCGATTCAAGTGTTTTTCATCCCACAGAAATGTGTGTGTGTGTAATTATTAATGATATACACCATGGGCTGAATGTCAACACTTATTCCAGTAACTTTCCTTCATGTTGACATTAACAAAATGGCTTGAGAGGAACACGTGAAGAAGACAATTCCTCAAATCTGTCAGGATTACATATTTATGAGGTCCCCCGCTCAGCATCCAAGGAGGTCGCTATGGTGACACAAACTGATGTATATTCTAACGATGAACTTTGTGTGTCAAAGAGTGCCTCAGAGCATTGTTGAAATGGTTCGCACAGACCGTGCCACAGTGCTCCGTGCAGCTTTCAGATCGGCAAATACACAATTAAAAAGGCAGTCATGCTGAGGCCGCTCTAATCAATGTACTATTACAAAGAAATGTAATGAAAGGATGATGGAGGGATGCCTTCGGGAGGCTGCCATGTTGTTAGGGCAGACTGTAACACTGTTGTGGCAGAGCGACATTTTTATTAGCACATCCCTCGCCCTGCCCGAGCCAGACTCAATCATATTTACATATCCTTTTTATTGTAAACAACCTTTGCCGATGTCTGACAAATAGCCAGTTTACAAATGTAGCACCGGGGAGGATTATTTACCTCGCCGGTTTCTGACTTTGAGGTTACAATTAATGTAAATTATATCCGGTTCCATCCTCTAAATCAGCCCTCTGTATTGCAGAACATATTGCGTGCTTTGAAATGAAAGAGATGGAAGCATCTCAGGGCGGCTTTTTCGCAGCTATTCTTAGGCGGGATGTATTGCGAGCCTAAAACAGGCCTTTTTACACAACACAGGAAACCATTTATACGGTTCTTCCTTCCTATATGAATGGGACTTCAGGAAGTAGTTGGGTCTGGCCAAACGGACCCCACAGAGGCATGTCCACACAGTTGAGCTCAGTATGCTCGAGGAAGTAGGCCTCGGCCTCGTCCATCAATCCGCCTGTCTTCCTGTGCCAAGTTACAGGGAACTACCCATTACGGAGTCATTTTATTAATAGGCCTCCTTTCCTCTCCACCAGACTCCTGCAGAGTGCCTCCTCATTCTGTCAGAATGGAGTGTGCCTGCAAGCCACCTCCATGAAACTGCAGCACCAGGGCCTTCCCTGCATCTACCCTGTGAAAGCTCAGGCTGGGAAATATTGTGCTTCCAAGCTAAAATAGCATCTGGAGAGGTGAGCAATCCCTAAGCCCGAGAGCAAACAGTTTAACATCGAGGACTTATTTAAAATGATGTCTTTCCTCGCGGTAAGCCAATCAGATTTCTATTTTAGCACACACAAACACACACACACACACACACGAACACACACACACCCCTTACATCATCCTCCCCTTCTTCCCTCCTCCAGGCTAATGTAAATATAGCTGCGAGCAGCATTGACTGGAGGACAGAAAAGGGTCAGAGGATGCGCTGAATGTTTGTGAACACCGGATGCAGAGGGATGTCTGGGAGGAGCTTAGGGCAAATGAGTTGAACGTGCGAGGACGTCCCGGAGGACAAAAGGGTATTACACTGACAATTATTATGTGTTAAGCCAATTCGTATAGAGTTGCACCGATTGGCTGAAAGCAGGGCGGTTTACAGCTCATCGGCCATGTCGGGCTCACTGGTTTCATGTCCCATCATCATATTTTTGCCGGTCACATGTTATACTTTTAAAGCTTGCAGTTTGTCAGAGGAGCGAGCCCAAAATCGTGGAACAAGAACTTTTAAAACAGTTGGAGCGACTCACCTAATCAGACAGTTATTGTTTTGAAATTCATTCCAGTGCGACATCTCCCCATCGCACAGTCCTGCCTGTATGAGAACTAACCGTTAACGTTGTCTGTCTTCTCCTCCTCGGCGAGGCATTCACGGTTTGCAATGCTCAAGCAGTAAAATAGCATAAGGTCATAACCATAAAAGTGCTGCCAATGTGAAATGCTCTGCAACAACCCCCTCAGATATAGATACCAATCGTTTCTGAGGCATAACGCAGCAGACCTGTTCAAATGTTTCCATGTAGAACCATGTTTGTTTTTGTTGTTACCAGCTTGCTCAGCGTAGGGCTAACGAGCATATATATACACATATACATATATACATATATATATATATGGTACATTTATTGGTCGTTAATTACTGTTGGTAATATATATATATATATGTTATATATATGTAATATATATATACATGTATATATATGTATATTTTCTTCTTTTCATTTCTCTCCCTCTTCTCCTCTCCCCCCCTTCCTTTCCTTCTCTCCTCAGCTTCTCTCGTCATGTCTTGTCTTGTTTTATACTTGAGAGACTTCCTTCTAAAACTCGAACTAAATCATGGGATCATCAACTGATCATTGATCAACTGGTCTCTCAACGCACTCTGACACCAACTAGCTTGGGTTCGGGGTCGGGAACCTGCCTCCTGGGTTGCCGCTCCGGCAGCCCCGACACGATGCTGTGCCTAGCAGCCCTAGCCGTGGAGGCCGAGGAGGACGGCGCGATCTACCTATATGATTACAGGATTTCTCAGGTTTCTGATTGTTGATTTGCCCTGTTTTGTCGGAAAATTAATGAAATTAAAGGGACATTAAGCCTGCCCCACTAAGGCTGCCCCCGGAGGTGGATCGATTGGAAATGGGGGAGTGGAAGTGTAGAAAGTGGTAAATAGTAAAATTGCTGTGGAACACTGAAAAACCAATCTCCAATCTCCTAATCCCTCTTCCTCAGCCCTCACTGGCCCAAGGCGTTACTGGAACAAACAACTCCCCTGACTCCTGAAGAGAACCTCTCCCTTCCCCTTCCCCTCCTTCCCCCCACCTGTGGTTGTTTTCTCAGACCCTTTCAGGCTACCTTTCAAGCAGCGACCATCTTGCGGACTTCCACACTCTGTCTGTGTGGGCTGGGGGGGCCTGGGGGAGGACGCATACACACACAAGACACCAATATACTGATTAACCCCACTACCCCCTACCCCTCCTCCCTCTTCCGCCGCCCCCAACCTACTGACAACGTGTGTGGGTGTGGCCTGGAGGCTGGCGGCTGGCGCGGCTGGCTGCTTGCTGGTGGCTGCTGGTGTCTGCCCCCAATGGATGGCCGGATGGGCTTAGATCCTGGATTACCTCCTCCCCTTCCCTCCCGTTTCCTTCATGTCTAAAAAGTAAATGTGTATATGTGCGGTGTTGTTTTTTTTTCCTCACTGTACACTTCTCTCCCTACACAGGGGGGGGGGGTTGGTGTTTTTCGCCTTCTTCCCTCATGTTATGCTGTAATCTTTTCATCTACCTTTCTTGCAATTTCGATGCTTTTGTACCTGTACTCTGGCAAACGACAAATAAATTCAATCAATCAATCAATCAATCAATCAATATATATATATATTACCAACAGTAATTAACGACCAATAAATGTACCATATTATTATTATACTTATAATATACTTACTATACTTATTATTACAAATCATTAGTACTAATGTTATTACCAATATTATTAATACAAATACTGGTAATACTGTTTATAATAATCACCAGACTTATTTCCTGGGCATTTTCCCCTATATTGTTATAGATGTATAATTTAAGGTAAGGTGTCAAACACAAACCGTTATTCAACTGTAATAGGCAGTGAAGAAAATAAAAATGTGGTCATATGTTTGTCATGGTTCATGCATTCACCGAGGCTAAAGGGGAAAGCCGTGCAGCCTCAGCAAAACGTGGAACATTTCAGTCACGCAACGGCAGGAGCGAACAAACATGTTGTGATTCAATCGGCTTATTATTAAAACGGGAAGCCTCTGCACGGCCTGGTACAACACACAGACATGCGGCGGCACAATATTGGCTGCACGAGGATTATTTCTCTCCTCCGGAGTCGAGGAAAGACCCTCTGGATACGAACCTCATCTGAAGGAGAAGCATGTCATTCTCTGCTCAAGTGTCTTTGCTCTTTTTTCCGCCCACAACGTGAATCTAAGAGATGGCCTCGGATCCGGGAGGCCGCTTTGAAGCTCTTTTTCTTGGCGATGGGAGAATTCACGAATGCAAAAGGGCCGCCGCTGCTCCTTTGCGACGGCCTGAGCTTTAACGAAACAAAGCGGCTCGTAATGCCTCTGCATAACCATCCAGAAAGTCAAAATTAATAACAGACCGTCTCTATTCATGAATCAGGTGCTCGGCGACGCCGTGCTCTCATGTTCACAGGTCCGATGAACATAAATCTCTCCCCAGAGACAGGGCTGTGTATTATGTATTTTGATATCAAAAGGTGAACAAGAGGGATAAAATGAGCTGCTAGCTTGAGTTGAATAGCATTCATTTCACTCACAATGGCCACCGGCCCTAATACCTGGAGTGTTTTTCTTAGATTAGGCTTAAGCATTCTTTATAAAAGGCCATTTCAATAATTTGACATGTCTTCCGTCAGAATGGGAGAGTGAGCACCGATAAAAACTTTCTTTCTTTCTTTCCCCCTCCTCCTTTTCATGCAAAACACTTTCATCTGTCATATCGTGATAGCCGGTCTCTCTTTGTCAGCATAAATACGAGAGCCCCTATTTGAATATGGTTACACATCCCTCTATTTATTAAAGCTTGGATTAACATGACAGGAAGTTTTGTCTGGGGGCTCTTTAAGATGGCTCAGAGAGGCAATCTGGTGACAGTAATAGGATCCAGCTAATATACTTGACTGATGCTCCTTTCCCAGTGTTATAAAGCAGAACAATAGGAGTGGGGTTTCCGGGAGTGAATGCATTGTGTTTTGTAATAGTGCACAAGTGTGTGTGTGTGTGTGTGTGTGTGTGTGTGTGTGTCTGGGGCGGACTAGGGGGAGGGGGTCTGCTAATCAGCCAGAATACCATCACTTAGCAAATATAAGGCGTGATGGAATAAAAATACTAAAAGGTCACAGAGCAATTCCATCAGGACAGCCATGCTACAATTAACTGAATAGACAAAGGCTCTGACATTAGTGAGAGCTATAATAATGTTTTACTCCAGTGTCTGTGACTTTGTAGAGGTTCGTTAAAGGTTGGCTTTAAAAAATAAACACTAATTATTTGTATTACTTCTCTTCTTGCGCCAGTGAAGTCCTTTTCCCCCAGTTTTTCTCTGATGCAAGGTGTTCAGAGACATCATGAATGGGCATTTGACATTTTAGTGTCGATATCGTGAATGAGGATAGGATTGTGAAAGTATGGCTTTCACTGATTGGAATTGACCTGCCGATTCCCATTTTGATTTCTCACATCTATAATTGACATCACGGCTCCAGATTAACATTATTCTACACCTTCCTGAAAAGTAACCTCAGCTGTTATTAATTAAAAATGTTATCGGTTTACTTTGATATTGTCATCCATCGTGGTTTTTTAAAAACTTTTTATTTATTTATTGTAATTCCATCTAAAATCTTGGCATTTTGTAGTTGTAATCATATGTTGTTGGCCAGAGCTTACATCAGTTTTGGAAGTTAAACAGGTCACAATCCCCTCTCTAATATCTATTTTATATTACCGTGTAAACATCACCATCAAACCACTGGTTTGAGTGTCATGCCAAAAGTGACATCTTATAGGGTTCAATTTAAACTCCATCGCATTATAGCATTATAATCTACCTTCGCTTAATACTCGTTTTACTGAATATGGCCAGAATGCATCATAATGCTAATCATAGCTGTTGGCTCCGACAGCCGATCAATGGGAGCACTTTATGTAAAACCTACAACAAATCAATAGGAAATTGTATTATTACGTTCTAAAAACTAATAGCGAGTGTATCAGTGCAATCTTATGCTGCTAATAGTGCACCTTCGCTTATCTTGCTGATGCGGATTGGTTTTTGTCATTTATGACTTAATGTTTTTTCTCTGGCCTTCTCACAACAGACCTCGTTGTGATCCCTGTTGTTCTGCTTTTCTGGCTGGTGTTTTCCCTGTGTGCTTAGATCTATCGCTGTCAATATCAGTATGCTGGCAGGGAATTGTTTATAGACATTTCCATATGTCAGGGAGTTGCTACGGATGGACTGTGTTTGTGTGTGTGTACGTAAATGTGTGTGTTTGTGTAAGCCGGGGTTAGGAGATCAAACACACATCTGTTTGTGAGATGGTGGGGAATCTGTGCTTCTCCCCCAAACCTCTCAATACTAATTAACGATCCACTGATAGTGGCCAAATGCCAACTGTCATTAGCACGCAGCACAACACGAGTGCACGGACGCCGATGCACGCGCACGCGCTCAAACACAGATGCGGCCACCCACAACAGACCAACACAAACACGCCATTAAACACACATGAACACGATGTTCCCCGTTTCCACTCACTCGGTGATGTAAAAATCATCCTGTGTGAAGCGACATTACAATTAAAACTACACTGAATAAAAATCATGTTGAACTGCTCATCAGGAGCTCAGCTGTTTGGGAGACACCAACGACAACCTTGATTCTCGGAATGGATGTGGACCTTTGTCTTTTCTTCACGGCTGCCCTTGATTTTGTTCAGCGAGGATTCTAGCTATGCCCAAAATAGTTTTTAAAACTCTGGTGTCTAACGCACACGCGGCTTCTCTCCGCCCCGCAGCCGTCATTCCCCTTCCCCCGGTGGCGGGGTCAGATAGAGAGAGCAAAAGCGGTCAGAGGATACGACACTGGGAGCAGATGATGGTCTGCCCGTATGGAGCCCCTCCCCCCGCAGGACACCCATCACGACTTCAGACAGATGCCAGTTGGTCCGGATAATGCCACCCACGGTGGCCTCAGCTGGGAGGCCAAACGGCACAGGACCACTAGAGGAGATTGATATTTCAGTCCGACTATCGGTGATCAGACACTGAATTCCATTTAAACGTAAATACTAAACATTCGAGGGGTTTTATCGATCGCACACGCCACACTGACAACAGCATTATGCTTTGCACATTTCAAATGGAGTGACGCTCTCCTGCCGTGTTTAATAGTACAGTACCGACGGCAGTGGCGAAGAAATGCTTCCTTCAAAAAACCAGAGCGGAGCCTCGTCTCTCCTCCTCTCTCTCCGCTCGCAGCCAGCCTGCCTGCCGCCATCTCACGACAGCATCTCTGATCTCTGTGTCAACAGGCGACACCGGCAGCTCACACTAACTCAGCACGCATCAGCCCATCTGTGAGGCGAAAAACCCACGTCTGCAAATGCATTTAGCATAGACGTTGGGCCCGATTAATGGCACGGCTGGCCAACACTGTACGCGCTGATGTCTTTGCACCTGACACGGTACCACTTTATCGTTGCCATCCCGAGCAATAAAGACAGCCGGCGAGCCCTTTGACAGATTTTTTCTTTCACCGTTGGGCCGGGAATACCCGAGCAGCAGGTAGGAGATCAAAGCCGCTGTTGACAGAGTCCGCAAACGCAAAGATTTATTCAACTCGTCAGGAATTGTCGCAATGTTTTCTCTTCGGCCTCCTATCTCTGTGTGTGTGTACCTTTACCGATGGGGGTTTATTAGTTGTCAGTGGGCCAGGTGGGTGGCCGTGCGGTTGTCCAGCTCCAGTCCAAACTCATACAGAGGTTGTGATGACAGGATCCGAAGCCCTCTGTGGTTACACAGTGGAATTCAAATGCCAATCCTCCTAACCAGCACCATCTCCCCTCCCTCTCTCTCCCTCTCTCTCCCTCTCTCTCCCTCTCTCTTCCTCTCGTTTGTCATCCCCTCCCCTCCCCTCTCCCCCAGTGTTTGTCAGGGTTGGTGATTAGCTGTCACCCTCTGCAGAAGCAGATAACACCCCATATAGCCTGTTTCCCCTCTGGGAGCATGCACACACGTAAAACAGGGACAACACACACACAAACAGACACACAAGCGTGTGCACGTCTCTGCAAACGAAAGGCACTTACGAAAATAAAGATAAACGCAACTGCTCAATGCAAATCGCATTTTTGGCACGCGTTTACCAGGACTTTAGGTGTCAGCTGGATTTAGATAACTGTATACGGACCTATCCTGGACTATACCCGCCCCTTTTAGCCACTGCATTGACTACTCACTCAAGCCCACCTTGGTGTAACCTCTATGTACTTCTATTTACAGATGCAGAAGGAGTGACAGGTCCAAACTTTGCCACTCCAAACTACAGTTCCGGGTTTTTTCTTCAACAAACATATAGTTCCATAAATGCGGAACCGGTTCCAGTCGAGAAACGGTTCTTGTAACCCACCCCAGTGGTTAACCAGTTTAGAGTTTTGCATAAGTGAGCAATTATGGGTGCAAAATTTCAAAATGTCACAGTGTCAGGCAGCAACGCCTCAAAGATAAAATGCCCCTCAGCCTATACCCACTTCATTACTGCCTGCTCTTTTCATTGCACTCTGATCTACTTGTGTCAGAGTATACTTTGACTAAAAGCTAAAAGCCAAGTGGCTGATTAGCAGCTCTCATGAATCCTTCCAATTCAAGGGAGCTGTGCGACTACTTTCACAACTACAATTCCAGGGACACAAACAAACCACTGGGTCTTCTGAAAGTTGTGTTTCGGCAACATGTAGATGTTGTCCATCTTCATATTTAACTGGCATTCACTTTCTTGTGCAATTAACCCCCTTCCACCTGCCCAAAAAAATCCCAATGTCCCCTTCGAATGCAAAACATCAAACATGAAGCAAAGACCTGCACTTTGAAATGAAGTCATCACTGAAAAGAAAAAAAGAAGGAAACCTGCATAAAAAAGTCCTTCCTTGACTGCTTGAAGTGCACTTTTATGAACACAGCAAAAGCTGCCTCCTCATTCATCTCGTTCCAACACTTAAACACAACTTCATCTCACACATAAGTCACATGCATTTTTTGAGGAATCATCAAAAGATGCCCTAAAAAATTAATGTTCAAACATGAATGAAAAAGAAAATATGCTGAGTGTGACAGACCCTCGTACATCTAGTATTAACAGACGGATGGAGCTTGGATGACTACTGGTTGCTATTTTTTAACCAAATGTGCAGAGCCAGACAGTACCACCACCCCCCACCCCCCACCCCCAAACCCCCCTTGTTACTCCAGGTTATTTGTGCCCTTTGCATCTTGGCGACAGGCGCTGCATTGGTTGGACAGGGTGTGCATTTTTTTTTGTCTCGTCGTGTAATCCTTAAAGTAAGTATGCGGTTGCGTCAAAGTAAATTACCGTCTGTTTCCCATATAGCGTAGTTATCGTTACCCGGAAATGAAGCATCAGTCGAACCTAACACGCCCGCAACGTAAAATGGTTGTCTCACTTCTGTGTACATTTAGAACATTCCCCAATTAGTTTGTACGTCATCCAATCTCTCCCACCTCAATCTCAGTCCATCTCTTCTAAAAACGGCCACACTCCAATGCTGAAGACCTTCTGATTTGCATTTTGTTTTTTCTGGGTTGATTCCCTCTTGTCTGGATTTGAAGAGCTCTTCCATCAGGAGAACAACTCCACTCTTTAGGGAAACAATCTTTTAACTTCTGTGGAGTTACTACTATTTTTCTTCTGTGTAGTGCTACTTGGTCGCCTAAAACGCCCTTCGGGCGGGGAGGTGAGCGGAGCGTGGAGAGGGAAAGCTACGGCGGCTTGTACGCGCGTACGAGCGCCTCTCGGGTACGAGCGCTTGCAATCTCCTGCAACAAACTGGACGAACTGGCAGCACTCTGTGGACTGACTGCTGGTCTGAGAGACAGGGACTCTGCTCATCCTCCGCTCTGTGTTTCTCGCTGCTGGCTTAGATGCTCACACCCACTCTGGCGTTTGAAGCTCGCTGCGAGCGCACTGTGGGCGGACGGGAACCGGCCAAGGAGGTAAAAAAAATTTTTCAAGGAATTTTAGCACAGCAACGAGACTGGTCGGACAGCGTAATTCAGCTGTTCTCCGGACGTTTATCATTCACTCCAAACCTTTTTATCATTCAAACCCTTCTCTCTTCATCATCCCTGGCCGGAGTTTCGGCTGGCGGGGGGAACGTGAACGAGGAACAACAGACGACACAAAACAACAAGCTGCTGAGCGAGCTTGGCGGGAGCTCTTTAGTTCTTTGGTTATTGTTTTAAATAAAGGAAAAAACCTCAGCCAAACAACTCTCCTAATAGCTGGTTAGATAAATAACCAGAGAGAGAAGAGAGAACTCACTACTGCTAACAATCACCACTTAATGGGCCCTCAACAGCCTGCCCCACTGCACTGGAAACTTACATGCCACCATGGTTCATCTGATTCATCAGACGGCAGAGACTAAAGCCTGCAAACCTGTGGCAGGGAAGTTCAAGAAGTGGACCAGGAAGGCTCTGGAGAGGATCTACCGGATCTGGACTGTAGCTGACTGGGATGTTGTCAGGACTGCAGCCAACAGCCTGGATGAGTACACAGAGGCTGTAACTTCCTCTGATCAGTGCCCTGTCCATCCAGGCATGTCTTGACAGCTCCAGGTCCAGGGTGATAGTAACAAAGGACAATCCCTGGTTCACAGCGGAGCTCAAAGTAAGCCTGCAGAAGGACCAGGACCTGTACACAGGGTCCAAATACAGGTTTACACAACAGGAGAGATGCTAAGCAGCAAGCAGAGATGCGCTGGACTGTACTCTCTCAGCAAGCAACAGCAGCTCTCACAGAAGCTGCTTTGCAGATCACCAAGAGACTGCGGCATCACACCAACTCATGAACAATGTGCTTCTCCATGAACAATGAAATGAGTTCAGGCAGGCTAGCTAAATTCTACTGACTGCCGAGAGTGCTTCTTGGAGAGCTAACCTGAGACACATCCCCAGCCCCCCACCTCCCCAGCAGACATCGCTCACACAGCCAGCACCCTCCAGGCACTCACACCTCACCCACCTCTCATCCACCCAGCGGCGGCCATCCTGGAGAGAGCAGAACAGAAAGCAAGCGTTTAAACCCCGATCCCTCGGGCCCCCAGACACCCCCGCCCCTGGCCCCCTCCACCCTGCCACACTGACGTGCCTGTGTTCACCGTTGTCCACAACACCTCCTGGGACCATTCCACCCTCTCCCTGCTCCCAGCCTCCACCTCCCCAAGATCATCACCCGCCCCCATTCCAACACAAATGAGCCTGACCTGACTCGTCTGTGGTCATGGTGTCCCCTGAACCTGTATTGGTCCTCACACAAGACGAGCATCACCCTCCACCAGACCATCACACAGCACGCCCCACCCCCTGCACAGCGCTGCCAGTCAGCCAACAGGGCACTACATCCTCCAGCATCTAACCCCCCAGGACATGAACCCACGCCTGGATCCTTGGAACCTACCTCAGCCTGCCTTCAATGCCATCATCCCCCCTGCTGTGTGACACAGGTTCCCCTTTGCGTGTCTCGACCCCGCAGTAGGGTGGGATCATCCCACCTGCAGGGAGGACTCACAGCACTGTGGGCAGGGGAACACGCTCAGGCCCGAGCCACCAATCTCACCACCCCCGGCCCTTCTCTCTGTTCTCCTCCCTGTACCCCACTGACTCTCACCTCACCACTCCAGTCGCCAGTCCTCTAAAGTCATGGATGCTCCCTCACACCACCCCCACCTCTCATCTCCGACGGGACGAGACCTCAGACTGACAGACTGACCACCTGGTGACCCAGGCAGCCCAGACCTACCTGCAAGCGCCTGGAGAGCAAGTGGTGGATTTCAGTGGTTGTGATTTCAGGAGGAATGCAGAGGAGCCCCATGTCCTCATCCTGTGTGACTTCTCTCCCCTGTGCCTCTGTCCTATCCTCCGCTTCCTCATCTCCCAGGACCTAACATCGGCTGAACATCCTCCCCATTCCTCAAGAGCCCAGGAGGCATGTTCTTCCAGTTCCTCCTGAGGAAATTCAACCTGCCAGGGAAGATGATGGTACAGTTCTAGGACACCATCATCTGCCATCCATCCCTCCATCCTCCATCTGGCACCTGCACCCTGCAGCCACAGCCAAAGACAAGCGCAGGCTGCAGAGCATCATCCGGCCGAGAGAGGGTTATCGGGTTGCTCCCTCCCTCCAGGTCCTCCTGTTCACTTCCACTGAAGGTTGCCGCCAGAAATGTGTGTCGCCCACCCCCTCCACCCCCTCCTAGTCCCTTGGTCCCGGGGAAAGGCTGCACCATCCATCATGACGACGACCGCCACACCCAATAGCTTTTTTTTCCCGACGGCATCAATGGACCCCGGGACTGACTGACTGTCACCCCCCCCCTACCACCACCTCTTCCACCTTTCTCTCCTCTCCTTCTTCCCGCCCCCCCTCCTCCTCCTCTCCTCCCTCTTCCTCCTCCTCCTCCCCTCCTTGCGATTGTTGTTGTTCATCATGTCCATGTTGCACCTCCACCAAAAAAAATTCTCTTGTTTTTGAAAACATTCATTCTTTTGCAATAAACCCTGTTCTGTAAGGGCTAAGGACGTACGACATTCCTCCGAGTATTACTTGTAGCGCTTGATTGATTGGTGTTGAATATTATAATTTATTTTAGCTGCATATGAAGAGTCTATGTCATTGTTGGTGTTACATTTAAACCATTTCACTAATTTTGCATTCATACAGCCTTAATTCTCTCAAACTATTTCATAGTACATAGTATATATAGTATAGTAGGGTTTGGACGACATGATAAACAGGTATTGAAAAGGAAATTCAGAGTAAAAAGGATCAGGAAAAAAAATTAATATCTTCGGTCCAATTTCCCCACAGTGCTGCTGGGAAGGACAAAGAAGACACAGGTTTTCAATAAAACTGTAAGTAAGCTAACACTCAGTGGGTACAACGAGCAGCCAATGTCTAGAAGGAACCTGCTCAGATCGGCAAAGACTTTCTAAGGACCGAAGTGGACCTGAGGTGTCTCGAGAGTTTGATATCATTTCAAAAGAGCCGCGGCGCTTCAAGCGGATGAATGCTCAACTTGCAGCCAGATCCATTGAAAGCCCTCCCCACGACACCTCTACTGAACCCGGCAGCGCTTTTTATTTCTTATTTTTCGCAGGAAACACTGTTATTTAACACAGCAAAAGGCACTCTGGGCTAGTTTCATGATGTAGTGGTCGTATGATTCAACATTACGCACATCACACAGCGTTTGATTGGTGGCGTGGTCCAGTTCACGGCACGGCGTTTCGTTGCATCCAACAAAACGACACCGCAGGATTAACTTCCAATGAACATCGCATCTTCGCCCCGGTATCATCTCTGCTGTCACAGTACAAAGACGGATTGAAATGTAGCAGATAAACATACGCCGTGGCTTTATCGGATGCCCCTAAGCAGCTTTACTCAAAGGGAAGCTCAAACAATGTTGCCTAATCATAACATTTCAAGAGCCGACGTGTCATCTCGAAATTGCCAAGAACAAGGGCCGATTTCTTGGGAGGTGACAACCCTCGTTACGGGAGCACAATAGAAATGTAAGGTAACCGAGGAGCGAAGGGCTGGAGCAGACGGAGAGTGAGACAGAGAGCGAGGAGGAGAGAGAGAGAGAGAGGGGAGGGGAGAGAGAGAGCACACAGAGCACAATGAAGACAGCAAGACAAACACAGACAAAGAAAGACGTATGAGATCGTGCCCCTGCCTCTGTGTACATATGGCGAAACGTGCTGGAGCAGGAAAAGACCACAACATTGAGATAAGTCCCTGTGCTCAGGCGTCCTTTTAAGGGAGATTTGGCAGCTCGGGCCTCGTGTCTGTTGGCAGCCGGTAACGTATGGCCCCCAATCATCTGCCGATCGCTGAATTCAGGCATGGCTTTTTTTTGTGGTCTTTATTCCCTTCAACGCCATTGGGTGATTTGCTGAGGTACTTGGAACACGTTCGACAGGAACAAACCACTCTACTTTGCTTTTACAGGCAGGCATTTAGCTTTTATTGGCACAGCTAATAAAACTCAAGAAGAAGAAAAAATGTAACATTTAACAATCCAGTTATTTGTCCCGTTAAAGCCTTATTATGTATATAATAGGTGTGGTCAAAACATCAAACATGCCCAGAGGAGACTCCTTTGTTTGTTGGCAAACTGCTGCCTCTCAGCGTACACAGGAAGTGATGCATTCACTGTCCCATATTCGGCAACTACGTCAGTGAAATTACTTTACAGTCAGCAGGCTATATTTATAGTGGATGCATGTGTGGCAGACGCAGCTCCGCGGGAGTGTCTCCACCAGTCTGCCAGAATTAAAAAAAACATGTGTTTTCATTGCCAGTTATGTTCTCTTTTTTTCTTTTCATGTTTTTCTAAATCTTCAGTGGCCATCTAACTGCGAGGTAATTTTTTATTTTTTTGCCTCGTGATAAACCAGCAGATTTTTTGGTTTGACGACTACACACCAACGCCTCTGAACATAAACATGAGGAGACGCTTACGGTCCGATGACCTGATGCCACCCTCGCTCCACCTCAACAATATGTAACTAAGGAACACAGACTCCAGGGATAGGAATGAAGTGCAACTGTGACCAGGCGGCAAAATAATCTACGTAATCCGGATCGAAGCCCTAAAGGCTTTTATAGATCGATGGCATAGATTTTCTCTCCGTCTCCATTTCTACCTGGCTTAGGTTTAATTCAACTCAATTAAATCAACTCGTGAGTCCAGGAGTTTTCGCGGAGAAAGCGATCATTCATTTTTGTGGCGAGCCACTTCATCTGAACAAAAAAAACAAAAGAAACGGCCCCTCATCTGCTCTTTCTCCATAGACACCATTAGGCCACTCCATATAGCCTCAGCCGTGCCATCTCTGTTATAATTACAGCAGTTGACATCTAACAAACAGCTCTTCATGGCCTCACTATTGCTTGAACACATCTGGTAATTTTGCTGGTGTCTGTCACACATGCAATAGATATAATAGTTCCCCCCTTTCTATCGATAAATTTGAAAAAATAAATAACACATTGCTTATCTTTCAACAAGCAATTGGAAAGCAAGATAACAAAACAAAAATATATATATATATATATAAAAAGTTATGCCCGATACGGAAACACACCTTGAGGTAAATCTGTTATCTACACCGCACACCATAGCTTTAATGTGAGACAATCAACACAACCGAAACAGATATAAGGGATTGTCCTTGAGCGACTGCCACAGAAACCATGTCCCTCCTCATGACCGCATCAGGCAGCTGCTTTCACGGACCCCCATTCAACAGATACATATTTCATGAGCTATGGTAAACACGCTGCTCTCACCGATGCCAATCTAGCATTGAATAATACATTCATAGTGGATCGGCTAATGAATTGAGAGCTCGCCCGAGTGAAAAGAAGAAAGCAAATAACCAATACTCAAAGTAGAAATAGAATTAATGAGCGGGTTGTGAATGCTCAAACACTCGCTTGGGGGACGCGGGCTTCGGAGGGAGAAAAAGCGGGACCGATTCTGTCCTCCGCCTAACCTTTTGTCTCTGGTCAGAGTTCCACGTTAATGAATGCAGGAGAGGTTTCATCGTCTTCTCTGCGATTGTGGATTTTCACAGATGTGTAAATGACGCCGCGAGCGGAGCTTTGATCTGCTATGCCACGAGACGGGTTCAGGCAACAAAAGGGCCGAGGAAATCCCGAGCTCAGACAGGCCTTTTGTAATCCAGCAGAAACCACTCCCCGTGTCTGATCCTCCTCCCGTCTGCCCCGCTGTCTCGGCGATCAATCCAGCTGCCCACACGCAGATGTGCCCCATTGGCACGGAGCATAGAGCGCAACTTGAACCTCCTCCGCCTGAACATACGGTGTGGCGTACCACCTGTGCGTTTCTTTTTTCATCTTTTAAAAAAAAGCCTTTTTAACTGTGGATGAAGTGCACAGCAGTAGGATGACAAAGTGAAGGCACAATCTCTGTCCATCCGGGGAAATATACGATACCTTGGTCGTGTTTTGGATCGTTGTTCACGTTTTAAAATGTCATTTGCACTGACCCCCGATAATACTGTGAAAAAATCCATTGATTCCTAAACATAATCAATCAAGTCTTTTTGCAAGTACAGCGTCAGAACAGGAGGAAACAATCGTAAGGGAGAACTTTATGTTCACTATTCAATCATCAGGCGGACTGAATGGGATATGATCCTGGAGGCTGTTTAACCCTCCTGTTGCCTTAGGGTCAATTTGACCCCATTCAATGTTTAACCCTCCTGTTACCTTTATATTTACTGACATGTTTTACCCGTGGGTTCAATTTGACCCCAGCAATTAAAACCTCCAGAAAAAGATTAGAATTAATATTGTTTTCCAAGTTTAAGTGTGAGGTACTTTATGTTTGTTTGTTGACAACCTAAATAGCCCTTTAAATATATAAAAAAGTTGATATTTCTTATATGTTTGACAGTGAAAAGCAGCCTGGGGTCAAATTGACCCGAAAGAACACCGACATTAAACATTGAATGGGGTCAAATTGACCCTAAGGTAACAGGAGGGTTAATCTACACACGGACTCAAACCAAAATAACTTGCTCGCCACTTGTGCTCAACACGGGGCCTTTGCACCTGTATAGTGAGCCCAGGAAGTAGCCTAAAACTTGCGATGTTGACCGAAAAGTGCATTTCAGTGGGAGAGAGAAGCACTTCAGGGAGTGGGTAATCCCATCGGTCTATCATGGAGGGGGCCACACAGCGGAGGGTGAAAGGTGGAGGACGCGGGTCCGTCAGCAGCCCAAAACGCCTCCATATCGGTGGGAGGAAACAGAAAAGACTACATTAGAGGTTGGGGAGGTCGGGGGCCGTTCAGACAAAAGAGCAGAAGCTCTGGTCAGCGGCGAGACAGACAGCGCGCCGAGCCTCCGAAGGCGTCTGACTAAATTAATTAATAGAGTGAAAGGAAACCGTCCGTCAGATCACGCGCCACGCTGTGAAATATTACCTTCCCCCGCTGTGAGGAGGGGATTGACGTTGAAAGTCCAGATGCCATAAAATATTCATATTTGAAAATTAGGCCTATAGCGAATTTACAGTTTTATGCCCTAAATAGGAGCTTGGCGGAAGGACGTCGGCGAGGGGATGGCGTTGGCGGTGAGAAGCGAAATGCCACCTTCCCTCGTCTTCAATCCAACTCCCATTGCGCCACAACCCACGACGGCGTACCCCGTCACTCCAGTTTGAGAGGACAGGCGCTTGTCCCAGTGGGCTGGTGGGGGGGGCCCCGGCAATCATTCACTGGTCGCGAAGCATATAGTAGTATTTAGACAGATTTAGCATAATGCCACAGCTTAATGCGAGTTGGCTAATTTGCCAACAGGCTTGATGTGAACAATCTCTCTGCATGTTCTGGTTGGGCGCATGGCCTGATGGGATGGCACACCATTAGCCCAGTCAGACTGCAGGGCCCCGCTGTTAACATTACAATGGGCAGTGGAGCGTGTCCAAGTGAAGGAGGGCTTCATCTCGCCTTCCTGCCCGTGCGCTTCTTCCCCAGCACGTCGTGGTCAACGCGATGATTACACATACAAAGCAAGGCGTATTAGGACAATTGTTTAGAAATAAATGCCTCGCAATTAGAGCTATGGGGTGTTAGTATTTTCATAACACCCCTATTATATATTCACATTCTCCATCAGGGTTGGTAATCACTTGTCTTAAACAGTTTAATTACAGCTTGGCAATGACTACTTAACGTGATTAGATGTTATACCTTATTGTTGCGTGTGGCATATTACATCAATTATATTAAGAGTTATTATTTTCAGGGAGAGTGCGGCGCTTGCATGTGATACAGGATGCAGTGAAGGGGGCTGAGTGACAGGGGCTTCTTAAAGACTTAATTTTACAAATAAAGTAATCAATGTAAGCTACTGCACATCACGTCTCACCACACAGTGAGCTGTAGGGTCTTTTGCATAATTGCAATAAAAAAGTGTATTGGCCTGACTGATTGAATTCAGTCTTGGTAATTGCAGCATAAACAATGTCGTTGACTGTCACAGCTCCTGTGCCACGACGCCGTCAACAATCCAGATATTTCTGCAGTGTCTACTAGCATCTCATGCAGATCCACAGCCTGCCGTGTAATGAGTATAATTACATGGTGCGCATGTGTTACCTGTGGGGTAACACACACGCGTACGCACCCCCCCCCCCCCACCCCCCACCCCACACACACACGTGAAACAAGTATTTTTCCATTCCTTATGACCTGTCACTCAAAATCAGCCTCGATGGACAAAAAACGCCGGGCGTCTCTGAGGCTCTCGGCCTCCGCCCGCCACGGAAAGTCCCCATCTCTTTTTCCTCCCCCCCCGGAAAAAAAGGAGTACACAAAACAGACTCCAACACTAAACCTGCATCATTTCTAATAGCCGTCTGAATCCCTGTTGATGCAGCTGTCCATCAATAGGACCACCCATACCTCTCGCGCCCCCCCACCCCGCCAACAACCCCTTCGATCAACATTAACTCCGCACCTGCTCCACTCTCAACCCGTCTCTCTCGCCCCCGCTACTCCAGGAGGACCTCCACGCGTTTCCAGGCAAAGTCAATGTCTATATGTCTCGTCTCCCTCGTGCCCCCCATCTCCAGAACACTGCTCCCTTTCCTCGCCTCGTGTCTCGCACACATCTGAGGCGTATCAGAGTTGTAAATAGAGTGGAGCTTAAATGACAACAGCCCCTGCTTTTCTGGGGATTTAGGGGGTGGGGGGGGTTGGGGGGGGGGTGGGTGAAGGAGCTGATTTGTGTGAAAGACTGCTGGCGAAGATAAAATGTTAGGCTTTGGATCTAAATTCCACATGAATGCCTTTCCCTTTAGTGTGCATTATGACGGCAATGGACCATGTCATAGTATTTGTTTTGCTTTAGAGCTGTCCCCTGTGATTTATGTTCCCCGAGTGCAGATTTTTCATGTCACTATACAAGCAATGTTTCTGTCATGGAGAACGTAGGGGGGTATTCAGGGGCTGAGTATGAGAGATCTGTGCACATGCGTGCCTCTGTGTGTGTGTGTGTGTGTCTGTGTGAGTCTGTCTGTGTGTGTGTGTGTGTGGTGGTGGTGAGGCACTTGTGGCAGTGCCAGTGTGTGACCGCAGGCCCCCTGGCTTGGGAGCAGCGCCTGGAAAGGTTACCCAGCAGAGTGGCTTTTGTATGGTAATGTGACCTCCAGCTCCCTAAGGAGTCCCCAACACCTGCCCAGCCCCCCCATCAGCACCCCACCAGCGACGTCACATCCCCCACATGTTAACCGTTTTCCCCCGATAGGAACAGAACTGCTGCCTCTGCTGTCACTCTGTGATGTTATTATTTATGGGATATTTACATTCCGGCTAACGGTGCCGTTTACTTATCGTCTATCCCTTGCGTGGATGGTTTATTATTATTTGAATGGATATATTTACTGAAACACCAGCTCTGCAAAACCATAGTAATTAATGGAATAGTTTGCAAGGAGTTGACGCTTCAGGTTTAGACACAAGAAGAAGAAAAAAGGCGGCTTTGCGATAAGCATGCAGACACCCCTTAACCTATAGACAACTGGCTGAGCAGCCAGAGAGCGACTCTGAAGCAATTATAGCAAATTAAATGAATGCCCCCAAGTTAAATAGTGTTAATGCCGTTGAGGGAGACAAATGTGAGATGCGCCTCACAGTGTGGTGGCGAGATCTACTTGGATTGTTGAGCGGCAAACAGTAGCTTTAATTATATTCAAACCCTTTTAACAGAGAATCAATTCCTAGCGTGCTGTGACAGGTTGTTCGCTTTGGAAAACAGACTGAAAAGCAGCGCACGTCAGACTCCGTTTCTTTTTGGGGCGACTCCAAAGTTAGCGCGTCTTGGCGAATAAACCGAGAGATGAATAAGTGGTGAGTGAGAATCGTTTCGCCCTTTGATACAATTGGGGGGGGGGGGGGGGACAATGGAACAACAGGCAACGAGCGACACCTTCAGAGTTCTGCCCCGCGAGTCGAGATGACAGTGATGAAAATGGAGCATAACATGCGCCGTCAGGCGCGAGACGATGAAAAGATACATCATCGACAAGACGGACCGGTTGCGCTGCATGTACAGGGCACGTCTGAAAGCCTCGCGAGCCGGGGCTCGCTGCTGCTAACCGCATCGGATTTGTACCCCACCCCCCAAATCTGACATCCGTTCAGACGACTGGCTTCAGAACTCTCTTTCCTCACTGTGGTTCATGTCCTCAGTCGAAAGACCGGGAGAACAAATGTCAACTCTATCCTTCCATTCGAGGTCTCAGAGCTGCTGCTGCAACCCCCCCCACCCCCACACCCACCCCCGCTGGTGTAGATGCGTACGTTGACCAACCACCGACCTCTATGCCCGAAGCCGCCCACCCACTGGACTCATTTCTCCATCTTCTCCCTGCTGAGCCCTCCTCCCCCCCAACTCTGATTGCACTCGCTCCGGACTTATATTAATGCATCGCCGATGCTTTCCCCCTCATCACTGTACACGCGCGCTTCGTTATCGTCACGAAAATAAGATTTGGAGCCGCATCCATGTGTGTCATGTGAAGAGAAATAAAAAAAATCCATTCCCCTACAACGCTTTTGTGTGTTTATTTATCCATTAAAGAAACTTAATTATGAATGAATGTCACATTGAATAATTCATGTGCACCCACGATGCTGCGAATAAATAGCTCGCACACCTTCGCCTCCTCCCCTTCAGTGTTCAGTGTTCCTTCAACCCTTTTAGTAGCACCAAGCACTACTGTAGGTTATTGGTCTTTCTCCCTCTCCGGAGGGTTCCTGCGCACTTAGTCCTTATTAAAAATCCCCGTGGCATATAAACACACACACACACACACACACACACACACACACAGGCCTAGGACCGTCTGCTGGTGCAAACCATTTATTAAAGCCCCTGTGAAGGTCCTGGCAGTCAGCCAGGGGGAGACATGACTTTGGGTCCCATTCATGTCCACATCAGCAGAGTAAAATGTTTCTAGGTGTTGATCCATGACAGCCATTATTGCTGCAATCCCGTTTTATCACTGTCGAATTCTACAAAGGGAAAGTAGGCCCCCTTTTTTTCCTGCAGTTTAACAGATTGTCAATACAGTTCAACCAATCCGAACAGCTGCTGAGGCAGTTTATTTGCTTTTGAAGACATGTTTTGAATGGGGAGGGGAGACACTGAACAGTTGTCGTCTGAGCTCTTCAGGGCCACAACCTCCACGAAGATGTGCAACGTAACGGGAGAATGTAACCTTAAAACAGAGCTCCTCCTAAAAAACATGTTACATAAATAATTCAGAACCAACAATGTTTGAACAAAGTTGTACAACCAATTTTCCCCGAAAAAGAGTTTGATATATTTAACACGGGTTGGCAGCGTTGGCACTGAAGAATGCCAAAGAGGGATATAGGCCAATGTGTATAACTAATGGTATCGAAGCTAATTCAAGGCTGGAGCCATGAAGAACTTTCAGTGTGGACTTAACCAGACAAAAGACAGAGAAAGGGCTAGAGAGAGCAAACAGGAAGTGGGACGAATGGATTATGTCACGCAGTAGTGTTGAAGAGATTACCACATCAAATTACTGCTCGGCAGTAGTTTGTATAAATATTGATATTCATCAATTCCAGTTGAATTCATACAGACGTTCATACGGTCTGATTTTGATTTCATTCGGATTAAAATGTGTTACATAAGAGAGACTCGTCTCATGCGACCCAACATAACAGAACACAGCAGACTGCGGCAAATGGCGTTTACGATATCTTATTTGAGACTTTGTAAACATTTGCAAACATTAAATCCATCGATATCGGATAAACACTTCATACAATAAGGATTCAAACCATATTGCTCCATATCTTTCTATAATGTATGTTGTAAATAGAAATCATCCCATCACACACGACAATACATTCACCATATATACACTGTGTCTATGGTACTGACCCCTTTAGATCAATGGCTCCCTTTGTCATTAATTTGCATCATGAAAAAGAAAATCTGGCATGCCAAATCTTTCAGACACAAAACATCAGACATCATAGTGTTTCAGGAATTACTTGATGCATCTGCCATCAACACCCACGCACAGACAAAAAAAAAGCAAATCTTCCCACTAAAATAACCTCGAGGAGAAGATAATCGCCCCAAATAGCAGCACTTAGAAGCAGTCCCATCAAACCCACCACGTCCAGTTCCTTCTGCACTCGTCGCCCGCATGCCATGCAGAAAAAAAATGCAAAGTGGTCCGAAATCTGCTGCGTCACCGCCATGCATGATTACCGCGGGTGACATCAGGTAATACTGTCCATTAATTCTCTTTCCACTGACAGGCATACGTCGTATTTAATTCTGAATTACAGAGGGGGAGGGATCGCGTAGCCCAGGGGTGCCATGATCATTAAGGGACATGAGACTATACAATCCTAATTTACAACTTCGTCATCGCCTCCATTCTGCGTGGAGGGACTGATCTACGGCCAGGCGGTCGGTTTCAGCGGTCAGAGGAGGTCTAATGCATTTGGTGGAGGCTGATAACAGTGCTTCACTTTCACACCGAGCACTCGGAGGGAATTACAGGGCTGCGGAGAGGAGAATGTCTGAGTGCTTGAGTTAAAAAACAGGGGTAAACGCTATCTGGTGCTTACAAGCTCCCTGATCCGCGCACACGCACCGATGCTGCCCGATAGTTTATAGAGAGCTCGGCCTATTTGCATCCCCCCCCACCCCGACGCAGTTACCCGTACTGTATTTCCTTGCGGAAATCGACCGGGCAGCTCGAAAAGGCCTCAGTGCTACAGCACACTGGTCTCCAGCCAGGCCTTACCTGGATTGAGAGATACGAGGATGAAAGGCTTGGGTGCACTGAGACCGTAGCCGTGGGGGAGGGGGGGTTGGTGGTAGGGGGTTGAACGTGTTCACGCTGAACGCTTTGTACGGGGGATCGGTGTGGCTGCTCTCCGGGTTGGAGCGAGGAAGCAAATAACCTGCGAGTGTCTCTTAGCCTTTGGGTAACACCATCTGAGAGGCTGTAGGAGCCCTCGATGGCTAATATATCCATCGAACATCGGGGGCCTGCCACACTGCTCGCTCGCTCTCCCCCCCCCCTCTCTCTCTCTACATCGCCCTAGCTGATACATGTCAGATATCTCCTCATTAGCAGTGCTGCTCTTTTTAATATGCCCACCCAGCAAACGCAACACCGGATCCGCAGAGGACACCCTGACCAGTCGCCCTGTCACTCCCCTGACCCCTCCGCTAACCGCTTTCCCATGCTGGAGAAGAGAGACAGAGTCCCCCGGACGCTCCCGCTCGCTTGCGTCAAGCGTCGCCGCGGCCTCGGCAAACCGCTGTTCATCACCCTCACAGCGAAGGCTAAATATGAACACACATGTGAATATATGAATACCTGAATGAGTGGTTATTGTTATTCAGCTGCACACTCTCTGCCGAGCCCGCAAACTCTTTTGTTTGGAGCCTGCAGTTCTGCTGAACACGGGCTTTCTGACAGAGTGTCTGAAGTGGGGCAGAGGGGAGTGGGAGCACAGGTGTTACCGAGTGGCTCTTTTACAGAGGAGGAATGACCCGTGTCTGCGAGTGCCCCCTCTGTCCGTCTTCGGCGCTTCCTGCTCTGCCCCCCCGTGCCCTCTTTCTTCAGCGGCTACCATGCTGGCATAAAGACTTGCCATTTGCCCAGATGGTGGACAGCAGGCCCCCCCCCCCCCCCACACACACGTCCTATGTCACGACAGTGCTGCCCCCCAGAGTGTGTCTGAGATGCAGCTTTGGCCCATATGCCCAACTGAAGAAAAAAGACTCGAGAGCCTCCGAGCAGCCCGAGACAACAAAGGTAGACAGAAAGGCATAAAAACATCTGACCTTCTAGCAGCGTTTCGTTTTTATATGGTCAACTTGTCTTTGTTATTTCATCTCAAAACAATGTCATCTTCAGAGCTATCCACAACATTTACAACGGCAGCTGATGGGAAAGATCCACCAGACCCAGCCCTCAGCGTAAATCATGAGGAAATACAACCAGCCGAGCCCATTTGACTGGTTTAAAGCCGACATGGCGATGCTGGCACGAGGGGATCATGAACAAGCCGATATGTCCCCCCTCCCCCTCTCCTTCCAGACATGCCCACGCTGCTGCCACCTCTGCTCAACCTCGGCCTCCAACACCTGTCTGTTTTTGAGAGCGCCCTGGATTAGTAGGTCACAATGTGGCAATGGGTACACACTCATTCACATTACAATATCAGGACACGCTTTCAGAGAGGAACTGACTTCACTTTATGTCTGGCTCTGTCTCCTGTAACGTGCACATATATACAGCGAGACAACTAATTCCACATAGCTGGCGTAAACACGTATGCCGGCGTGCTCGTGTGCAGTCTTTAGGCGCTGTGGTGAGTGCAATCATTTGCTTTAGGATTTATTCTTGGATTTATCTAGTCAAAACAAGAAATGTGGGGGGCGTGGGGGGAGACACACCATTTTCACTTACTTTTGACGAGTGCTTAGCGAGCGTGGCTCGCAGTGCTGTCTGTCGAGTGCGGGATGAAAGCCGGGGGGAGGGGGGAGTGGCTTTGTGCCCTTCCTGCTAAGCATCAGGCTCTTTAAGTTCATAATGTCAAACTGACACCAGGAGACAGGCAGTGCCAGGAGTGATGCCCGGGAGTGAAGGGAAGGTCAGCGAGGCTTCACAACCCAACTGGGGCCGATGCCACAGCATGTATGGCTCAAGTGCTTGGCAGTGCATCTTAACAACAAAATGTGACATTTTTAGAAGCTGTCAAATTGCAGTCTAAAAAGCGGTCTTGACTGGGGACCGGGCCAGAGCACCGCTGCAGGGCTTTCAATCTGCCCGTAATGGGAAAGATGGAAGAAGATAAGATTCCAATTCAGCCACTTCTGCACGGCCCAATGTGATCACACTGCAATCCGACAGGGCATTTGGGGAGTTGAGAGAATTCTTAAAGAGACAGAATATCTCCAAGCATGGCTTGATACTCACACAAATTCCATCCCGGCTCTTAATTTATCAGCTCACTGAAAGTAAGTGATGTAATCTTGCGGTATTCTGTCCTGCGGTCTAGATGACAATGGGGCAGCATGGGGAATATTACACCGCGGTGACGAGGAAAGAAACATATCGACACCGAAGGAACAGGTTACATATTTGCATACTGTTTTGAGATCATATTTTGGTTTCTAATCGTGTATTTAATGGTGTTTACTGAAATTATACGTGTCTTATTTCCACAAGTAAATCACATTACTGATGTAGCTGCAATTTATTTATTTCAGGAGTCAATGCAATTCAGTTTTTATCTATTAAGACATTGCCCCAATCATAACAAAATTGCAAAAACCTATCGTAACATGTGAACATGTACTTTCCTGTAAAAATGTGAATTCAATATTCAGAGCATCAACAAAGCAGCAATGTTGCTATTTCTATATGGAAAGATGAAGCGTAGGCAATCCATCAGTTATGGCTACGCGCTGAATTCGGACTTCTCTTCTGAACGTCACTTCATCAGTGTCTCCTGCTCGCGAATCCACCCCGCCAGCGATTAGGAGCAAACTTGAGGACGGTTGCCAAGTTACGATGGAACCATGGTGCTCTCACATTAAAGCTGTTCTTGGAAATCTGCACACCTGCGGAGAAATAAATCCAATTGCACAAGAGTAACAGCCTCTTCAGGCCGAGCGGCAAAATGTGGCTGAATTTAAAACAGATGATCATTTATCCAGCGAGACCGCTGGGTATTATAGCCCTAATCATATGGAGACGGCTAATGCTCTGAAGCAGAGTGTAGCTTTAGGAGGAGCAGCCTGATGGCCGAGGCTGCTGCCGTGACACGGTGACCGCACAATGGAAATACCTCCTCCGTGGCCCGAAAAAGAGACGCATATAAATAAATGTACAGTACGTGTCCACGGTGGAGTGGTGGGTGGAGCATGAGGGTACATTTCAGTTACGCTGTGCCCTACGGCGTTTGGCTTGACTTGAAGCGGAACACTGCAAACACAAAGATGTGCGGGACGTTTCACATTCAATTAGCCACTCAAAGAATAAGCAATTGCGTATATTAGTTGTCTTTGTACTATTAATTCAAACTGCAATAACAACAACAACAACTTTGCCTTGGCACACAGCCAAACCGCACCATCGGGGTATCACGCCTCTCAACTCCCCGTGCACATATACACACGCTGTCTAAACCCCAATCAACCATTTTAAATTAATTTCAGGATTCATTCGGTCGCCCTGGCTTGTCTTTATACACGGGCACGCAGAGTGGGCCTCAAATACAAAGAAGAAAGAGAAGAAGAAAGAGAGAGCGCGAGAGAGGGGGAAGAAAAAATAGATTTCTGGTTTCTTTTTAGCCAATCTAAATCCTCACATTTTCCCAACAAAACGCTCATGAGTCGCCGAAACAATACCCTCTTATCTGCAGGAATTCTTTGAAATTTCCGCTGCGTCGCTCTTCTATTAGGCCATATTCAAACTTGTCGCAATTGAGAACCGAGCCAGCACAGCTGCTTTGTGCTGCCAGGAGATAGTGCGACCGGTTGCTGCTTCTGCTGACGTTTGTTTCTCTTTACTCCTTCTTCACCTGAACCCATCAAGTCTAGGTTCGCCACACCAACAAAGCTAATGTTTCTTCACTCATTGTGGCATTTCTTGGCGGCGCTGTTGGCTTAACATGTCCTGCTGCTTACTGTCGCTTGGACAGAGTAAGAAAGACAGCGGAAACAGAGGTGTCCATTCGCAGAGCAGTTTAGCAAAAGTCCGATGGGCTTTGTCTAAACATCCAGCGAGGCAGGAGTGAGACAGAGAAGAGAACCGGGAGAGGATAAATAGCTATTTGTATGTTGCGGAGGCCTTCTGTTGACAAGTCGGCATCAAAGATTTCTCTCTCTCTCGCTCTCCCTCCCACCTTCTCCCTCGTCTTTGTCTCGCTCAATAACGCAGACAAACGTGCACATTTTATCTTGAAAGAAAAAGAAAAAACACAGTTTGCTATTTGGGGTCTCTCCAAAGACGCTGAACAGACTGAACTACATTCAGCCTCCCGCACATCTCCTCTCTTAACAGACTTTCTTCTCTGTTAACGCTTTGGGGGGAAATAGAGACGTAGCGGGCTGAGAGAGACAGAGAAAGACCTAAAAGGCAGCGAAGATGAGTATACGATTGTAAAAAGAAAATTCTAAGAATAATTTTTAAAAGTGAAAACATTACCGAGCTATTTAGTTGTGGCAATTTGAGTTCCCAACATATAAAGCGGGGCCGAGACAGACGTCCAAACTGACCGGGCCTGCCTACAGCGTGCGGCTCACACTCGTTTTCCCCTCTACAGTAACAGTGCTCCTGCCAGCGGTTAAGTAACGACGTAACGGCAGAGTTTGAAATGTGAGCTCTAAGAAGGAGACGCGTGTTCCTCTAATCTCGTTCAGATAGGGCTGGAAAAAGCCTGCTCAGTGTTGCATGTGGCTGCTTTGTGCTTTTTGAGCTCAGGATCAGACTGGAACTTCTGACGGGAGCAACACGCTGCTCCACGAAGTGAGGAGCCGTTTGAACCAAAAAGAGAAAAAACATCAACGAGCTTAGACTTTATCTGCAAACAGATGTGTCAGTAAGGTTGCACACTCTTAATTTGGTGAATTACTGGGATCAGTGGGAACGAACCGCCGCCGATTCTTCTCCAACTTTTCCCTCCGCAGCACAAGGAGTGCACACGCGGGATGCTGACGGTGGAACGTTATTAACAGGTGTGAATAAAATGTGCGAGACCCTATTTTTGTGACTCACCGGCGCAAATTGCAGTCGGTTGTGACGAACAAACCGTGGCAAGGGCGCGTTAGTTATTTTTGGTGACCAGAAGTGCACCTGTTGGAAACTGGCAGGGATTAAGACGGGGAATCCATCAGCGCTGTTGGGTTCGATTGTCAATGGAGAAAACGTGAAGATTTGACCACGGTTAAAAAATTCCAAGCACGGCTTTGGATTCCCGTTTACATTGTTGGACAAACCAGCAATTCAGCATCACAATCGTTGTTGACAAGACGGATGTATTCATTAAAATACAGAGAAAAGCACAATAGATTTGCTTTTTCTCCGTCCTGCCGCTATCGAATGCAATCAAAACAATTACAGCCTTGACTGTGCCCTGCCACATTATACAGTGTTAGCTGCAGCCACGGGCCTTTCTCTATTTCAATTAAAAAATGCGGTGCCTTCATAAAAACGGTTTGTACAACAAAAAAAATCATGAATAAATAAAGCTGCTCCAGGTGCTACTTTAGGGGAAATCACTGCTAAACACAAGATGGTGCACTTCTGGTCCATTCTACCTTCCCCGGGAGTTCAGCTCGGTCATCACCACAGCCGTCTACATACCACCACAAGCGGACACCGACGTAGCACTATCGGACCTACATGATGTGTTATGTCGGCATCAGAACAAGTATCCCGACGCGGCTGTGGTGGTGGCTGGGGACTTTAATAGGGCAAACCTAAAAAAAGTCATGCCGAACTTTCACCAGCACATTACGTGTGCTACCAGAGGGGAAAGAACGTTGGACCACTGCTATACGCCATTCAAGAGAGGCTACAAGGCTGTCTCTCTCCCTCCGCTCGCAAATCGGACCATGCCGCCATTTTCTTGCTTCCGGAGTACCGGCAAAAGATCGCGCGGAAGCGGTAGTGACGAGGAACGTAATGCGGTGGTCTGACCAATCAGAGGCTGAGCTACAGGACGCTCTGCGTGTCGTCGACTGGGACATGATCCAATCCAGTTCCAGTGGCGTCAGCGAGTTCTTGAAGTAGCAATGAGCCTCATAGCAACGCTTAGCGTACACCATCGTCCCCACGGTAAAAGTTAGGGTCTTTCCTAACCAAAAGCCGTGGGTTGATAGATCCATCCGTGAAGCTGTGAACGCCCGTACTGCTGCCTATAACTCCGGTCTTGTATCCGGCAACAAGGACGAGTACAAGGCAGCGGTCTATGGACTGAGGAGGGCGGTGAAGAAGGCCAAGAGGAGGTACCGAGACAGAGTGGAATCACAGATGGAGCAGCGCGACACCAGGCGCCTATGGCAGGGGCTACGGACTATCACAGACTACCAGAGCAGACCCGCGCAATGGTGAGTGCCGACGCATCCCTAGCGGACGACCTGAACTCATTTTATGCACGGTTTGAGGCTAGCAACAACAGCGCTAGCTCGCCGCTAACAACAACACCGTTAAGCGTGGCGAGGTGAGTTCTACCGCTGGGGATGAACACACACTCTCTGTGACCGAGCACAGTGTGAGGAGGGCTCTGTTGAGGGTGAACACCAGGAAAGCTGCAGGTCCAGATGGCATATCTGGGCGAGTACTGAAGACCTGTGCTAACCAGCTAGCTCCAGTGTTCACCACAATATTCAACCTCTCCTGGCTGAGTCCGTGGTCCCCGCCTGCTTCAAGAGATCCACTATTGTCCCTGTGCCCAAGAATGCTTCTCCAGCATGTATGAATGACTACCGACCGGTGGCCCTCACCTCGGTGGTCATGAAATGCTTTGAGAGGCTGATAAAGGACTACATCTGCGCCTTCCTCCCTTCCTCCATGGACCCGCTGCAGTTTGCTTATCGCCCAAACAGATCCACGGATGATGCTGTCTCCCAGGTACTGCACACCACACTCTCTCATCTGGACAGCCAGAGGGGGCTATGTGAGACTGCTGTTCATTGATTATAGTTCAGCTTTCAACACCATAGTCCCTCCAGACTGGCGGCAAGCTGATTGAGCTGGGACTGAACACCCCTGTGTGCTTGGATCCTGGACTTCCTGACCGCCAGGCCACAGGTGGTCAGGGTGGGCAGACACACCTCAAACCCCTCACCCTGAACACAGGATCCCCAGGGTTGCGTCCTCAGCCCCTACTGTACTCCCTGTACACACATGACTGTGTGGCCAGGTTCAGCTCAACACCATCATCAAGTTTGTGGATGACACAGTGGTGGTGGGCCTGATCTCCGACAACGTCGAGAAGGCCTACCTGGAGGAAGTTGCTGATCTGTCACTCTGGTGCGGGACAACAGCCTCATCATGAATGTCACCAAAACTAAGGAGCTGATTGTGGACTTTAGGAGGGTACAACAACAGAGGACGTACTCACCACTGGGGATTAACGGGACTACTGTGGAGAGGGTGAGCGGGTATAAATACCTGGGAGTCCACATCACCGAGGATCTGACATGGTCAACGAACACAGACACTCTGGTGAGAAAGGCAAGGCAGCGCCTCTACCACCTCATGCAGCTGAGGAAATTTAAAGTTTCCCAGAGGATCCTTCAGTCCTTCTACTCTGGAGCTGTAGAGCGTCCTGACAGGAAGCATCACAGCCTGGTTTGGCAACTGCTCCGCTCAGGACAGGAAGGCTCTGCAGAGAGTAGTGCGTTCGGCTGAACGCACTATTGGAACTACACTCCCACCCTGCAGGACTTGTACACCAGGAGGTGCAGAACCAGAGCCGGCAGGATCATGAAGGATCCTCACCACCCCAACAACAGACTGTTTCAGCTGCTGCGGTCAGGCAGGCGCCTCCGTAGTCACGCTGCAAGAACAGAGAGACTGAGACGGAGTTTCTTTCCTCAGGCCATCAGGACTGTGAACTCCGACCTCACCAGGACCCCCACATAGACCCACACAACTGCCCCTCTTAGGCACACACACACACACACACACACACTTACTGTAAATATTGTGTTGTTTTTTATTGTAAATAGTGTGTACTTGTTGCCCTTGCACATTCCTGCTGAGCATTGCCACTTTCATTTCACTGCACACCCTGTGTGTGTATGTGACAAATAAAACATCTTGAATCTTGAATCTTGAATCTTGATGAAGCTACGGCACCGCCCAAATCTCTATGTTTTGGATGAGAATGTGGACGAGGGGGGGGGGGTGGGCTTTGTCATGTCCTAGAGATCTTTCATGGAGCTGCGCGTGCTGATGTGTTTAGTGCATCAGTGCGGTCCAGAATGTCAATATCCATGCTCGGGTACCCCTGATTAGTTTCAAGTAAATACAGCGCCGTAGCCTTTACTGCGGGGAGCACAAACGTGTGCAATAATGATGTACCTACGTTGCCAGGGTCATGGCGCTCTCCGCCCGACGCCGCGCCTACACTGAAAGCGAGCGTTTCACCGGACTCATGACACGGCATGTAAAGGATACAGGCGAAGATGCGGCTAATGTACATCCGTAATCACCTGAAAGCGGCGCCCTGCGTTTTTTCAGTACGGGACACCTCAGGAATGCTTTATTGCAATAAATCAAAAGGAACAAATCGGAAATTTAATGAAATATTCAATCAACCTTAGAACTGCTAAAATGCCAGCTTAATATGTCACCGGGGAGCAAAACAGCAGTGATGCATTCTGAGCCCTCAACTCGCCTCGTCAAAGGACTTTAACGAACGGGAACCGTAAACGGGACCTTTAACTTGCCGCTTCGACACGCTAAAGAAGCTCAACGTGCAGCAGGACCTTCGCAGCATCTCCGTTGCATTCGGCGCACTTTTCTTTTTTTAGCCCGTGGACAAAATGTTGTATTAACCATCCGCGGGATGGGATGACTCGGACACTAGAGAGCATAAGTCGGGAGAGACAATTTCTGAGGTCATCAAACATGACACACTCGCTCAAGGCAACTGCTCCCACTCTTCCAAGTGGCAAGTGGAGAGGAGGCGACACACACGCAGCGCCTGTCTGGCAATATCTGACAGCTGGCTTCCTTTAGCAGTCTCCTTTATCACTTACACCCTCGTACACAAGCATGTGAATATCAGGCATGAAAACGGGTCAGGGGTGAAAAAGGTGAGAAGGATAGGCGCGCGGGGGGGGGGGGGGGGCTGGTGACTTCCACGAACATCGATGTCGGACGTTGTATGATAATCTGTAGGTCCTCCATTCTGACACCAAGTCAGTGATCGGGCCCTATAATAATAGTAATATTGTATCTAATATGGTCATTCATGAACCAACTTCCTTTTTTTTTGCCGTGAACAAGTCTTCAAGTCTTGTGCTCTGCTGAGCCACGAGTCTGTTCCTTGAGTCTGTCCCTTGAGTCTGTCCCTTGAGTCTGTCCCTTGAGTCTGTTCCTTGAGTCTGTCCCTTGAGTCTGTCCCTTGAGTCTGTTCTGCCTCTACCTGGTTGTCACGATCTTCTATACCATACCTGCCAGAAATATCATGATACAATACCATAAAAACAGTATAGCCTACCATAAATAAGACACTGGCATATTTATCTATAATAGTAATAAATAAAATATCTGTAGGCCAACTTTTTCAACACTTAACAAATGGCAGTAATATTAGTATTAGCCTACAATATATTAATGAAACTACATGGAGCCATCATAGCATTGATTATACACTGTGAAGCCGTTAGTCTGTATCTGACCAGATGATACAGAGTTCATCAGGATGAGCAGCTGTAGAGTTACACAACTTTACAGACTGAACTTAAACATTTCACTTCTGGCATCTTTTTTTATTTTTATTTTTAAAGCCGAAAATTCCGCCACTTAACGCCACTCTGTTAGCGCTGCGCAGTGTGCGCAGACAGCTCGACACGGAGCAGCGCGTGCGCTCTGATCGCTCTCTTAATGAAGTATCGATACTAAAAATATGCTAAATCACATCGCTCTTAACGTACGGGTACTTTGTTAGCATCGCTCCACCGTGCAGCGTGACAGCAGCAGATGTAGCGGGCTAACATTCAAGCTAACCTAAACCACCAAACGCTGAAGACATCTTGACGCCGATTGGCCGAGACGCGACACGTCCCATCAAAGATGTTTTATTGCGAAGAGCACCACTCCACATTTTCTCCGTGTCCCACTCCAATCTCATAAACACCGGCCGGCCAATTGACCCACCCCCCCCTACCCCAAAACAAAAACTCTTCGGATCTACACGATTCACGTAAGTCACCTATTTTGGTTTCAAAACGGCGAATTTCGCCGAAAGGTGAGGGATTCTCATGCCTGGAATATACAATGGAAGTTACTACGATCGCACACAGCCGCAAACATCAATGAGACGCACTCATTCTGTTTCAGAAGTGAAATTATTCCATCTCTCGGGGGTCCTGTTAAGCTCTTACAAAGCCTCAGTGCGTACAGCAGGTAGATTGATTGTGACTTATTAACTGTGAGTGAGCCTAACAGAGTGCATTAAAACAAAAGGAAATGTGATATTCCCAACCATCAAGTGCTTGTTAGAGCTTTAATCAAAGCCCTTCCAAGTCTGCATACGGAGTCCTGGTAATGAATTCCAAACGGGGTCTTTAAAAACAAGGGGGTGTGCGTGGGGGGGGCGGACCACGCCACAGAGCCTCGTTACACGGAAGATTTTCTTTGCACAAAGATCTAGCTCTTGAACCGGAGGAACTTGTTCTCAATAATTACGTATTTAGCATTCATTGTCATCCAAATGTTATTTCTCAGTGGGGCCGAGAAGAAAAGAATCACTCAATTTATTAACTCCCCTTCTAAATGAGTCTGACGACTGTGATCATCGCAAACAAAAATATCTACAACTAATTTCTACTCGAGAGGCAAAACAAGCCGCTCCTCGGCACTAGATCCAGGACCGCAGCGTTGATGACGGCGCTTCTGTTTCAGCCGAGTAGACGTGGACGTGAGAATCCCCATCTGCTCTATTCCAGCCACCGGTCCTCGTGTTGTGGCTGCTGACATGTGACAATGAACAGGGGCGGGTCATTTGAACCCGGAAGCTTCACCTTTCACATTTGACACTCAGATAACAATTGTATTCATATAACCCATTCTATATTAAAATTAAAGTAAAGATAAGTGTAGCCCATTCAAAAAGTTCGACACATAATAAGACACTATTTAACCCTCCTTGTTACCTTTGGGTCAATTTGACCCCATTCAATGTTTAACCCTCCTGTTACCTTTATATTTACTGACATATTTTACCCTTGGGGTCAATTTGACCCCAGCAATTAAAACCTCCAGAAAATTATTAGAATTAATATTGTTTTCCAAGTTTAAGTGTGAGGTACTTTATGTTTGTTTGTTGACTACCTAAATAGCCCTTTAAATATATAAAAAAGTTGATATTTCTTATATGTTTGACACAGTGAAAAACAGCCTGGGGTCAAATTGACCCGAAAGAACACCGACATTAAACATTGAATGGGGTCAAATTGACCCTAAGGTAACAGGAGGGTTAAATAATAAACAATGATAATCTGTATAATGCAACTGATTCTATGATCATTTTAGCTCTAACCGGGCGGTCGTTGCCGGAGCTAAAACTCCAGATGAAGCAAGTTAAGGAGTTGATAGGATTGGTGGATGATTTCCTGAAGAACAACAGGAACAAGCACAGCCAATCACAACAAAGTCAATCAGGCTTGCCTGAATACAACTGAAGCTTCAGCGGATGTCTAATTGGATTAAACCAAAACAGAAGATATGTTTTGTGTGGAGTTGTTGTGATGGCTTGACCTCTAATGGCAGTCCTCTTTTATTTTGTTGTACTTCCTTCAGCTCCTCAATCAGACTAGGACTAATGACTGCTGGCACATCTGACACATGGTGGCCAGGCAGTTTTCTAGAGAGTGACTGGTAAGTTAAAACCCAGGGAGAACCAGTCAAGGTCATTCAGAGAGGCGAAGCAGCTCCAGCAGCGCCAAACTCGCACCAATCAGACCGTCTGACTTCCCGCTCTCCTCCTCCGAGGGACATTTAACCCACTCCTGCGATGACCTTTACAGGCAAGAAGTGCCGCCAACTTCGGAGGTTTATGCGGCGACGTACCTACCGGGACAACTGGTGACACATTTCAAAAACAGGACGTGCAAGCGCCTCGCTACCGTTGAGGGGGAGGTAAAGGACGAGGAGAGGGAGAGCGGCTTACAGCTCCCGGAGGCTGATGCTAATCTCAACGTCTTTCTTTTTATGCGCGGGGGCCTGCGGACGTGACCCGACCTCGCCGCCACATGGTGGCTGCTCTGCCGAACCTACCTGTGTTCCTGCTGATGAGACGCTGGCCATGACGGTCCGTCATTCTCCACTGGAGCAAATTGTTCCGGGTCGAATATGGCTGTAATCAAGAGTTACACTCACATGTAGACGATGTATGAGAAGTGTACAAAGTCACGGGGAGGTCACTCAGTAGTTTGTGGACTACAGATTTGAAGCCTCGAGTTGGCCATCTGTTTTTTTTAAACGCAGAAGTGGCACGAGAGAGCTGAGCTATTTTGAGCCAACCAAAATGTTAGAATTAACTTAAATGAACTGAAAAACTCTCAGACTCTTTTAATTCCCTCATATACTGCTATACAAGCAACCAAAGGAGTCGCCCTCTCCTGGCCATTAGACAGAAAGCAGGCACTTCTGCTGCGGCTTCTTCTTTTCAGGACTAGAAGTGACAAAAAGTAAAAATTGGAGAAACTTAATGCTGGTAAAGTGTTGCCCAAAGCCAAGTACACTAGACATTTCTAGCCATGAGGATTTTCTGCATTTATCAAAGCTCGAGGTGCAAACAATGTATTCAAAACAAGGTGGCAGGAAATGTGCCGTCTCTAAAGAATAAAGCAGAACCCCTCCTGAGCCAATCAGGGGCAAATATGTCTTTTGTTTTGAGTGCCAATTATAGCGCACCATCGGGCCAATCATTGAATTCTTTTGAGCGCTGTGGCAAGATGCACAATGTTGCCATGTTGCGTGAAATTAACTGAACAAATGGACAGGGACCGATCCATAGTCCTGTTATCGTGAGGGTCGTAACTGGTGTGGCCGTGATTATTCTATTGTGTCTCTCATTTCACTATTTTTACACACACACACACACAGACACACACACACTACTGCCAAATTGACTGAGCTGACACGACCTCTGTAAAAATGCCTATATTTACTGTGAGTGTTTCAAGATCAATTCAGTGTGTGCGTGTGTGCGTGTGTGCGTGCATATGTGTGTGTGTGTGCGTGTGTGTGTGTGTTTGTAGGTCAGCCTTTTAAGCACTGCCTATCATCCGAGAGGCTGTGAGCCATCAATGACTAATGTGTCAGTCTGTCACAGTCAAGGACCTACCATATGGCGCCGGTGCCCCCCCCCACTTAAACTAATGGGTGGGCTGGGAGAAACAGCACAGCTAACTAACCACACTCACAGAGCTGCGGTAAGGACGCAAAAATGTATTGTTTTCTTTTTCTTTCATCAATTCTTGACCATATTAACAATTCCTAATTGATTAACCACGAAGGCATGTGCAACACAAAATCAATGCTTTTCCATCACAACCGTTGTAAACAATGCACTTATTAATACATCATATATATGACTAAACTACATACGAGTAAATGAAGGTGAGCACTGAGCATACCCTGGAAATGTACTCCCGATTGATCAGAGGTCTTAAAAGGAGGATGACCCGATCATCGAAGAATCATTAATAAAGCCCGTATGTAGTCTCAGCGCATACTAAGAGCAAGGCAGCGTGCCGGGCCAATTAGAGCAGACTCAGACCGACGAGGGTGGGCCTCTCCCAGGAAGCCCTCCAATTACCACCCAGCAGGTGTCGTGTCTGGTTGACTTATGAGGATGCGTGACGCACACGAGGAACCTTATAGATTTGAGCCACTCCATCCGTCTTTCTGGCAGTCTCGTCCCCCCCCCTCCCCCACCCCACCTGTGCGACTTTTAATCCAATACTTTCCCATCACTTCTTTTTATCCTCCTTCCTCAGTGTGTTCCTTCTAAATTGAAAGTAATTCCAAAGATATCGACCAAGTGGAGTCGGGCTAAAAGGAGATTTTTTTCTTTTTCTTTTTTCTTTTGCGGCGTCTTCTTTGTGTGGGGGAGTCAGGGGGGCCTGCTGACGTGACCCGACCTTGCCACCACATGGTGACGACTGTGCCAACCCTGCCTGCGTTCCTGCCTGATGAGAGACGCCGGCCATGACAGCCCGTCAGCCCCCCCCCTGTATCTCATAGTCAGCTGGCAGGGAGATGTGTCACAGGTTGGCTCATGTGGTAATATCGCAGTGGCAGTTTAGCCAACTGTTGCTGGAAAAAGCATTATGTAACTGGAGCATGACAGAGTGAAGTTAAGGTCGAGCTAATAAAAATCGTTGTCCAAAGCAAGGATGTAATAAATGCTTTTGGAATATATTTCTCTGGAATTACAACAAAAACCTACCTTTGCTGCAAGCTTGGTTTTCTTTACATATTTTTCTTTATCTCTCCATGATGAGCGTTTACTGCTCATTCGAGGTTTTATTTGTGTTGGAAATAGCAGATTCTAAAAAGGCATTACGAGGACTTGCTGCTTTCTTTGCCGATTCTCAAGGCGGTAAATGCTTTTTCATATTACACATGCATCAGAACTTATATTAGTATCAACCGTTGCATCTCTGAAGTCTTTTGTGATGCTTTTGGCCACATTAGTCAGAACTAAATCTGTTATATCATATTGTGCTTGTGTGCACCGGTGCATGCTTAAACGGGCAGCGGAAGCGGCCGTGCTGTGCTGTGGGTCCAACCCTCGCTTTCGGCTGAAGGACCATTTTTAACAACTCCCCAGTTGTTATATGGCTGGCACCGGCTCCAATTCAAAAACAATTCAAACCCCCCATTACTGTGTCAGTCAATAGAATAGTCGTGAACATGATTTTTTTATTTTTTTTAGCCATGGTAAATAACGGGGCCCCTTGTGCCGGGTCCACACCTCCTAAAAGATTTGCGTTGACGATTGGATCCATGTCCAACACACTCACCAGGACCCCCATCCCCCACCCCTCCTCAAGCCGATGCAACCTGCGTCTCATGAAGCTGGTCCACTGACAGGGCCTTGGCCCCCGTTCGAGCCTCGCAGAACCAAGTGTGTCAGCCATGCAAAATGGAGAACAGATGTGGTGTACGGGCAGAGTAATATAGTCTTAGGCTGCCTCCGCTGCACCTGATGATATGGAGCCAATAGGGGCATTTGTCAAATGCAATCAGGTGTGATGGAGGGAAGAGATAGAGAGGAGGAGTGAGGGGGGGGGGGGACTGAACAGCTTGAGCCTTGCCAAACTCTCTTCAGAGCCTCAGCTGTGTGTGTGTGTGTGTGTGTGTGTGGGGGGCGGCAGCCAGAGACCAAAACATGCTCTGCTTTAGAGTATCACGAAGAACATACCTTAATCACACAAGAGAGAGACTTAAAATCACAAGAACAAACTGTGGGTGATTTGCATTGCTCGCTGAAATGCTAGACTCCAAAAATGAAGAAAAGAAAATGTGCGCCTCAAATGCGCACATTTTCCAAAATGCCACGAGGTCAGATTGTAATCAAAGGTAAGAGACACTCAGCTCTTCATTTCTGTGTGAACTATGGAGCTATCTCCTTTCTGCTGCTCTTTTCTAAGCCTATAAAAAGGTCCACAAGGTCAGAATAAAGGCCAGCGCAGTCCCTCGAGTCGGGCACTTGAATGGAAAGTCTGAATCTGATTTACAGTTTGGCCACATGTGCAGGCTGCCAATGACGAGGCAGCCAGCCAGACCGAGTGGGAGAGAAGAGCAGTGAGTCTGTGAGGCTGCAGGTAGAAATGAATGCTGGCCCCGTCTCAGAATTCTGAGGACAGAAATAGTGTTTCTATATACGTTTTTTTTTAGCAATTAATTATTTTAATTTTTTTAATTTTTAAAAAAAATTTTTATAAAAAAGCGCCGTATAATAATATATATGGGTTTAATTTGATTTTTATCTTCTTTTTTTACTTTTGTGTAGCGATTTCAAGCTAAGTCAAAATGTTTTATTTATGTTCGTTTTGGTTAAACTAAAGTAACACCGCTGCTTGCAGCAGCTACACGTAGAGCCAGGCCAGGTGCGTCGAGTACATATATATACTGGCTCTGTCTCAGACAGGAACGGGACGAGATGGCTTATTATAGGGTTTATTAGAAGGACATGAACAAGCTACTGTTGGCGTAGCCACGCCTAAACAACAAACAAAACCGTGAAAAAAAAAACAACAAACGTCTGCTCCGGGCGGTCAGCTCCGCTCCGAACCCCGCCAAACACACACAACAACACACAACAACAACAACTGTCCAATCATCAGACACGCCACCGCTACCAGCAGCTCAGCTGAGCTCTTCCACATCACATCACAACATTTTTCAGTCCGTTACATACTGTGCTTCACCATAATATTACAGTGTGTGTAAAAGGATCCCAAAATACAACTGAATAAGGTTATTTGTGAATCGGCTCATTAACGTTTGAAAAAAATTGAGAATTATATTGAAACCGCGTTAATAAAGTTTGATCGACTGACTTATCTGACTGTTTTTTTTCCTTAATGCGCCTTATAGTCCGGTGCCGCTATATATGAAAAAGATCGAAAATAGACCATTCATTGACAGTGCGCCTTATAATCCAGTGCGCCCTATAGTGCGGAAAATACGGTATATATATATATATATATATATATATATATATATATTTGTTCACAAACAGATTGCATCACATCTACATCAACACCTTCCTTGTATGGCAGATTCTGTTTGACTTGAGGAACGAAGTCAAAGGAACTTGCTAAAAAAAAAAAGTGTTGATCCGTGTCAGTGACATGCTTTATAATTCTAAAACTCCACTCACGCTGAAGTTTCCCTCCTTTTATGGAAAGAGAAAATTGCATCTCTTTTGCATGTGTTGCATCCTCAAACCAGATGGCAATGTGGCAATTTAGTTAAATGATTCCTAATTAAAACAGCAACGCAATTGGTGGAGAGTTTGCAGTCAACCAAATCTTTCCCTTTTTTTTTTCTCAATTTGCAAAAGCAAAACATTAAAACAACATACGAACATAATTCTGATGTATGTGTCATTTCGCGAATTCAAATCTGTTGCACCGTGGGACGGAACTCATGCTGTGTAAATACCACTCGCTTTGGAAATCCCATGAGCTGCCATTATATGTTCATCTGCATTCTTCTTTTGGAATACTCATTGTGGAACAACAGAAGAAAGACGAGATCAAAGCAAAAGGTCGGTCACAAAGACGCCAACGTGACATCTCAAGAGTCAAACTTGTGGAAACTAACTACATGGTTTCAAGGTACAGACAATAGTTCATATTTTAAATATGAAAAAAAAGAGATATTTAAAATGTTTGTAATGTCTTTATTTTAAGAATACTTAAAAAGGCAAATATTATGTTGTCCGATTTTTTAAACATTGACACATCAATATCAGTATCGAGCTCAAAATCAAGTATCACAGGGCTCCATTGAGTAGAGTGTTAACCTTGCATGTATATTGTTATTGTATTAAAGTTCATTTGGAGATTAGCAAAAGGCCAAATAGCACTAGGCATGATTCAGTAAGCGGATAAATAAGACAATAATTTGCGGGAGGGGGATATTCTCCAGTGTATTCTGCGATGCCTGCTCCAACGTGTGCATTTCAGGTGTGCACAAACTTATTGGCAGCAGCACAACCGGCAACAGCACACAGCTGGAGCTCGGCTGGCAAGACAAAGACAATCAGGGAACACTGCCACGCCTGGACTTTGCATTGAGACCGGCTTCGATGCCGTCCCAGTACTCCTGGGACAAGAAATAAACACACACACACACACACACACGTACTTGCTTTAAGCAGAAAAACTATGGCAATAATTGGGAATAAGCACAGAATATCCATATCAACACACAGGGACTGTGAAACTGTGATAACGATAGGTTGTGAGAATGAATTCAGTGTGTCGAATTTTTCCTGTCTTGTTTTTTCGGTGTCCAGTGATGTGGAGTGTGTGTGCCTATTAAGGCGTAGCGGAGTGTCGGCGCGTCGCTTCTATTCACAGGACCGCTTCCACGTCGAACAAGGTCCGAGCCAAAGCAGGCGCTGCACGAGCAGATGGCCAGAATGACATTTGTTACCCGAGTCCGTTTGGCCCAAAGGACCCGAACCAGCACACCAGACTCAAACGCGCGCGCATGCACAAACAAAATATTTGCACAAATCCCCGTGCTAATTCCGAGCGTGTGTCAGAAAAACAAGTCAATCAAACCGATAACGTATACCGTCACGAATATGCCGTGTGAATATTCTGGCATGTGGTCACCAGGCAACGCCATTGAGAGCAGGTTAGCAGGAAACACGGCTGTAAAGGCAGCTCCCAGCGCCTATAGTCTGACTTCTTTTCAATGAAAGTTTTTTTTTTTTACATCCACACACATATCCACTTATTCACACAGCAAGCTGGCAGCTGGAAGGCTTGCTTTGGCAGATACTTCGATGCAATCAACTCGTCACTTGAGCACGACACCGCCTGTCTATTTTGTGTTCACCTCGTATCACATTCAAATGAAATTCAAAACTGCCCCCCCCCCCCCATCTATCCCAACATGGTACCAGCAGCTAACACACAAACCCCCTCCATTATATGACATAGTGGAAGGTTGAAAGATGTGCATCCGGGTGCAACAAACGATTTGAATCTTGATGGTGGGGGGGGGGGGGGGGGGGCATGTGATTGTCCTACTGTGCTACCAAAGGAGAACCGGAGAAGAAAAGAAATACATTAAAAAAGGAAAAAAGTGGGAGAAAGAAAAAAAGAAGTAAACGACAGACAAAATGTAAAGTGACACTAATTCGGTCGAGCCAAATCAATGAGTTTTAATGAAATATAATTTTAGCTTGGGCATCACTCCCACCAGTTGGTCCGAGTGTCAGTCAGTGCGTTTACATGCAATCGAATTATTGGCTTAGTCGGACTGAAATCGAATTATCCGTTTCATGTAAACACCTTAGTCGGACTATGTGCGGTCCGACTTCGATCCGATTAACACCCCTGGATAGCTCGGTCCGATCCAGTTGATAATTCGACTCTCGCGGCATGTAACGGTGAATTCGATTCGGAACTGGACTTTGCGTCTTTGCGCATGCTCGAGATCCCGCCGCCCTCCTCCCCCCTCCCTCCCATGTCGTGACCCGGAAGTCGAAAGAGACGATAAATTAAATTCTCCGTGTACCTTCGACGACGGCGTCTTCTCTCCGTTATCAACTCAGCCAATAGCGCCATTTGCATTCGCTGTACTCTTATTAACACCATGGAAGAATAGTAGAGGGATGTAGCTTCGCCTTGCTCTCTGTTCGCCATCTTTCTCGAAATGTTGTTGTTGGTGGTGGTGAAGAGGTCAAGCGGAAATGGCTGTATCTCCACGAGTTGTAATGAAAACAGCGCCGCCTATCGTATCGGATATGACATGCTTTCGGCCAATGATTCGAATTACTCACTGTCATGTATATTGGGATAACAGCAGATCCCCCAAAAGATAGCATAGTCCGACTAAAGCAAGATTCGAATTATACCATCATGTAAACGCACTGAGTGAGAGGGAACATTAACATATTCCTGTCTATCATAAACACATCCGACACAACGGGTTTCCCCTAAACCACTAGAGGGAGAAATACGCTGTGCTTGTGTGAGAGTCAGATACTCTCCATATATATATATATATATGGAGAGCTTCATTTTTCAATCAGAATTGAAATATATTTTCCATCTTGACCCACGCCTCCCCAGTCTACGTAATTGTATTTTAGTGGGTAATTCGTCTTCAAAAAGGGGATGAGTGCTCCTCGGTGGCTTTTACAATGTGTGTTCAGCTGGAAGAGACTGATGCTGGGCTGGCAGCGGGCTTATCAAAAACAAGTTGAGGCAACGCTCCGGGTGAGACAGAAAGGAGGATAATAATCCATGCTTCTGCTCAACTAGCCATCAAACCTAATTACCTGTGGATAGGACTTATGGGCCACATGTTGGGTTCAAAGTTTCCCGATCAGGAAGTGGCTTTGGAGGGAGCTTTGGTGTGTGCGAGTGTGTCTGTGTGTGTGTGTGTGTGTGTGTGTCTGTGTGTCTGTGTGCACGTCTGTGCAGGAGCCTGGTCAATGTGTTTGTGACAAAAAGATTACGCTGACAGACGAGACTTGGTGCCAGATCTTGGCTCTGTGCCATCAGTTCAATCAAGCAGATTTATTTAGCTTTTAGACAATTCGACCAGAACCCTGAGATACCACTTTGGAAAATAAGCAAAAGATTATTCATGGCATGGCAGCTAAGATAGGGATGTGTTGTGGCCCTCTCGCCCACTACTACTTATTCCTTTCTCGGGAGCAAGCTCGCTATTTAGAAAGCACACGGAAACAACGGGTAAATCAGACGTGGAGGTCAAGTGGCCACAAAAGGGAAAACGCAATGACCACCATGTAGACACACTACGTGTGTGCGCGTGTGTGTGTGTGTGTGTTGAATTAGCCTCCACATAAAACGCAGCCACAAGACGCGCCACTCTAATGCCGACCTCAACCTCGGCCCATAACCCAAAGTGCTTTCTGTTTTAACAACCGGAGAAATGCCTCGCGTAATTACTGATCACCTCTTTCCACCACCGAGAACCACTGATGAGTGCTGTTGGCATTACATGATCTTTGAATAAACGCATCATTTTATATTTCACCAGTTTACATTTTCTTGATGATACACGTGGTTGTTTTTATGTTACCATATAGCTCTTGTTGGGGATTAAAGGTTTGACATTGTTCAGTATTGTTAAACAAATATATTATTAATGTTATCATCTTTATCCCATGGTGATCTCATTATTACTATAAGCATTAGTGTGTTTATATATATATATCTACACGCATACACATGTATTTGGATAAACAAACTAATGCCTTGAACAGATAGTGCCTGTGCTGACGGGTGAGCTCACCTAAAGTGTGGTCGACCACCAACATGAACCTTTGCGGCGTCATTACCCTGTCAATCATCAAACATAATCAATCCATTCGCCTCCAGGCAGCTCCGCTTGAAGTTGCCGACTGCCATAGAGTTGCCTCAAGGAGAACAAAAAATAGCTTTTGTTAAGTGTGACATACAGTGTTCCCGTCAATCATCTCAAAAAGGATTTGGAAAGAAACCACAAGAAAGCTTTTACTTCACTTTTCAAAACCCGCCGTTAACTGTTCAAACAGTTAATGAGCAGAATGGAGTAATTTGGCCCAATATGTTGCCTTTATTTTATATAACGCCATTATTTTGGCATTATAATGGTTCTGATCATAGTGTATTTAAATACACATACACACACAGATATATACATATATATACACACACAGAAACATATATATATATATATACACACATATAGACACATATATATATCCTTAAGGATGAATTTTCATCTCTCAATGTACATATATATAACTCTGCTTTCTCCCGGACGGACCCTATGAGGCCTCTATCTGCATCATCTGATGTCTGGATGGATCGTCTGTCCTCATGAATTCTGACTCTCACACTGTCCTGACGCACTCCTCCTCTCCCTCCCGCCATCTGCCTGATGGATGCTGATGGAAGATGTCGTGGATGGAATATGTGAATATGATATTGCTGAACTTTTCATCATGTCTCATGTATACTCTGTATTTGTACTCTACTGTCATCTCAACTATTACATCTGGATTCATTTCTTCATGTCATCCTGAGATCCTCTCTATTGCCTCCCTCCAGGTTTCTTCCAGGTTTCTTTTATTTTTTGGGTTATTTGGGAGTTGGGAGTTTTCGATGGCAGGGATGTCTATGTGTACAATGTGTGTACAGATTGTAGAACTCGAGACAAATTTTGTAATTTGTATTGATACAAATAAACTGAATTGAATTGAATGAAATGATTGAATATATATAGTATATATATATACACACACATATATATATATATATATATATATATACATATCTTATGGCCATCCGCCTGATGAGACCTATGAGATCCCTAGATCCCATCTGCCTGATGGACTGCCTCCTGCTGGGAATTCCGCACCATCGTCACGCCTCCTCCCCCCACTCCTCCTCCTCCCCCTCCCCCCTGCTTCCATCTCATGGAGGATATGGATCGTGGATCGTGGAATATGCCTAATATTCATATCTCCACTATCCTCTATCATAATCATATTTTTATTTTAAACTCGTCCTCTGCACACATTACATCTATTGCATCCATTCCATCATCTGATAGATCCTCTCTTCTTCTCCCCTTTTCCTTTTTCCCTTTTTTTCCTTTCTTTATTTGGGAGTTTTTTTTCCTTTCCCGATGTCCGATTAGCAGGGATGTGTTGATGTATGTAGATTGTAAGTAAGACAAATTTGTAATTTGTGGCTATACAAAAAAAAACTTGAATTGAATGAAATTGAATTGAATTATATATATATATACAGTATATATATATACACACACATATATATATATACACATACATATATATATATATATATATATATATATATATATAGATATATATACACACACATACACGCATACACACAGTTTATGTTTACTACTCACACGAAAAAGATATATATATATATATAAAACCTACACGAGAAATGCAATGGACCAAAATATATGTTTGAATTAGATTACCAAATTGTATTCTATAACGTATCGGCGACTTTTTTATTCTGTGCTCGTTCTCAGAGCCTGCGGATCCGATGAGGACTTTGATTAGCTCCATTAACTAAACACACATCCAAATAGGTGTATAAGTGGACTCGTTTTAAACTCCAACCAATAAGGTCGGGCATACAATCAGCGGTCAATTTACATCAGAGTAAATGTCCCCGGCAATGCTACGCAAACAGCGAGCAAGCAGTTTTCCAGGCCGTGTTCCTCTCAGTGAGAGGCAGCCGATGAGGACCGAGTCATTTCACTGTATGCGTGTTGCTATTATAAATTAACAAATGAATTGGCACTCGCAGTGTGCAAACCCTTCTGCATTGACCCGTCTCAACCAGGCAAATACATGAGTAGCTCTTCGCATCGACACAACACATGAACCAGAATGTGGTACGGCTTTAGAAAGCTGCATCAGCCATTTACCACCGACCACTTGTTCAAGACTGAAATATCCATGTGAACCAACTATGAGGTAGCATGCAGGGCTGCAACCAACGATTATTTTAATAAGCGTTTAATCTGTCGATCGGATAAAATAAGAAGAAACATTCATTTCTAACCCGTTAATCAAAAACAGAACTGACGCTTTACTCGCGTGAGCACCGACCGACTATTTGTGGTTCAAGCGAGTCATTCGTGTTGGTGAGGGGGCGTGGCTTATCTCTGTTGCTTTGCTGCGGTTATCTTTTCCGCCATCCACCACGGAAGAATTAACCACTAGTTCTGCTTTATGTTTGTTCAGGACGTCCCACAGACATCGGAACATCTAACTGACTACGTCTGAATGCCTTCCGCTTCCAGCACGACGAGAGCAGCAGCCAGTTAGATTCACCAACGGCGGAGCGTCGCAACACTCATTGCCTTTCGCAAGGCAGCATTATGGTCTTTCCTCTACCTCTGCTCTTTTTTATATAGATATACTGTATATATACTCAAACATCTCTGTCTGCGACTTATTACCTTCGCATTGAAAATGCGGAAGGTTATGTTTTGATCGCCGTGTATTTATTTATTTGTATGCGTGTTACTCACATAACACAAAAAGTATTAAACCGAAATGCATGGTGGGATAATTGGTTATTATCCGGGGACCATTTGATTAGATTTTGGGATTGATCGGGTCAAAGGTCAAGGTCAATGTCATGAAAAGGTCAACATCTTCTTGAATCGCATGACATTTAGTGGGATGATTGGTTATTATCCGGGGACCATTTGATTAGATTTTGGGATCAATTGGGTCAAAGGTCAAGGTCATGAAAAGGTCAACATCTTCTTGAATCGCTTGACATTTGGTGGGATGATTGGTTATTATCCGGGGACCATTTGATTAGATTTTGGGATCAATTGGGTCAAAGGTCAAGGTCAAGGTCATGAAAAGGTCAAAATCTTCTTTCTACCATAGCACGGTATTTTTTTATAAAATTGGCATGCAACTAATGCCAAAATGTTCATAATTCAATGCCCAATCTTGTGATATGCGAAGGTATCTAGTTGTCTAGTTGAGTGGTGTGATACAACGAATCAATAATGAAATTCGTTCCCAAATATTCGAATAATCAACTTTTCGAGATTGTATTGATTCATTGTGGCAGGCCTTGTAGCAGGTAATGCCTTTTAGTACAGACATGTATGCTAAACAGAGGATATGTCAAGATGATTTTAGAGATTGGGTTGAAATAAAAAGAAGAAGAAAAATCGAGATTGCCACAAAGTTTGGCACAGCTAGTTCCCAGATGATGGAACGACTTTTGTGATGACTTTAAATCCAACACCGCTAAATCACTTTGTCAATATGTCCACGACCGCATGTTTCCACTGTGAACACATTAAAAGTCAAGATGGCACCCACTGCTGTCGTGGCTCGAGGTCCTACCAAACCTTCTCGGCTTAAGACCGGACATTTTCACTGGCAACGGCCGCTTCTGTAATTGCGGCGGATTTGGTAATAATCTTGAAACTCGTCAGCTTTCGGACGTTAGCATTTCGCTAAAGGCGCGACACCACCGCACCTCGCTGAGCTGTTTTAATCATACAAAATAAAAGCTGCCTAAATAAGGATAGTTCTGAAATGAAACGGAGAAGAGGAACCACACAAAAAAGGGCTGTGGAAGAAATAAGACACAAGAACAGGTTGGAAAAAGAATAGAGAAAAAAACCTGAAGCCACTGCTTTCATAGCTTTTGCTGAAACTACACTTTTTCATTGCAATTACCCTGTTTTGTTTGGCCTACTTACTCTGCCCCAGCCAAATATCACCAGATATATAATGAAACTGTCACTACCAATGCTGGGCTTTTACGGTTGTGTCGAGACAACCCGAACAAGCAGTTTCTAACAACTATATCATTTAAGACAGTGGGTTACTTTAGGCCTTAAAAGGTAGATGATCTAACTCTCACAGACCCAACGGCGTGCAGACAGAGGCACAGGAGTGAGCGTTTCAGAAAAAGTGAAACCTTTGAGACTTCCTTCGCCCCTGGCATCAAGCATTGTGTACATATCCATATTTAAGAGCCTAGTTGAGATTTCAAGGAGGCTCTGCGATGCGTGGGAGGCACTCACAGCATGAGCTGCAGCTGCCTGTGGACCTGGTCACAATGCAGTAGGTGGACAGACAGCAGGCTATTTAATGTCATTTTTCAACCCTCTTATATTCCCATTGTGCTATATAAAGGCGAAGAAGAAAAAAACTAGTGTCGTGGGATGCCTGTCAATCAAATGTTGATGGTAAAGTATGCTTTTCTCGCTTTGAATTATTGTGAAGGCAGGTATATGGAGAGGTATTAAATCGGATTGCTGCTGTATCGGGAGGCAGTTGAATTAACTTGCTCTGAAACCTTTCTGTCCATTTTCACATGTTTATCAGGACTGCAAATTGAGTGAGTTGGAAAGCTCTTGTTTTGCTTTTTACAACTTTTCTCTAGATATATCGATGGATTTATTAGCCAAGATCCACTACTGCAGATGGGCTGATGTCAACTTTTCAGAAAAAAAGGCAATATTGGGAGAAATTGTATATGCATGTAAATGGAATAAAAAATGTGTGTAAAGCCTCAGAGTAGCATTGTTTGGCAATCGCCTCACTGTTTAGGTATTCGAGATGAATCCATCAAGACGACCGCACAAACACCTTTTACAAGCTGTGCAAATCAGCTCAGATGTACGCGCATCGTCATCATTTGAGCTGTGCCTGATCTCCAGGTGGTGCTGAGTCATGGCTCATGCTCACTGGTTTTCCTGGGGGTGTAGAGATGGGGGGTGGAGGGGAAGGGGGGAGCGGGTGTTGTGGAGCACTGAAATCCCGCTGTTCAGAAAAATGTCTGATGAGGATGAAAAAGGTTATTTGGGTTGAAAAGCGGTTTTGCATCGTCTTGAAAAGCCGATTAGATAACAGCTGCAAAGTGACACCGGAGACACTAGGGCCGTCACTCAAGGGCCGTTGTCAGCTTCAGCGGACCTCAACTCAAATGTGCCTCGTCCGCACAACACTTAAAACACGAGTTGAGCCATAGCAAGGAAATGTGTACCACTTATCCATCAATCTTCTGAGACATAGAACGTTTGGGGACATTGCGTGACATGGTAATTTTTTGGAAATGATTAAGAAGCTACTTAACCCCATCATTGCCACCTTCCCATAGACAGTTGGTTTATCTATGCAGCCATCGAACCGACCGGCACCCCCGCTGCTTATGAGCCAAATGAGCTGTCACGCTTGATTGAATCCTCCTTGCATGTTGCTATATGGAAGCGTTTGGTTGTGTCCCATTCCAAGTCCTCCTTAACGAGGGAACAGGTGGTAAAGAGTTCATTGAATAGGTTAAAGATGCTTTGGGAAACTAATCACGGTGTAGGAGTTGAGTCTTGACCTCCAGGAGTGACTGGCGACATGATTTCACTGGAGTAAAACCTGAGTAGAAGTTACAAATAGTCACCTTCCTAGAATAATGCCACTTCTGGTCAAATGGCCGACGTCCTCAGTTGAACAAATCTACCCCGGTTGTATATTGTCAAGTGTGACCTTGGTCGTTTTGACCTTTTGTGTTTTCTGAAAAATCTGAAAAAATGACCTCAACCATTATATTAGGAAGGTGAAGACACGTAAATGTTTGTTGGAGCCCTTTCACAATCGTTGCCTGTTTTATTTACTGCTAATGGCGCTTGTCAATTTCACTGACTAATGCACTAGTTTCTTGAATGTGCTTTCACATCTGACCCAAAAACAAAACACATTTTGTCACAAAGGTTTTGGGCCATCCTAAATTCTACAAAGACACTTGCACGTAACCCATCATTAATTTTGAATGCCATTACAGGATTCACTTTGTCCACCAGTTAAACTGATGAAATAAAATGCATCTATATTTAAAGCTGATCAGAGATTTTGAGAGGTTCAAAAATGGGATTTATTTTTCTTAAAAATCAAATAAAAAACATTCAATATGCCACCATATGACTGCCATGTGCCAACAACATATGAGGTCTCAGCAACATTATGGGAGCATGAGTCACAGCACTGAGCACTCACTCCAGCTCCTTCTCAGGGTTCTCCCTCTAGAGCTGCTTGACGACCAGTGACTCCCGGTTTGGTTTGCACTGCACAAGTTGCACTTGCCACCAATTCCAAACACTATTCCACTGACATGCAGGTGGCGGTAACACGGCCACATGTGCTGCTCTGTGTCAGCAAAAGGCAGGAGAGAAGAAGATTAACAAATAATTTGGCTAATTTGGCTTTTAGGAGGGAATTGCTCTGGACACATTTAGTTCGACCTGAAGGATGCTCTGTGCCTTCTGGGGAGGAACGCTGAATGTAAACATAACTTTTTTATTCCACAGGGCGTAAACATTTTAGAATTAATTATTAATTTGAGCTAGTTGTCCAACCGACAAAACATGTAAACAAATAAATAATTAAAATGACAGTTTTCCTCAAATCGCCAGGCTCCCACCATCCGGACCCTTTGTTCCATTGCAATATCACAAGCTTTAAATCTGGAATCCGACGGAAGTGATCTCCCACATGGGGTTCCCCGAAGACTAGATTGTTGTTCGCGAGGCCAAGTTGGAGGCGTGAAGGTGGAGGCGTGCACCTCCACGCCGGTTTGATGGTGAGACTGTTGCAAATTACTCATGACACTTCCTCTGATGACATTTTTCAACCTCTTCCCTGTTGAATGGCATGGACACGCACACGCACGCGCGCGCGCACACACACATCGACCACCAACACCCCTTCCCCAACACACGCATTAATTTCCCCCTCCATTCGTGTCACAATAGCACGGCCGAGATTGCTGCCTCCTGCCTTCACCCGATTGACCCTTTGAGCAGGTGCTGGGTCTGATCCAATCACAGTCAATCTTCTTTAAACATTTCATTCTTTAAGCAGAACAGGGGCTCAAAATTCCATCATTCAATGACCCGATCAGTCGCCGATAACACAATCAAGCCAATCCCCGGCTTATCCCCGAGGGAGCCATTTCAAGGGGGTGCGGTGGGCAGTTTGGAGATGAGACGACGCGCCTACAGAAAGGTGTCAATCTCCCCCTGCATCCACAGCTCCCTATCTCTGAGAACCACCTATGCTGCACAGCACCGAGCTGTCTGACGGGGCACTTGTAAGGATCAGCGATACAACAAAACTAAAAAAATCCATCTGATATTTTGTTAACGGTCTTATCTTTTAAGTAAAAATGCAGCAACCTGTCGTAAACACGCTCGCGGCCGCTCCAATACAAAGGCAGACACACACAAGAAATTATGTGAATAGTATAGCTCCATTCTTCAGTGGCCATTTAAAAGCTCCTCTATTGGAAATGTTGCTGGGCCACTGGGCAAATAAAGGTCAAGGGGGATATGAAATAGTTTGTCTAACTGGCCCTTTCCCTCTGTGTGTCCCTGCAGCAGCGCAGCCGTAACCACATTCATAGCCAATTCATTTATATTGCTCTGCCCTTCTCACTGCCATAGTCTCAGCCACTAACTACAAGTGACTGCAATGAGATTGAAGCCTCTGGCTAAATCTCCACGGCAAGGCACATGCTCCATCATCGCCGCTCTGATCACTCCTTATAATCACTGGAACCAGACTATATCCTTCGCTGATTGGGGCGAGTCGTGGCAGAGAGGAAACAATCACAGAATGTCAGCGGATGATGGACACTGGAGGGTCGGAGTGGTGGTGGTCACCGCAAGCTGCCATGTAAATGGCATGCAAATGTGCACCTGCACTAGCGGAGAGGGAGTGGAATGAAGGACCGTGGCCTTTTGATTAGGTTCTTTTCACTCATATAAAGTGTATCTTTTTTTTTTTTTACCTGCATTAATCATCTGTGTTTGCCTTTTCGGACACTGACCGGAGAGTTCCGAGGTGCGTCCGTCTCGTCGATGTGAGCCCAGAGTGCCTTCACCGGTTCCAGTTTACGGCCAATCGGCTGCGTCGTCACCGGAGGAGCTTCACGGCATTGTCACGTCAAGGTAAACGCTTAATTCTGCAATCAAATGCATGAGGCGAGGAGCGCGTTATCCGTGTCACATCAATGATTCCTGGAGCTTTGACGAGTCTGAAGTGATTTTGAAGCATGATGGCAGGGCCGAGAATAAAAGTAACTCGGGTCCAAGTTTGCAAAGACGCAAAGCGACCTTACAACCTTCTAATACTGCGACAGTTTAGCCTGCTATCTCATCCTCAGGAAAACTAACTGATTTTAAGGCAATATGTGCTCTTTTTCTTGTTGGTGTTGTTGTGTTCCCCAATGCTGTTAAGGGTCTAAGCACTTCGGAATGTATGCTCAATTAATTCATACAGTCCTCACAGACGGTCACATGGTTATTTTGCAGCTTTTTACAAAAATCTAAGGGCACGCAAAGAGTCAGCCACGGTATTAGATTACCAAAGCTCCAGAACGAATTTCATGCACTAACCAAGGAATAATTTTTCCCCCCGAAGATTTTATAATTTCCTCTCATCTGCTTCCTCTCAGTTGACCGTATAAGAGAAGTATGCAGACGCTTGGCCTGGCCCGGGGTGAAACAGCTCGCTGCTGCTGGAGCCTGGTCTCTTCTCTTCAGTACGTTGACAACCATCACTGTCCATCAGCTCACTCCTATCCATAACTTTGCAATGTCCTCCAACAGGTCCCCCCCCTCCCCCTCCTCCTCCCTCTACTTTGAGAGTATTGTCTCATCTTCGGACTCCGGGCTCAGCTCGTCTAAGTAGTGAGCTTTGTGAGTCTAACCGTATCCCTCCTGAGCCCAGTGGCAGTGAACTGGTTAATGTCCGTCCTCATCCTCCTCCCATTCAGCTCCACCTCCAGGATTTGGCTGTGGACCAGTGGAGCATGAGAACCAGGACAGCCTGGACATAAAGGGACGATTGTGGCAGCCCAGTGACATGGAAGCAAGTAGCTCTGATGAAACTAAAATACAGCTTCAGACTTGCACTGCAAAGCCCAGTCAACGGGCAGGAGTCAGTGAGCAGGAGTTGTTTCAGCTGAGCCCAATAAGGACACTGAGATGCACTCGCAAGCTGATTACAACAAACCAATGAGAAAGCATTAGCCACCCGAGCTAATTATGCATTTGACTGTCTTTTCATGCCTGGGCAGGGATCTGCTGGTACATCAGATCCAAAATTATAAGGTGTCATCACACCAACTCCCATCTTTAATCAAGTGCTCGTCTCAGTGGAACGCTTTTGGAGTTGTAGGCGTTTTGTCAACAGGTGTTAAATCTATTGGAAAATAAGGGGGCATTCATCACCACGCAAAACAAAAAGAAAAAACCCGACAGCGATCAATAAATAAAATGCTCGACAAAAAAAAAAAAAAAAATGTGGAAACTGTGACTATAATATGCACGTCCAATGATTTAATTTAGCCAGAATGAAGATGCTAGCTCCACAGCTGTGAGTACTGACAAGCCAGGTTCTATTGTTTACATCCGTTATGATGTTCACGTTCATAATTAGCTTTTCGGTGGAGAGGCTTTAGAGGGAGTAGATTGCTTGGCAAATTCATCTCGCCCGACTCCACAGAGAAGCAGTGATCTGACTCACGCATTGTAAATGGTAAACGACAAAGACCACGTTGTAGTTCCTGTATTTATTCATAACAATACCTACGATCACAGAGTAAAACCTGTTCTACATGTCAGAATATGTCGCCATGTTATGAGGTGGTGTCATGTTATGGTTACTGTAAACATTCTCTGGAATGTTGGACATTTTAACTCGGAAAGTTACAACCTCCTATTTGGCGGGAAAACAGCACGAGTCCGTACACGGAACTGATTTTCCAGGTGTGTAGATCCTACAAAAGGAGAAGGGCAGAAAAGGGACATAACACTGTCTTCCCTAACAATGTATATGTTTCCACAATAGCACATAACAGCACACATATTCATTTGACTTCATTGCAAGACTGAAATAGCACCAGCCTCCAGTTAAGAGTCCTTGAATATAAAGGGAGGCCAGGCGGTGCTGATAAGATTGTCTCAGTTGGCTCGCAGGGCTACGGTGCAGTGTGCTGCCTGAGAAAAGAGAGAAGGAAAAAAAATGCAAGGCAGGATGTGGCTACTATTAGGCAGATAATGGGATCCATCTGAGAAGCATTAGAATCAGTCAAACAGAACCACACTTCAGTTCCGTTCAAATGACTGTCACAAACACTTCGAATGCACACCTTCAGCATGTTCTGTAAGGCGACAAAAAAAAGAAAGAAGAAGAAGAAGCTGTGGAGGAGCTCCTCTGAAGTTGTGCCAGGTCTCGGGCATGTGCTCTTTTCTCATGGTGACGGCTGGGAGAGTGGCAGCGAGACTGATGTGCATGAGAGCTGTCAAACTCTCCCCGTAACAAATGCCACCTCTCCTCCATGACAGAATGGAGTCAGAAGGGAGGGACTGAGGCGGGGGGGGGGGATGTGGAGGTTACAGACAGAACCTGTGACCCAATTGTGGCCACACCAGCTGTTTCCCCTCCACTGCCTCCCAACCACAGTCATCTCAGTGGACCACATCCTGCTAATTGGCCTTTGCCGCCAAGCATAGCGTACGCCCACGCGCACGCACACACAGACACACACACACACACCAAAATAATATCAGTGAAAAGGCTTGTTCCCAGTGAGGAAGAACATTTGCCGGCGCCTTAAGCTGTAGTTGCGTGATGATTGATAAGTACTTTAAAACACACTTCCCAGAAATATAAATAGCAAGCTGTCCCGCGACCACGCCGGCTAATGCTTGCACCCCCTTCCCATTCCTCCTCCTCCTCCTCCTCCTCCTCCTCTCCCCTTGAGATGCACAAAAGGCAGAGGGACGAACAGAAAGACTGACTGATGACTGACAGAAAGACAGACAGACTCTCTCACACACACACACACACACAGACACACCAATATTCTTACGGAGGGGAAACTGAATTAATTGGTTTTCCCGTGTGTGTGTGTCGATAATGGTAGGTTGCAGTGACAGGCAGGTTATTTAATAAATCCTGGGATGTGTAAGGCAGAAAAGAATGATAACACACGAAACCGGAAAGAAGAAAAAACGATACTTCCTTTTGCTCTGCATCTCGTCTGCCACAGCCCACAATATCCACTCTGATTTCCCCTTTTTAGACACTCAAACCTGCCCGTGCGTGCGCACGCACGCACACACACACACACACACACCCTTAATCACGCACCCACATAAATACACTTAATCGCTGATACACTCACGCATGGCGAGAGCGGTACTGCAGACACATCCAAGCATGCACAAGTAGGCTATAAAAGCTCACGCAGAAACATGCACAAGATCTCGCTCAATCAGCCTGATTTGTTTGTTTCCTCCTAAGCATTTGAGGATTCCTCAAGGAGGAAAAAAACTTTGTATAATCAAGTCAATTATGTCATTCAATCAAGTCGAAAATCATTTTGAGCCCTTTCTCAGATCCATTGATTGCAAAGTCGTGCTGAATATTTGCCCGCCGTGTTCTATTGTGCAAATAAGCCGTCTTTATTTGGAACGGTGAGACCGGGCCTCGGCAAGGTCTTTAATGCCACTTCCACAGATAAAGAGCAAAACAAAGTCCTTCACCTTGCTCGCTTTCAGTCAAGAATCTGACAGAGGGCTTTGTAGCGGGAGAGCTGATGGCAGATTGTCTTGAAGCAGAAAAATAAATAAAAAAATAACAGTTTCTATTAATTTGCAACTCCTCCCGTCTCCTTCGGGACGTTGTACATTATGTGCCCGGGAAAAAAATCCATCCTCTGTGAAATTGTTTAAACCCAAGGTCAAGTGCTGGTTTTGCGGGCACTGTAGCAGCCCAAGGTGACCTTGACTGATGTGGAATATGACGACTGGGAAATGGATCTCCGTTCCGTGTGGAGACATTATCTGTGAAATGCTGCCACTGTATCAAACCGCGTTTGCGCACACGCATTTTTGTGTGTGTGTGTGTGTGTGTCCTTGTGTGAATGCGTGTGTGCATGTATGCCTCGCTCACTCTGCTGGGGGTATCGGTCATGAGAGCAGAAACTGCTGCAGCAGACAGGAACAAACAGCTGAATGTGAGCCTCTGCTGAATGAACTGGTTTTGTATGTGTGTGTGTGTGTGAGACTTTCAGAGCACAGTATTGCCACAACATCAAAACCCTTATGTATATATTTATTTCCAGTGACGTACAACCATATATTTTAATTTTGTATATGTATTTTTCTGGTTTGGGAAACCATTGCTTGTTTGCACTGGGAGAAAAATGCATGTTGTTGACCGGGCATGGTGGGCAATGCAACGCTATTGCCATATCTGCAGCTGCTTGCTGGTCAATGCAGAGATGTATTTGTCTTACTGTCGGGCAAGGAGCCAAACCTGTGCCGCTGGCTTCTCTTAAGCCACACATTCCTTGTCGATCACTATAAAGACCACAGCGCCGGCCGTGTGGTCCAAACCGCGGCAACACTGCCTGAGTGACAGGGGGGGTTGGCACTGTGCACTGATTGTGTAATTATCCAATTAACATATTTCACTCTAAATGATGATACGGCTTTCATTGGGATGAGCAGCCAGCACCACAGCATGCAATGAATACTATGCAGGGATATACTACTAATAATATTAATACTAAAAACTGTCTTACCTTCCCAAACTGTTCGAAATACTGCTTCACGTCTTCCACTACTGTGTTGGCTGACAATCCACCCACAAAAATTTTCTTTGTTCTTGTGACCATCTGGAGAAAAAAAAGAGGGCGAGAGGATTAGTGACGAGGCTTCAAACACACCGAGAGAGCAGCACCTGTGACGGTGAGGACAGAGGGAGCGAGGACTCACTGTCGCTAAACAGGAATAAACAGCAATCAACTTCCATGAACACTGGAGCATGGTAGCAAGATAGTGAATGCTGAAGGTATCTGTGGGTGGTGGTGGTGGTGGGGGGGGGGGGGTATGGATAGATACTGTGGCGAACCCGAGCGGTTCGGTGAATTTCTCTTCACGATGACATTTCAAATTGAAGCTCTAATCAAAACAGGACTGTCTCACTATTAAAGACCTCCATTTCAACCACAACATGTGCTGTTCATCTTTTTCAAAAATACGAAAAAGAAAAAACAACAGAAATGATTTATACACAAAAAATTAATGAGTGCTGGAAGATGGAATCAGAGTGCATTAAAGCCTCATTTAGTTTTAAACCGCAAGAATATTAACGATTATTACCCACGGCATCAAAAAGGGCACGAACATCTGCTGCAGAGAGTGCATGCTAAATTTAGGAAGACAATTTCTCAGGGAAATACAGTAATATAACACCAGTGTCAGTGTAAAATCTGCGAGGAACTATAATCTATTTTTGCTTTTTTTGGCACACGACTGAAACTTAACCCATGAATGTATGAAATGGTTTTCATGCGGCAATGTTACATTGACATTTGATTTGAGGCAAAACAACCCTGTTTTATTCATGAGATAAGATCAACCGTAATAATCGTAAAAGAGAGATTCAGGATGCATCGTCTTTGTATTCTTTATTTAAAAAGGTCAAAGATAAAAAAACATATATAGCACCTTATTACTGAGGCTCAAGCACTTTGTGTTTTTATGGCACCGATGTTGTTATTTTTATGGATATATCTGTGGCCTGACTTTGTAGTGTCCTCCGTCTGTGTCAGCTGACCTGTGTTAATAGCTCTTAACTAGTGCAGTAATAGTCTAACTAATGGTCTGGTCAGTGGAGGAAAGGACCACAGTACATACACTATGCTACTGTGATTGCAGAGACACATTCCCCCCAAACATCTATAATCCTCTCCACATCTATGCTCCAGTTTGAGAATGCACTGATACAATGTGGTGATGTACTGCTCTGTAATCTAACTGGCAAACAAAAGAAGAAAAAACACAGAAGTACAGAAGAGAAATTCACAGCTCTGATCTCCCTCTGCTCACTGGGAATCAAACAAAAATAAATGGCCGGGGTCAGGATAAACACACCCTGGAGATGCAGAGCAAACTACCAAGAAAGAGAAAGAGTCCACTTTGATCAAAATGCTGACCGCAACACTTTCAATCTATGAAAGAGGCTTAACACGGTGTGAAAAATAAATAAAAAAGAAGCAACATTCATCCAGAGCTGAAGTAACCATCTGTCAAGTGCTTTCCAGGTGCACACGGTCTCACAGGCACATCGCCTGCACATATGCACAGTGCACACAGCTTCCCTCACGTGGGCCCTCTCCTATTGCACTCGTTTCTCTTCTTCTTTTTTCTCCCTTTCCTTCTGCAGTTTTTCACGTTTCATGTCTGCTCATTACATGACATTGTTTTACCACAACATTCAGTTAAGCCACCTTTTGCAGAAAAAAATAAAAAAGACTGCACGTGGCAAATTGTAATACGCATTTCTAAGTCCAATTTGGAAGTGTCAAAGAGAAAAGGGCTCCACACACAGCGCGGACCTCGGGGCTGGAGGATTTGTTTTCGAGACCCACACAAAGATTTTTAATACACTGACAAGAGTAGCGCATTTCGCTAATAAAAAAACAACAAAGAAATAAAAGGGTTGAAGTGGCCCGAAAACATAAGTATGTAAACACAGTAACGGGCAAATACACGAAGAACGGATCACAACAAAGCCGCCATCACTTGCAACCGACAGATCTTCCACTACCGGAGCGAACCGAAGGGGAGGACAGAAGATAATGTCTTTAGACGTCTGCAATGATCACAGGAACTTTGGGGATTGTAACACCTTGATCAGCAACCCGCAATTCTCTGAAGACGTTAATAATGATCCTGTAATCGCGCATGCTTATTGGTGCTGATCTCAGAGAAATACAGTTTCTTTTGGTCTTATTTGTGCAAAAGAAATAGACGGAAATCACACTTTTTGCCCTTTTATGTGCGGTGGCGTCTCAAGATAATTAATATAGCTGCATAAGTCATAAACAATATCCAGAAACACCACTGAGCAATTCCACTTGGGAAATCTCTCTCAACAGCAGGCGGTTCCTGGACGCGGTCACCGCGGTTATACCGAGCGATACTAGCACGCTGAATGTTCGCACGTTCAACCCGTGTGCTAAATGTTACCGTGGTGATGACTGTGCAATGGGCATCGCAGACTCTCAGGGGCGCTTATGGAAGATCATGTTGTTGTTTTTTCCCCTTACAATGTTTGACGGATACTACTGGACGTGCGTAATATCAGCTGACCGGTTTGGGGTTAAACACTGTCCAAGACCCAGCATCCACCTCTTCTTACCCCCCCTCCTCCTCCTCCTCCCCCTCCCAATGCCTCGGGCCTCAGAGGTCATCAGCCTCAGAAGCTGCCGCGGGCAACCCCAGGCCCGACAGCTGCTGATAAACTAGCTGTGTGAGTATTTATCAACATCACTCACTTTTATCATAGCCGATCTCGGCAAAAAAATGTAACAAATAAATAAACAAGTCAGCGTCCATCTCTGCGCGCCTATCTACATCAGCTGTTTGCCCTGCTTCCCATTCCGGGCCACTGCGGTCTATTTTTTCGCCCTCGTGCCATTGGGCGACAACCAGTCGGGTTTTTCGGGCCGTGTCTGAATACTTTGACACTTCTACCCAGCAGCTGACGGGGTTACGCTCTTCATCTTGATCACCGTGCCGGCGAGCCGCGTTACTTTACATCGCTTCATCGCCATTTGGTGCGAAAGGTTGTCAATGTCTGTCTCGTCTTTAAGAGTGTTTAATGCAATTCAGGCACCATGAAATATAGAAGCTATTCCCCCCCGAGAATCAACCGATTGCATAGAAACGACTCGGAAACCGCATTTATTCTGACACGGGTCATCTCAACGAATGCATTCCTCTTTTCTTTCACCAAATCATACACATGCATTTAATCTTTTGGGTCAGGCTGCGCGTAGTATTTTTTAAATCCCTCTTCGACGAAGTTCGAATACCAGCCAGATTTAAAAATGGACCGCTCTTCAACCCAGTTTTCTTCTCTTAACCCAATTTCAAACATCCAGTTATTTCCGCACCTCCCTAAGAGACAGGAGGAGAGTTATGAGTGTGTGTGATTGAGGGCTTCAACAATTACTTCCCCCGCTGCATCGGCATGATAAAAGAAGACCAAACATTTTAAAGAAGCTCCCGGGGCACACACACTAATCGACACATCATGTCAATAAAATGAGGGAAGCTACAGAAGCTGTGTCGCGATGCCCACCACTTAAGTATTGAAGGCTAGCTCTTAACCATTCATGATATTTCTAGAAGTTAGCAAAAGGCTGGATTTATTTTAGGACTCTGAAAGCCTCCATCCAATCTTTGAATTTCGTGTAAAGCAAAACTCAAACGGACAACTTCCACTTTTGTTTTTTGTACTGCACACACAGTTTCAGAGGCGGCATCACAGAGCTGGTACCTAAACAGTGTGTCACATTCAGGTCGCGTAATTATTGTCCAGAGAGTGTTTAAAACCGACTGCTTTGTCCATACGACTCAACAACAATATTCTACTCCTGGGCTTGACTAACACACACACACACACACACCCCTGCTCACACACGCACACACACACACACACAGGATGAGGAGGCTGGCACAGTGAGAGCACAAAACCTTGACACCTGGTAAATCCCCTGAGATATTTAAATAATTCATATCCATCAAATAAAAATTATACCGGCATTTATATTGCGTACTTTATTCTTCTTCATATACCGTTCTCTCCTCACAAGCTTGTACAAGCAGAGCTCCAGTCTAGAGAGACGCCGACGCCGACTCAAATAGGCCCGATCTGGTTTGGATGGCATTGTTTAGATGAATGAAAACTGAGTTTACACGTTTATGTCGGTGTATTTATTTGTGACAGTTTGTTGGAACTCTGATGTTGCCTCACAAATGTGTGAGCGATCCCCGGTCCCTTCCACATAGCGAGCCACACAGCTTGTTTATTCAACACCGGTGTCGGAGCTGCTCCTTGGTTTCGGCCCAAAGCCCGGGACCGGAAAAAATCTTGGACGGGTGCATCCCTACTCCGGACTGTCGAAAAGCCGGACTGGTCAGAAGTGCTGGTAATAAAACCCGCATGGACAGAATAATGAGCATGTCAACAATGTAAATGAGCGAGACACAAGTGACATTCACCTCTTTGGAGAGGACTTTATTTTGGCGAACCTTCATAGAAAGAGAATTATTATTTTTTTAAACATGCACCAAAGAAAAACCCCCGCAGTTTGGCGTGTGTGTGTGTGTGTGTGTGTGTGTGTGTGTGTGTGTGTGTGTATTCCCTCTTTTCCTCATTAAGCGTAAACAATGCACCTCGTTCATTGCAAACTCTTTATAATAGTGTGCTCCTGGTATAAGTGTACTATAAAGGCGAGGGGGTAGTGGGGGCCGCTACGAGTGCATATGAAGTTGAAAAAGATAAGCCTGTAGCTAATATTGCAGCATATAACTGTATTATTATTATTATTATTTGTGGACATTTTAGGACTTTACCTGTGGCAGCGAACAGAATTCAAAGGAGCCTCTGTGTTGCTCTCTACAAAAAGCTATTAGTGTTTTTAAACGCGCACTCGCAAAGCGTGCGTGTTATTAACTCCCCAAGTGGGACACGAGAGGAGATGAATATAGTGTGAAACAATATAAAATAGGAGAGGAGCAGGCAGAATGTAAAAATAAAAAAAGTGTAACGTATTTATGCAAATGTACTTTGTTTTGGCCCAGGCGCGAAAACTCAGCTGCTCCAAGTATGTCGTCTTTTCAGTTCCACCGTCATAGGCTTGTTTCGTGGTTTTCACTGGAAGGGAAAGCGTGAGCGGACATCGTTGTCGCCGAGAGGACGGGAGGACCGAAACGTTTATTGGATTACAGATCGATGTCTTCACCTCTTCTCTGAATCGGCCTCGGTTCACCCGATTTGCATGAAGTGCCCAGTTTTGACGCATGTTGCGCACGTCTGGGAGGCCGTGGAGTCCGGAAAAAGGGTTTCTGCTGCTGAACTCGACATATTGATTAAAGAGATGATATTTTCAGCCCTGCAAGAGTATCTTCATCCCTCAAGGAGGAGGCTGTTTAACTTTCATTCAGGTAAATAGCTAAATGTGATCGCCTCAGCATAAAGGTCAGCGATGGAATGCGTAATGGGAAGAACATTTTATTTTTAAATCAATGCGAGATAATCATTGTAGAACATAATATAATAATTAAAAAAGAAAACATTAAAATAATAACAATCTACTAAATCAGTATCTGCTGCTGGCAGCTTCAATCATATCACAGTGGACTGGAGCTGCTGATCCATTAGTCGAGCTGGAGGGAGAGCGGCAGTGCAGTAACGTCATGCGTCCTTTCTCTCTCACTCCTTGTTTACCCGGCTTTGTCCTTTGTGTTTGTACACAGCCACAAACACAATTCAGACTCTTTAGCTCCCATAATAGGCCGTAAACCCTCAGTATTCTACGAGAGAACCACGGACCAACTTCACAAAGGCGATTACAACGACTGGATTTGAAATCATTTCAAGGCACCTTCAGCGTTGTGAACATAAATGTTCCATTATGAACGTTACATTTTAACGTTAGACGATCAGCCAGACCCTAATTTGTAAGTCGCAACAAACAGCTTGGATCCAGTGAGCTTTGACCCTGAAGCCTTTGTGTCAAAAGTTCTGATAATTCATCCAAACTGAGTTACGGACATGTGGGTTGATGGCCAGGCTTCTATTTTTTGAATGTCAACCAAGCCATGGATGAGTAGCATATATTTTTTTGATATTGCTGCTTTTTCCTTTTTCCAAATATAACTCAAAATTGGTTACTATTTAAAAAATTTAAAACCAGGATGTCAAACATTTTCAAAATTGCTATTAATATCAGAGATTAGTAATCATTGAACAAAAGATTCTCTAGCAGTCACATATTAAAGAAATTCTGCATTTGGTTTCAACAGAACACCATTCATTACATTACCTATGAACATTACATAAGTAACATATAAATAAATGAGAGCATCGCATCAGTAAAGCTTACCTCGTCTCTTTCCTCTTTCTCTCAGCAAAGCCTCCCAACCTTTTGATTCTCTCATATTCCTCATTAACTGACCAACTGTTCCTTACAGCAAATGTGTTGCAAGTGGATATCTAACACACACACACACACACACACACTGCATGTACGCCATTCTCCGAGCTGGTTCTCCGACAGGTCGCTGAGATCACACATCCAGCGATGATTACAGGTGTAAGCCTTTATCATGGCCCCCACCTCTCACACATGCGGGCTCACAAACAGCTGTAAACACAGAGCTCCAGACAGGGAGGAAGCCGATAGGGGATTTCAATGTCATTTCTCATACCTAAAAATAATGGGACGGATCGAAAGAGAGAAAAAAGCCATCGCACTTTGTTGTATGAGCCACAATTGTTTTCGCTCTAGCAAGGGGATATAATTACTGGCATTCAGATCTCATCCGCGGCCTCGTTCATGAGCAACCAGAAAGCCCCAGAAAGCATCTGTCAATGCAATGTAGTATGATCAAAGGCCCCAGACGTTCTGCAACATACACACACACAAAAAAGGGAAAACATGGGCAGTCCAGGTAAACACTGCCTCCGCTCATTTGCATCAGTAGAGCTGACTCACAAAGAGAAAAACTCAGCCAATAAACAACAAACAACGGCACAATCACTTTTGCTTTGCACAGACTCACAGAAAACAAGGGCAAAGCGCGGGATGCGATCGTCAGCTAGAGAGAGGGGGGGGGGGGGGGGGGGGTTAAGACCGGGTGATTAACGGCAACGGCGTCTCTGTCCAGCTATGAGTTGGGGGAAGAGGGGCACCACCCTGGACCGGCTCCTCCCCCCGTCAAGCCCCTTTTTAAAAAAGTGGCCCAAGATCAACTCTTGTGTGCATAAATAGATCTGTAATTGCTTATTACAATACAATTAGGGCAAAGGAGATGAGGGAAGGAAAGATGCTTCGTGCAAATGTGGAGTGACAGGCCGAAGCATCCAGACCCGGGATTACAGTGGCCATTTGCACACAGACAGAAAATGAGCGCGATAACAGGAGAGAGAGAAACAGAGAGAGAGAGCGAGAGAGAGCGAGAGAGAGAGAGAGACAGGAAGAAGGAGTTGGGGGGTGGGGACGGGCTGTCAAGAGCAGGGCAGAAGCTAATGACAACCCTGGCTTTGACTTGCACAGACGTCTTTGAAGCCCGGCTCTGATCAGAGCTGTGATTGCCACCGCTGCAGGGCCACCACTCCTATGTTAACCTACACTAACAGCTATTCAGTGAAAGTCACAGGCCCCTTTCAAAAAAGCCACGCCGCCGTTGGAGCCGGCCATCTGCGGAATGGCCCTGCGAGGCGGGCCAAGGCACCGGTAAAAGAAAAAGAAAAAGAAAAAAAGAGCCACGCATGTAAGGGACACCGTTTGCATATGGCTCCGCTGTAAGTCAGGCTGAACACGGGGCCGGTTAGGGCTGATTAGCTGCACTTCCCTCCTCAACCCACCACAGTTATGAAGATTGATAGAAGCAGCTTAGAGCTGATTATAGGGCCCCGGAGATGCATGGGCCCGGACCCAAACAGCACATTCACACTGCATTCACAATGAGCGCAGCATGCAATCGCTCGGCACAGGCTGGGCATTAAGCAAACGTTACAGCTAGAAGAGGCAAATAAGAGAAATGGACAACGCCAGAAGTGCTCTTAAGAGATTTATTTTCTTCTTTGGGGGGTGGGGGGGTACATGAATATTATGCTAATTAGACATTTGCTTGTGGCCTGATCCGGGGCCATTTTGTTATGAACATTTAACACATTTTCGAGACAATATATTGTCAACGTGACTGGATATCAAAAATTCACTCCGGGGTTACGAGACACAGCACGCCTTCCCGCAGCCGCGGAGGACTCTTTCGCATGCATTGAAATTAATTTATCTTTTATACATTTTATTTGTTTTACATTATTTTTCAAGTCGTGCTATGAAAAGCCAAAACAGGAATATTAGTCGGAAACCACAATGCTTTGTAATAACATGCCCTCCACGCAAGTGTGACATTCTTATGTTGTGGTGTTCCGGTTTAACATCGTGGAAATGTAGACAAGTTTGTTTTGTCCCCTTCTGTGACCATCATCACGGGGTAACCGTTTCTTTGAGTTTTTGACCACAAGCCGCACGGCCGGTTTCACCCTGATGGACAGTTGGTGACAATAAGGCGATAAGAAGCGAGGGAAGATGAAGACTAGGTGCTCACGTGGACGGCTTTCCTTTAACCCGACGTACGCACGCCGACGCGCAGCAGCTCAACATGACATCAGTTGTGTGACAGTAAAGCCAACCTCTATGTTATCTTTGACTTATACTTGTTTGTTTTTTTCATCATTAAACCCATTTATCAAATGTTCTATTACGTGGACAGAACATGGGGGAGGGGGGCTCAATGAGCTAATCCTGCTGACCTTTATAACCTTCTGCACAAGGCTGAGCAGTTCTCCAGCAATGATTAACTCACTTAATATAGTTTGATCCTCCCTCGAGTCGAGCCTGGCACGTAGCGGAGAGGAGACAGGAGTTGCGCCCCCGCGGTCTGCTATATTTGGGATCGGGCTCCGTCCAGGCTACTTTGGGTCTCTGCTGCCCCCTCTCTGTCTCTGAACCTTTACCACTTTGTCCAGGTTCATGTAGTTCACATAGGCCCCAAATCATGTCCTACGGACCGGGCCTGGCCCGGGCCGTCCGAGCTGGATCTAAAGAGTGCATCACACGGGCTGTTTCGTGGCACTTGATTAGAGCCCGCCGAGGACCAACCATCAGCGCCATCAATTTGTTTTTCATTCACACGATCCAAATGTTAAAGTCCACAAATTGGACTCTCGTTATCATGAAGCAGCATCGTGACGCCGAAACAACGGAGAGCGACAGGAAACGCGGCGAACGGGCAACAAGCAAGAGGCCGCGGCTGAAATGGAGACACTTTTATCCTCCGTGGTAAATAATCTCTCGACCTCGGCTGCTTGAGTGGCGGCCTTTTCGATAAGTTGATGTTCTCTTGCTTGACCCTTGACACCGATGGCTCATGTTAATTTTCGTAACAAGACCCCAGAGTTTGATGTTGACAGTACTGGAGGGGGAAACAAATGGGATTTTAACTTCCAATTACAATAATGGCTTTTTATGACAGGCCCTCCAACTACACACCTTTATCCTAACCCCCCCCCCCCCCCCCTCTCTCTCTCTCTCTTCCGTACACACACACACTCTTCACGAATATAATGCAGCTAATCTTCCTGGAACCTTCGTCTCTGGAAATGTGGTCATGTGAGTGACATGATAACAAAAAGGAGGAGATGAACTGGAGGAGTTAAGGCCACATGAAAGGAGGAATACCTTGGTTTCTCCTATGAAACACACACACACACACACACACACACAATATACTTCTCTGATATGCAGTATATCTTCAGTAGTTCTGAACGGATAGAGCAGCAATGAACCAATTATTTTTTAAACCTCTTCCAGTTTTGACACCGATTAATATCTTAAAACCAATGGCAGCTGAAAGAACATCTTTTAATCGCACTCTCATCGTCAGTCATAAATATGTTTGAGGTGAGGTTTGAAAAAGGTTGTCGACATTTGTCACCACTGTAATAAGAGTGATGCATATACGACACGCATGTGTTCACAGCATCTCACACCCCTACAGTGCCTCCCCCATCCCAATTCACTGTTAACCATGTTCCGGCTTTTACTTCTGAGGGCCATGAAATGGAGCGCTGCTTCTCACACGGCGAGGCGGGGGTTAAAAAAAAAGGAACAACACTCGACGATATTGTGAACTTTTCCCTCCGGACCGGGGATGGGTTCCCGAGATTTGTCCGTTTTCTTAAATCTTCTAAATCTCCTTGGGAGCAACAACCTCACCCTGAACCACTGGACTGGCGAGATAACCCAAATGAGCGGTTCAGTCTCGAGGACAGCATTTTTTGGAGGGAAAGGCAATAAATGTCACGGATTATTCCTGAAATTGAAAATTAACCGGTATTGATTTTGATAATCGATCGCATTTCAGGCTAAAATGCAACATTTGCCGGAACATTTGAAATAATCTTCTGTTTTACATCCTCATGGACTGAATATCTTTGTGTTTTGTGCCGTCATACAAAAACAAGCAATTTCAATGTCACCTTGGGCTCTGTAGAAATTCTGGGAGTAGGGGTTTGGGGGATGGGGGGGGGCATTTTTCACAATTTAGAGACAAAATGATTAATTGATTGATTGATGAATCGGTTAGTTGGGACAATAACCGGCAGATTAATCAATGATGATAATTTTAAAAAAAATTAATCGCTAGTCGCAGCCCTAATTAATTATGCAACCATGTAACTGGTGGAAGCAAGACTTTTACTTACATTGGCAGCCGCAGCATTGTTGTCTAAATATAAATGCAGCCACATATGACTAACTGAATGCAACCTTGTTAATCATTTATAAGTAAAACAAACTCCAGGCAACTGCCAAGCTGATGGAAACACAATTCATTCTACGACAAAGTTAATTATGCGGTTCATTGTGCTCTAAAAATAAACTGTAAGTGTGCATCATTATGCCCGGCGACCAAGGTCATCAGGCATTCAGTATCATCAGCAGCGGGAATCCGACTCGCCGTGAGCGCCGGCTTGGGTGTTCTAGGTTTTTCGGCGGTTCACCTCCAGGACAAGTCTGTCAGTCTCCCCGGAGGGGGAAGTCGGCCGGGACTCTGGGCCCCCGTGGTGCGGCCCACTGCTGTGTGCTGAGGGTGACTTTCATCTGTCACATTTTAATAGGCAATCACAGTCGGCCGTTTCTGTTTATTATTTCCCGTTTTATCTATTGGGCATTTGGGCTATCTGTTTGTATTCAGACGTACACCGAATCCTATGCAGCTATTTCACACGGCACTCTATATTTATTATACCTTTTTAAATATCTGGAAAGTCTCACTACATGGTATGATTTCTTTTCCAAATATTGACATAGTTCACATTTGAATTATCTTTGACACTGATAACAGTGAACTACGGTCAAAGGACATGAAGACATGCACACGGCCTCTGGCGAAGTAAAATAAATTGTCATGATACACAAAACTCAATAAAAACTGTAGATTATTCTCCTCGAGCACTGGACCCCTTTTATGTTAACATTGTGTGCATACTGTGTAGTATGCATACACATACTAACCTACATAATCTACTGGGGGAGATAATGACGGCTTTATTGTCACGACAAAGTGATAACCATGATAGCACTTTGACCTTTATACCTATAAAATATTTGTTTTTGTAAACACTAGGAGATCATTCATTTATACTCTAAAAACGACATTTCCTTCTTTTCAAGTCCGGTGGTCTACCTTCAACCCAACGCAGCAATCCAGGACTGAATGCCGTCGTTACATTTTTTGTCACCCAAACAATGGTTGTGGTCCACCTAATTGATGTAATTAATGTTCATCATGTCGAGTGTTTGCTAAACGACTTTGCTAAGCCACAAGCCTCTCCGCTCCTCTCAGGAAAGGGAATCGGGCGAGCATGACGCACTCAAGTTGTTTGTCATGCTTCATGGGAACCAAGAAATGAGTGGAATAATTCTCAGCTCTTAAGCGTGCTCAGAAGGGCTCAGCAGCGGGGCTCAGCTGAGTCATGCTCCTCGGCGTGGAGAGCTTCCCCGGCAATCCCGACCGGCCGGTGTCCAGTTACCCTGGACACACATCCACTCGCACCCACAGTACGCCATCGATTAATGGCGAGCGACGCATGGGCGGGCACAATGATCCTCACTAGATGTCATGTGAACGGGGGACTGTTTGCACCCGGTAGTGCACAAGGTAGTGCTGTCCTTGTGCGATTGGACGGAGAGCCGAAGAGGAGGAGACTCGCAAGAGGAGAAGGGGAGTCAAATCGTACTTTGTGTGGTGGAAGATATTTTGCTCTCTCGTCTCTGGAATTATATAAATTGCTTGTGGCTAGCGGGGGCCTCAGCTGCAGCGAAGAGAGGCCCCAACTGCCTCGCTCCCGAACAATCTACTCCACATCTCAGAATCTTGCATCTCTGCCCCTGAGCGGCGGCGGGGACAAACAAAAACCTCCTGCTCTCCACACTCTTTGTCTGCATTTCATTTCCTCTGAGGAAGAGGGGGCTCTCTTAAGATATGCAGTCACTTTAAAGTGGCGTGTCTCACTGACCAGGCTATTTTCTTTGATGAGCTCGAGTCCGAATCCTTCAATGATACATCTTCTTCCAACTCCATCACTCAAGTGAGGTTCCCTACAGAATAGCTATTGGTTGAAGAGAATCGGGGTTGGGGGGGTTCTGGGGTTTTCCAAGCAGCTCCTGCACGTCAGGCGTATAAATGCAGCTGTGTGACACGACGGGTGAATGGATTTCTGCGCACACACAAGCTCAACATGCCGCTGGCCCACAGTCTGAGCCCACCTGCCGCACCCCACAGCGTAATTCACTCTGCCGCTAAGGCCGGGTAGTGGACCCGCCTGACCCCTGCAGCTCCGGGGCCGTCGTTTACTGCTGACCTCCAGCGGGGTGCCAATGAAACATGTCCATCGAGTGATGAGCAGAACAAACTGCCTCACCTGGCGCCCGCTGACAGCCCAGCGTTTTAAAAAGAGACGGACCAACACCGGTTTTGATAGCTGCGCAGCCTTCCAGGCACGACAGCAAGAACCCCTTTATGGGGCGAGGGGAGGGGTCATTCTGATGCTCGAAAGATATTAAACAAGTCAATATTCAATAATAGTGCAAAGATACAACGATACTGGTGGGATGCAATTAAACTGGAACTCTTGTGGCCAGACACACGACACTTGCAACTGCAAATGACGCATTAATGTGCCCATTCCATTGTTTAATTAAACCATTTTCTAGCAAGTTAACAAGCAATTTTTGCTCCAGACACCAATCTAATGATCCTTGAGCATATCTATTTGTTCTGGCAAGTACATTAGCTTACACACATCCGAAGACCTCCATTTTCTGTCCATCAGTTCGTTTTCAGTCCACTATTCAGTCAGTTTTCTTTTCACCCTCCTTTTCTTTTCTTTCTGAGCCCTTTTCACACCAGGCATGCTATGAAACCTTGTTTTAACAAGAGCCCTGCATTAAAAAAGAAACTCACATAACCGGCAATCTAATTTCACAATATTGAAAACAGAGCTTTGAAAAGGTGTCGCGACTTCGTGATAAAATATTCAAGTGCATAATCCAACGACTAAAACATGTCAGGTAAAAAAAAAGAAGGGTGTTTCATTCACATGAAGAAAAATAATAATACTGATTTTCTGTGTGAGAATTTAAAAAGAAAAAATTCACACTGACATTTGAAAGAAAATTAAGAAGCGAAGATTGTTACGAACAAAAGGCGATTGTAATCAACGAACATTCAGAGTGATATGCAAATAAAATTACACTTGTTTTGGGGGGTGGGGGGATAAATCAAATGGACTGGTAGCTTTTAATTTTTACAAGTGACAGTGTTTCAGTAAGATGTTAGCAACAGTGCCCGGCAGACACGAGTAATATTTAAACAAATGAGAATAAAGCAACCCAAAAAAATTTCCATGGTTATAAAAGCTTATGAGAGCGCCAGCGCGTCCCCCTGATCCTTTATGCTTTCGCTGCCTTTGCTTCTCCAATTCAGAGAGAAAAGAATGAGCCTTTTTGTCCTGCAAATATTTTGACCTATAAAAAAATGGAGACAGTGCTTCCAGAGATTCAACTATTTCTGAATCCACTGCTTCTCGGCCGTGCTCTCTCAGCTGTGCAGTGCAGCGTCATTTACATAAACGCACATGACGGAACACAAGACACCAACCCAGGCAGACCCACGACAGTCCTCTCTGCGTCGCTCTCCGTAAGGTGAGACGCCGGCTGCCACTCGGCCGCCGGAGCCGCCGCAAAACAGCCAAACGCCGACGTCAACAGTCTTCGAGCGTGAGAAATAGGAGGCGCGGGGCAAGCGTGTCCGATTAGAGTCCATTGCATGAGTCTCACGCTCACTGCAGGAGATTTGGCCCGGGGCCATGTTCCAGATTTGGGGGAGTTCCAGGTGTTACTCGGCACAGTTAGCCAGCTTATCAACCTGCTTCATGAGTCGGTCCTTTGCTCTCGCAGTGAGCAAAAAAACAATTATAATTACAATACAATTCGTCTATTGCCTCTAATTTAATTTAATTTAATAGATTCTGATTCACAAGAAACCCAAATCGATTCAACTCAAAATCTGTTTCAGGTTCAATAGCGATATTCCTTGACTGTGAAAGAGATTCTGAGAGAACTTGTGCTGTGAATTGTTCAAGTAACTTCCTAACCCGGTGCAATGTTAAAAACATCGATGTTTACGTGAACATGTGTCCCCAAAGCAGTTACATTCATGGACTAATGTATAAATAGCTCGCCTCAATTTTGCACATGTAATTAACGGCTTTGTATGTTGTCCAGCTCTTCTCCATCTTGATAGTTTTTAAAATTGGGATGGCAACCAGACACCCGCCTTTCGGCCTGGCGTCAAGGGAACCGGGAATAGAGGGTCCATGGGTGCTTTTTCTCTTTTCTGTTTTACTCGGCTCTAAATACAAATCACAAATAAAGGAGCAGTGTGTGGGATTAAGTAGGATCTCGTGTTTGGTTTTGTCAGTTCTGGGCTACTGTAGAAACATGGCAGTGCAACATGGCAGAACCCCCCCTCCCCCCTTCCCTCCCCTCCCCTCATAGATGTAAACAGCTCATTTTAAATGTCAGTAAAACCTTAATGAAAACACATTAATGTATTATATTCCATTAAATCCGACGTGCCGTCCCTTTAGTGAGTGCCCAGCACAAGCAGCAACAGAATGTGCTAAAAATGGAAAATGTCAATATTGTAATATGCATATACAGGACTGTCTCAGAAAATTAGAATATTGTGATGAAGTTCTTTATTTTCTGTAATGTAATTAAAAAAACAAAAATGTCATGCATTCTGGATTCATTACAAATCAACTGAAATATTGCAAGCCTTTTATTCTGATTTATTGCTGATTATGGCTTACAGCTTAAGAAAACTCAAATATCCTATCTCTAAATATTAGAATATCATGAAAAAGTATACTAGTAGGGTATTAAACAAATCACTTGAATTGTCTAATTAACTCGAAACACCTGCAAGGGTTTCCTGAGCCTTGACAAACACTCAGCTGTTATAAATCTTTTTTTTTACTTGGTCTGAGGAAATATTAAAATTTTATGAGATAGGATTTTAGAGTTTTCTTAAGCTGTAAGCCATAATCAGCAATATTAAAAGAATAAAAGGCTTGCAATATTTCAGTTGATTTGTAATGAATCCAGAATGCAAGACATTTTTGTTTTTTTAATTGCATTACAGAAAATAAAGAACTTTATCACAATATTCTAATTTTCTGAGACAGTCCTGTATGTAGTGAGAATAAAGAGCATTAACACACAAACACACAGCTGTGAGGAGTGTCAGTCGGTGTTTTCAGACTAATAAATCCATCATTGAATGTGTTGTAGAGCTAGTTATCCATTATTTGCATCAAAAATCATGAAGCTCAGGTTCTGTGCACTGGTGCGGGGGGGGGGGGGGGGGGATTCTAAAGAAAGAACTGATTATAATCTTTAAAAAAATAAGCTCATGTCTCTTTTATAACTTCAAACTGGCTCATTTAGAGCATTTCATTTCCAAAGGAGTCCATTTAATGAATTTCATTTCCTTGTGCATAAGAAATGTGATAATAAATGTGAAATTCATCACAGATTATTACATTACTGTCAGGTAACAGTGGCAGGAGATGTATGCTACCGTTAACTCCTTCTAACCCAGGCTGACTGTGTGCTTCACAATGTGAGTAGCCTATCAAGACAATTATATTAATATATATGTATACATTATTATTGATATATATTCATATTATATTTGTATATATTAGATTTTTTATTGATGATTTTTGTTCACTGTTGGAACTGATATGTCAGTTATGTATAACCAAAAGAAGTTCAAACTTGCACTGAAACAAGTACTCGTTTAAAGAAAAAAAATGGCAGCACTATGGAGCCGCTTCTCTTTAAGTGAGTCCCCGTTTTATTTACCTCATGCGCGAGGGCGCACAGGGATGCATAAACATAAATGTAACTTGTGGTTGTTTACGAGGGAGCTCCACAGGGCCCCTTGAATGCACTCTTGTTTTGAAGGCAGAAATCTCTGGAGCAGGTGCATTGAGACTTATAGGGTAATCAGACTTGTCCGAATCAGGTTGCTCTAAGCTAAGGTTAGCCTCAGGCTTAACATCATTTAGAGGAGAAGCCGTCAAAATAGCACAGGGTTCATTCTGAGGCCGAGGTGAAGTTCGGCCCCGGGCTTTGACGTGCGTTACGCAAAATCAGCTAAAGATCCCAATGCACGCCGAGTGAGTTAAATCATGTCAACCCCCATCTCACATGTTGTAAGTCTCCGCCATCTCTGCTCACAGTGCCGGTATCGAGACTGGCACACGGCAGCGACAGGAGAGTTGAAAGCTGCGTGCATGTCGATCTTTGAGCTTCCAGCGCATCCCCCCCCCCTGCTCGTCGCAGGACAGGTGCCAGCTGATCACGCACTACTACAACGCGGCGCTAAAAAACACACGCACACAAACACAACCGCCACTTCCGTAGGCAGCGCAGAGCCGCAGAAAACAGGCTTAGACACACAGTTGTACATGAAAACCCTTCTCTTCCATGAGCTGATCCGTCTTTGTTCTGCATAAATGCCAATTACATAATTCTCTCTGGCATGCAAATCAGATTAGATGAGGCCGTGGCAGATCACCTATACCGCTCGGTCTAGTGCCGCTGCCACAAGAATAGAACGCTTTTTGGCACGCCGCGTTCACACGCGCTCAGCGGTTTGCTCAGCTTTTTATTCGGAGGTGCAATAGAGCAACAACAAAAAAACATTGTTAAAGTCAGAATTCATGGTTTTAGCTTTAAGAATTGTTCACAAAGTCGCTGCATCTGAGAGATGGGACTGCTTGTGATGCAGGACACATCTGACATACGCATGGCGGTGTTTGATTCAAGAAAACGCACTTTGAAATTTTAATCGTGAAATATCAAGGGTATTATCAAATGCTAGAGATGTCCAGGAGTATACATGACACACTACATCAGGGGAATATTTGTATGCCGAGAAGAGGCACTGACATTCAGCTTGTGGGCACTGATACCCAGAATCACGCTGAGAGAAGGGAACCAATGCAAATTAGCAAATCGAAGGAAAAGCGACACTTTGCCGTCGGCTGTTGCGAGTCATCAGTAATATGTTGCGGCAGTGCACAGCGCAGTCAAGAAAAAAAAGCACAAAAGGCCTCCGTGCATGCGTATACTTCACTGCGCGTGCGTGGGTGTGTGCGTGTGTGTGTGTGTGTGTGTGTATGTGTTTGTTTGTTCATTTCAGCCCAGGGAACTAAAGAGCAGAACAAACCAGAAGTTGCCCGACGGCACAAAACACTACCCAACGTGAACTTTGAGGATGCGGGGACAGCTGGTGGAGGAGAGAGTCCAAAAAAAAGAGATATAACAATGGAAAGCAGAAATCTCAAATACATGCCACAGAAGACACAGACTATTTATTAATCCATGCTTGCATGTATGTATGGATCTGCACAATGCATCTCAGGGCCAAGATTGGACATCAAATAAGTAAAGTCTCCCTTTCAACACGTCTACGAGGGGACCAGACGCGAAAAATAAGTAAATTACCCCCCAAAAAAGCGTATACAGGCTGCCCAGCTGGATTCGGAATTCATCCCACTTGTTCTGAAATTATGATATGTTGATTTTATTGTATTTCTTTTTTTCTCTCCCTTTGACAAATAATACATTTCACAGCACAGAGCACAGTTTGGCTGCAGGCACATTTCAGTAAGTATCCAAGCATGCGTGCTCTGAGTGCACAGGGCAGGCAGCAGTGTATGTGCGTTACACTTTGCATTAATAGATGCAATCCCAGACCCACATCCCTCCGGGCCCCGTTTTGTTAATGGTGTTGTGAAGCACACAAGACCAGTGGCATTAACTTCATACTCAGCTTCCATCTTAGCACATCAGCTAAAATACATATTGAGAAAGAATGACTGTCAACAGTTCCCTGTAAAGACAAAAGGGCTTGCTTTCTTCATGTCATAATCCATCACAATCTGCCTGATTATGTTCCATTTAAACCACTGGAAAAGATATTCCCTTTAGACAATAAGCATCTTGTATTCGGAAAACACATGGGCTCCAAAAGACATACCCTAGTCTTGTGAGTGTTTAAAGAGCACTTGGGAAAAGTCAGACTAAATTCTAAACTAAACTTGTCAATTTGGACACACTATATATTCTGCTAGATGTGGGCACATCTGGGTTGTGCACATAAGGTAAACATCCTTTACACAGAAGCCAGAGGATGTACAAAAGGGGGGGGGGGGGAAACAGTGTACAATAATAGGTTTGATGTCGTCGTCCCCCCCCCCCTTTGTGCTAAACTATCTAACAGAGCGATGTGTCCCTGCTGTTGGTCTGGCCTCTGGGTCCCGGGGACAGATATAGAAAGATACAGATCTATAACCTGCAGTATCAGGACCTAATTGATGCAGGTCTAGCGTGCGAAGAGAATCGACATGACAGGCATCAGCCACGTGTGACAAGATGTATCGGTTGGTCTGGGTCCTGTGGCCGGGAGGGTTTACATGGGATGCTTTGTCCACGTGCGCATGCGCCCGTGTGCGCGCACACAAACAAACACACACACACACACACAGCTCATTTATTTGTCATTTCTTGGCTTAACGGCGTATGAAATTGTTGCAAAGCTTTTTATTCTGTTTCACGGAACCCGAGGAAGGCGGAGCCTGTCCCAAAATGACGGTCGAGCTCGCGGTAGCAGAGCTCTGTGAATTTGAAGTGTCTGCCTTGGGATGCCCCCACAGATCAGCGGCGAAATGTGTTACATTTTTTTGTTAGTGAGAGAACATCTGAAACGCAGATGTCTAGCGGATGTTTCCCATCACACTTCCTCCTCCTTCTGTCATGGTGAGCCGTCTCTCTTCTATTCATATGCTAATACTCAATCAGGCGCTCCAATCCGGAAGCATTTCCAACCACGTTTTTTTTCTTTTTCCCAAGCAATCAATTTACCTTTGAGAGAGATAAAAGCTTAAAGAGTCACATAAGAGGCGAGCTGGAGCAAATGGTGATATGAAGTGGGGAAAAAAGAGGAGAAAAAGAGAGAAAAAAAACAACTACCAATACGGCAAAGAGGCAGTTGGGGAATAGCTGGATAATGTAGGTATAAACACACAAGTCTGTGCCTAGGAAAGCCCACACACACACACGCACACATCCCCCCCACCACCACCACCACCACCACCATTGCAGGAGGGACTTCCAACACCTTCAGCTGCAATATAAATGTTAATAGAGTTCAGGGAAAGAAACCGAGGTGTAAACAAACAAATGTGGTATTCCATGCTTTGGGGCAGCGGGAGGGACCGGCCATTAAGCGGTGTGCCTGTGTGCATGCGCGTGCACATGTATGTTTGTACTGTATGTGCTGCGGGATTAAGGACAGAAGAGGGAATGAAAATAGGGCTTTTGCGCGCATTCGTTGCGAGCTGGGCTAAAGTGTACCTCCAGTGGTGGAGCTCTCTCCCAAAACCCGTCCTAAAAACTCAGAGGCACACAGTCAGCCTAAAAAAAAAAAAAAAGTTTCCAAATGGAAATCTAGCATCTCTAGTGCCACCGGAAACTGTTCCCACCGAGCATCCGAAAGCCGAAACAGAAGTAGCTCAGGTTCTAAAATTGAGTGCTTTCCAAAATATCAAAAGTACACCAAAGATGCAGCATCAGTCTGTCTCGCATGAAAAAAGGGCGACCTTCCATGCTGCTCGCGGTCATTTACAGTGCACAAAAGCAGGCCAGAGAAACAGAGGGAGAGATGAAGGGCAGGTGGGTGGTAAACACTCACATCCTCATTCCGAGCAGACAGGCCACCGCGACTCTCCGTCCCGACATGTTCAAAGGGTTGGCAACCTTCAGACCAATTAGACATCACAGGGCAGCCTGCACAGCACCCGGCTTTCATATAAACGGCTCTCCATGAATTTTTAATCAGCCATAATTTAAGGATTTAAATAAAGATCAAATTCTTCCGGCTGCACTGCGAAGAGGTGTCTGTCTGCCTGTGTGTGTGTGTGTGTGTGTGTGCAATCAAACGGAAGTGAGTGTGCATGAATATGTTCATCTGTTTCACTCACTGTCTGAAACGCCCCTCTGCCCCTCCACCCTCCATCCTGAATGTTTCCTCTTCTTCCCCATTTCGCTCCCTCTCACCAATCCCACCTGCCAGCGTTTGCGAGCAGAAGCCCGGCAGGTTGTCTCACGGAGAGCAGGGAAAAGGAAAAAAAAGTCCTGACTAACTGGTTGACTGGTTTGGCTGGCTGAGTGGCAGCATGTGAAGAGCAGGAGACAGATCTGCAGGGAATCACTGACAGATGTAATTAATGAGGTCATACTTGGAGTTGGCAGTCCCCCTCATATCCAATTCCTGACGATTACAACCGAAAACACCTGCAGCTCGAACAGCAAGAAGAAGAAAAGACGATAACCCTCGACATTGTGAGGGAAACATCGAGGAAGCTATACAACGCAAGATCTGTATGTAACTATGGGTCTATGAATCCTGTATGACCACCAGAGGCGGTGCTTATCACTAGATATCTTCTGTCTCACGCACACGAAGGTCGAGCATTAATTACAATAAAGTCACCCGTGACCTCGGATGACCCCCTGCCGGGTATAAGTTCCGGTGTCATCCCAAGATCAGTCCTACGGAATCTTCTCGCGAAATCACAAGATTCCGAGTCATCAAGAACTCTGGCGGTCATCCAAGATTCAAAGAACCATAGTTACAGAAGTAACTTGGGTTCTATTTCATCATTTCTGAAGCACTGGATGACTTATATCAACAGAGTCACGAGGAATCCCAAAGAGCCTACCTCGTATGACTCAAGCAGAGGAATTTGGACGAAGAACCACCTCCAGTAGATGGAGGGTGGCAACGTTCACTCTGTGGTCTCTGGTGAATGTGCTCGGCAATGCCTCTGAGACTGCAGTCCATATATTCCCCACGGGCACACCTCTCAGGGTTGCCCCTGACGTGGGAGCACTGTTGGTAGAACACCCCCCTACTCTGGATGGTTAGAGTACGGACGTTCACTCTGTATGCACAGGCCATCCACTATCCAATGGGACAGGCGCTGTTTAACAAGGGTATAGCCCTTCTTAGATCCACCATAACCAGCTAACAGTTATGGTGGGGATCAAACAGTGCAGGATGGATAGGCTAGTTGAGACCCGAGAATGCCAGCATCTTTGGGAGAAAACACTGCATTAGGCCACAGCGTGAAAACCCAAACCATCCGAGTTCTAGACATGACTCACTGACCGACAGGGTGTGTAGCTTGTCTACTTGCTCTGCCGAAGTGATGGCAAGAATTTAAACAGTCTTTAGCCACCACAGCTCTGCCTCTGCCAAGGGTTCGAAGGGAAGCGAGCATAGGATGTCCAGTACCACAGGCAAGTCCCCTGGAGGATCCTTCAGGGGGCTCGGGGGACACAGTAGCTGAAGCTCTTTTTAAGGAGAGAGACACCAGCCTGTGGCTGTACCGCGTCAGTCGGCTTTAGTATGCCGCCATGAAATCTCGCCCATGTAGAGCCTCAGGATAGAGGGAGACATGCCCTTAACTAGAAGGGATAGCGGAGACTTGTGTACAGTAGGCACGGGGCGCTGTATTGGGTCCCTCTGTCCGACAGTCGGGAAACGGCTTCCATCTGAATTTGTACTGTAGATGGGTAGATGGCACTCTGGCATTCAGAATAGTCTTTCCGACTGATTCGGTGCAGCCGCTCTGCAGTTGCTTGAGCCATCCAGCGACAAGACCCCTAGTTGAACGTGGCTGGGATTGTGATGCCAGATCCCCACCCCCTAGCTGCGATAGGAGGTCCCTCTTGTCGGAGAGGCGCCATGGCGTCCCGCAGAAGAGTCTGTGCAATAGTGGGAACCAAGTCCTGGCTGGACATAAGGGGGCCACCAGCAAAATTCTGTGGCCCTGTTGAAGACCCTGAGGAGTAGTTGTCAAGATCAGCGAAAATGGGGGGTGCGCCCTGGTTCTGTTCTCCTGGTCGATACATCGCCCAAAAATTGGTCGGGCGAAGGGCTTCCCAAGTCAAAAGGGCACGAGACATCCGTAGCAGCTCTGCAGACCTAGTGACCCCTGGCGTTCATGTAAAAACATGGTTGGGGTGTTGTCTCACCGAACAAGTACATATTCCCTCCCAAGTATGGCAGGAACTGTTTGAGCGCTAGGTGCACGGCCAGTGGGGCTCCAGAACCTAAAGCATTGAGAATAGAACTTACCTCTGGAAGTCCTGTTCCGCCCCATTGCGCCCCACCCTGAGAAGCGGGAGTCTGTTGTGACGATCTCCCATCGGGTTGGAACTACTTCCATAGGAATACCCTCTGACGGCTATGCTCTCGCCCTCTACAGGGATAGAGCAAGAAAGCACTGCTGTGACACTTGTCTTGTGCCTGTGGCCCCTGGTGACCCAAGCAAAGGCTGTTAAGCCATCTCTGCAAAGGGTGCAGCGACAGCAAGCCCAAAGAAGGGACAGATGAGGCAGCTGTCAATTTGCCCATTAGGCTAAGATAAGAGGATGCAAAACAACCGCCTGCCCCTTCAGAAGAGGGGAAGGGTGCGGAGTATGCCGTCCACCCATTTAAGTGACGGAAAGGCCCTCATAGTGGCTGCGTCCGGAGCTACACTGATGAAGGTTATGCTCTGAGAAAGGCTCAGAGAGCTCTACTCTATGTTCATAGAGGTCCAACCGGGCCGCGTGAGAGAGAGATGAGCAGTGTCATGTGCGACCTTAAACAGGTATGGCACAGAGATCAGACAAATCGGCCCCTGCGGCTCCTGGTAGTCGGCGCTTGTAACAGGTCGGTTGAGTTGGATCCGGCTGGCCTCATGTGCTCGAGGCCAAGGCAAGAGCGGCAAAGGTCATGGCCATCCTCAGGCTGGAGAGGGGTCGTACAGGTCCCACAACCAGCAGAGCTAAGCATAGCCACGACTCTGGAGGGACCCTGCTTCCCTAATCTGTGTAGGCTATTAAGTCAGTCCGAGCAGGGGCGCTCTGCTGACTGATAGAGAGGAGGCAGGGAGTGGTCGGTGTGAGGACACTATCCTTGCCCGTATCGCAGCTTTGATTGCTGGGGTCCTAGCGGTAGCTTGAACGAGAGCACCCTGCTACTGTGGCCGGTTCCTGTGGAGGGGAGAGAGAGAACACTGTCCTCACTAGCACGGTAGCTGTGATTGCTGGAGTCGCAGCAGTAGTTTTTATTGTTGTTGTCATTAATACTTGATCTGCGCGTGTGCGAGACGGAAGATATCCACTGCTAAGCACCGCCTCTGGCCGCCAGGATGGATGAAATAGAACAACACATTTTCTTTCCCTCTGAATTTGTTCTTATTTTGTTCATACCCATTTTGTTTTCCTGTAGCGCTCTAGAACAAAACGTCTTTAGTTTGTCTGGGTTTATTCAACTGTCCCTTTTTCACATCTATTAGTGTTTCTCTGAACAGAAAATTGAAGGGAAAAAAATAGGTGAGAAATTTTAAAGAACATTGCTGCCAACCGGAATTGCGGCCAAATGGAATTTCAGTTTCTGGGTCCCTGACGTAATGACACAGGGCCCAGAGAGACTTTTGTCCCCTACTGGCAGTCAAAACATTTTGGCTTCGGAGCTACTTTGTTCGGAATGAACAGGAGCCGGCCTCCAACGCTGCATCCAGCTAATACGTCCAGGATTATGTCTGCATATACATGGACGTTAAAACCTCCAGCTCACGTGGGCGCATATCGTATTGGAAAATAAAAGTGCCGCCATACACCAGGGTGCTACACGTACACAGTGCCACCAGCAGCCGTACAGTTAATTATGCAGAATTTCAACGAGTATTCCTCCATTCCCTCCTGAGCAGATTATACCATCTACTGGCCTGGTTTCCAACTTCGCGGCAGAGTGTATTTATTACCTGTAAACATGTGGGAAAACAGGCCTGGTCACGTTTCACTTGAGCTCTCTCACTCATCACTAATATGTAATAATATGTATCCAGGTCAAAGATGTCGGCCCTCCCCTGAGACCCTGCCAGTCTTCAGTACACTTTAGTGCAAACGTACACATGTGCTAAAAGGGCAAATATTGTGTCCTCAAAAGGAAAACAAACATCCACACGAACAGTCTTTCTACGCGAGGGTTGACCGTCCGGTCGTCGTCAATGGAACACTTACTTACTCTGAAAACAAAAGGAGAGCCTTGGCGACGCAGTCGTTATCCATCACCTCTAAATATACAGAATCATCGTGTCAGAGAGCTTCCGGCTGCATGAGCTCCAACCCAATTTATTAAAATGTCTGTCCACCCTTCTTCTTCTTCTCTGCACTTTCATCCTCACTCGCTTTGCATTTTTGCCTTGCTTAGCATAAATGGATACACAATGTGTAGAAAACAAGGTTCAGGAGACTGTTCCAAGGATGCGAGATGCAAATTTCTTTCCGCCGCGGCGCCGGTGTGGTTTGGGTACACGCGTGCGTCCCTTCGAAGGGAACGGGGCAAGCGGTGGGGAATTTCAAAAGCGTTCTGACGGGTCGGAGTTGCCCTGCAGCAAGGTATTACCGATCTGATTAGCGTGGCCAATTTTAGCATGGCAACTCCCTGATCTACAAGGAACAGTCAATCACTGAATAACTGGAGGGGAAACTATGCAGAGCCTGTTCAATGACGACATCAATCGGCATGTTTACATTCACGTAAACACTCGCTGTGGATATTAGCCAGGTTAATTTGTTATATTTAAGTTCATTCCTTCTAATCGCATGAACGCACTTGTTTATACATGCACTAGTTCACAGAGATACACAAGAAGTGAAGGTAAACCTGATGAGTAAGTGCACACGTGTACTTTTACTTTGTAACACTACCTTAACCATATCACACTCACAGCCGCACTGTCATTAGCCTCCGACAAATTATCCATAGTCCGAGCCGTTGTTGCTTTTCACGCCCAGCACCACACAACCTCGTGTCCAACAAAGTTAGAGCTATCCCGTTCTTCTGCTTCAATAGATGAGGTATGTCACGGCGCTATTAGAGTGGACCCAAAAGCACGACTCAGACAGGAGTACCAAAGAATACTGTCTTTGGTTGGAAACAGGCTGGGTCAAAACTGGGAGATCAGTCCAAGAAGCAAACAAGTCCAAAAAGGGGCAGGGCAGAGAATCAGAGGTCAGGGCAGGCAGGCAGGGTCAGAACAGGCAGGTCAGGAATATACTCTAATAACACTGGAGAACTTGGCACGAAAACACAAGACAATCTGGCAGAAGACAAGTGGAAGTGAGGGAGCTAAATAGTGAGGGACTAATGAGGGGATGGGCTGCAGGTGAGAAGGGCGTGAGGACCAGGTGAAGGGAATGAGGGACTAACGAGGTGATCAGAGGCAGGTGAGGGGAGTTGGATTGACGAGATGGTGTGACAGGATGAAAACAACTATTACAAAAAGGAAGGCGTGGAGCTAAACTGTTACAAGCTAATTGTGTGCGAGTGTTTCCAGCGCTGGTGGAACAAAAGGCCTCAGGTGTTGTAGCTCGTTTGGGCCTTTTTGGTGCAGAGCGTTCCAAATACACAAAGAAGTAGTGATGGTGAGATGAAGCCTCATGAGGCATCGAACCACTTCAGCCAATTGGTTCGAGAAAGGGTTCATTTCTCGAAGCTTCATGTGCTCACGAAACCCCCTACTGGCCAAGTGTATAATCACAGGCAGCTGTATCTGAACCACATAATGTGATGCATTGAATGTGTGTGTCTCTGTTATGGCTGTTGGGAATGACTATGAATTACAAAAATGTATGACCAATTCATTTCTGTACATAAATTATCACATATGTGCAGAATAAAATATTTTTTTAATGTATTCTGTGTGTGTAAATGTTCCCAAAATGGTAGTAGCCTATCATATGATATAGCGGGTTGTGTAATGTTATTATGTCACTTTAGGAAAATGGCATGGGCTTAAGCAGGCAGAGGACAGTGAAAGTGCTCGTGGAACTAGGAAGAGGGGACTGACTATGCTTGTGTAACTTGGACAGTGATGTACAGGACAGGGGACATTTTATTCATTTTTATTCAGAAATAACAGTTTCTCAACAGTTCCATCTTATCACCTCTCCTTCTCTCCTCACTCTCCAAACTATTTCTCTCTAAACTCTCCAAACTCTCAACCAACAACCCACATGTTGAATGGAGCCTGAGGGGTTTATATTGCTGTCAAACCTCCCGGCAATATCTGAACCACTTCCCGAAGCAGTCACGTGGTACAGCCGGGCAGCGAGGCTTCGGACGTCATCATTTTTGGCTCCTCCCCTAAATGAAGCAAGCTTCGATACGCGCTTCGAGGAAACGCCCCCTCCATTACTCGACACACGCTTCGAAGCGTCGGCACATCTCGTAACAACACTACTAAGAAGGGAGGGTAGGAAAATATAGATGTTGAAAGATCATGTTTGGCGATACTGAATTTATTCTCAAAATCACTATCGTTTTATGTATATTTAAAATATATATATTTATATATATATATATAATAAAACATGTTCTCTTTGGTATATTTGATAAGGGACAGTGCACATTAATCAAAACATTTCTGTAAATGTGCCAGAGTTAGCTAAGAGGCTATTTTTCATCTGTAGTGCCGAGAGGCAGATGCCATAAAACAAACCTAAAAATATAAGATTACACATGCAATGTTTGTACAATATTTACGCTTTCCAATGGGTGCACAAACAATTAATAGTGAAAATAGTGAGTACTCTTAAACATTGTCAAGTACTAACACGACATGCAACAAGAAGACTCACAAATTCAAAGCGAACAAAGCAAATAAAATAAGTATGTTAAAATGAACAGAGTAAAAACATCCATGTCATATATATATATATATATATATATACAGTCAGTATATAGAAATGGTTATTGCGTTGTCCAGATTGCACCACAAATAGTGCTGTGATGTTGCTTACAGGCACTGTGACAAGCGGAAATGCTGATCACAATATTCAGATTTTTTTATTTTTTTATTGTCCAAATTTCTAAACATGTTGGTTCCTTATATAATATGGCGGTTAAAAAAAATTAAATACGGTATATAAATCGATATCACAATACGTTGAAACATAACTGCATAGGGCTAGGTATTGTAAGGCTAGTCTTGTCAGTACACAGGCCTTCTGGAAGCCCGACATAAAGCTCAACACTGAAGTGATTAGGTTATAGTATTTGATCACTAAAAATTGTTTCAAGTAAGCAGTAGAGGTCGAGAGCGAGGTAGGCCGACCCCGCTCAATAATCGCCTTTGTCTCCTCTCTGGTCTCCTATATATATATATATATATATATACTGTATATATTTTGCCCCTCTCTCTGTCTCTTTGATGATGAAACACTCACCAGGCGCAGTAACACATTTCAAGTGTTATCATTGTTTTAACAAAGCTTTGGCCCAGCATTCATGTTTCCTGCCTATTTTTTTTTTTGCTTTCATTTTTCACACCACCTCAAAGCGCAGTGTCATGTTTTATCTGACCATCTCACACGGAGACTATAGAGCCCATCTCTTTTATCTGACCACCTCTAACACACTCTCTTTTTCTCTGTCTCTTTTTTTTCATTTTCATTTTCAACAAAACACGCACACACGCCAGCGTGGGTAAGACTACAACAACAAAAGTATTTCTGCCTAATAGCCAAAAGAGAGCTTACTGTGTCATTTCATGGAAATAAGGTTATTCATAAGGTTACGGTGCCCTTCTAGGAAAAGGTTGCCTTGAGATGTCATGGCAACAGCCTTCGGAGGACAAAAAACTAAACTAAATCAATCAGCACTTGGGGTTGATGAGATCGAATGACATCAGAAAGGACTCTACAACGAGTCAAAATAATGACCATGTGCCTGAAATGGTGGAGACAACCTCCGCTTCACCTGCACTTGGCTGCCTCCCTCCAGGCTTTCCCCTTTGCTCCTCTTCCTTTCTATAGAGCTATTTATTTCACTGAGAAACACTATGGTTAAGCCCACTTGACTGGAGTTATTTAAAGACGGAGCGGTTCCACAACGGGAAATCGTTGTCCAGAGTAGGAAGAAGAAAGATGACGGCTGGTCATTTTGTGGCAACACAACTTGGACTGCAGCACCACGAGCGGACTCGGTGGCGGGGCTTCTTGTTCACGAGACTACTGAATGTTGCAAAATAGACGACATTAAGTGCTCAACAATGGGGTTTCTAAAGTGCGATGAATCCCACAGGGTCTACTAGAGTTAAAGGCTGTTAAGGAATCTGTCCGTTGGCCAGTGATGAACGATGCGGTACCCGATGTACCTTAGCAATGATAGCGTATAGCGCCATCGGCCTGCAACTACAGAGAAAGGGTCAGAGAGAACGGTGAACTCCCTGGCAACATACGGAGCGCGAGGCCGGAAAGATTCATTAATCTAAGATGATGCGTGTTGGTTGGTGTAATTAGGCCTCCTGACACAGGCAGCCCAACCAGGGTTGTGTTCAAGCCCTATATGGCGCGTAGGAATCGTCCCCGATGTGCTGGCGGCGGTGGGTTTGGCTGTGAAACAAATGGAGCAATGAAGCCACGGTATCGCTGTTTACAAGAGCGCCTCCGAGTTTTCCTCAGGTGCTGCACTGGGTCTGTGGGAGTTAATCATTCATTGGTAGCGGGTGGCTTTAAGACACAAATCCAACTCTTGCTGGCACCGGAGCTACCAGCATCACCCACACTTTCTATATATAACTCTTTTTCCATGGCGAGTCCATTTGTGGAGCAGAGTTCACAAGGACACTTGCCAGAGGAGATTTCTACTCCAACATGTTTAGCTGGACCGAAGGAAACATTACGGTCAACACCTTCTTGCACAATAATAATAACACTGTTTTCAAGACTTCACACACTTGACCAGATTCAGTGGAATCTGTTTTTGGGGCATGTGTCTGCTAATCCAAAATGTTGTGTAAATCCACATACAGTATATATAAAAAGTCCAAGGGGAAGAACCAACATCAGAAGCCAAGGAGAGCAAATACATTATCATCTTACTGACTTAATTAAAAGTTAATAAGAGGGTAGATAACATAATATTTGACCACCAGGAGGCAAAAAGATTCCAAAACAAAAATCACAGCCACACAGCCCTGATTTCAGAAGTTCATAAGGCTGAAAACAGCAAACAACTGCCCACTTAGACATCACACAATAACAGAGCAAAATGAGTGTCCCATTGAAATCCGTTTTTAATAACCCTCTGACAAATGAGGCATGCAGTCTGTAAGTAGCAGAACAGTCCATTTTATTTTTGTTTGTTTGTTTGGACTCCAGCACACTGGACTTGAAATGACACAATAGCTGGCTAAAGACCAGACTATAGACAGCCCCTGCAGATTATGTGCAGACATGCGGGTGGAGATGTATGGCAGAGTGCGCGTCCAAGCATCCATCATTTGACTCCCATTTAAAACAAATGTATGGAGTGCAGCGAGTCTTATTTTATTCTTTGTTGTGTTGCAGACATTGACATTACCAGTGATTAAACTGTATCTCTACCATAAGCAAACAACCACTGCTATTAGTGGTGGTGCAACTCACGGTTTGGATCCGATCAGCGAAAAAGAAAAAAAGAGAGCAAATATTGTTTACAGATCCCTGTTCATGTTTATTTGCCGCCGATACTAATTGCGGATCATTGATGATCCATATTGGCAGATACCAATCCGTCTGTTGTTGGATTGTAGCAGCTGGTCGACGAGGCTCTTTCGACGGTGGTCCATTACGCCACTAATTGCCGCTCTGCACTGCTCTCATGCAGCTGTTACTGCAGCTGACGCCAGCGCGGTTTCCGCCGTGTGCGACGCTAGCGCTGTCGGCTGCGAGCCGCCGGCTCAGCCGTCGCCACATTGAGAGCCGGGGCACTAGAAACGCTCGGAATCTGGAATACAGCACCGTTGCCTGAAACAACCCCCCGTACTAAACAGAACCCGCTGTGCCGAGGCAGGTCGGGGGGGCAAGCGTGCTCGACTCTGTATGTCCATGTCGTCGATAGAAGAAAAAGCTTTCGATCTGATTTCTATAAAGACGAAGGCATTTATCGGAGCGACTGATGACTGATTAATCTGAGAGCAGCAGGAAATAGGGAACCTGCCGGATGACATTTAGCTGCTCTCACAGCCCACTTAATGGCCGCTGCCAGCCGAGCCCTGGGCAGCACAACAAGCCACAGCCGTGTGGGGACCCATTCCTGAAAGAACAATTAACAGGGCCATTTAAAAGAAATCACCCAGCCCACACACTCAATTAACACAGCCCACTTTTGCACTTTCCCCTCTATTGTGTCCCAGAATAGCCCGGCAGAATTGGCACGTCGGTGACGACTGCATCACGGCGGGCCCTTGTGTTATTCCCAGAGCAGCCCCTCTTTCTCGTCTGTGGCTTTCAAAGAAAAGATTTTGGAATCACAGATGAATTGTGCGTCTTCCTAAATGAGATGTTATAACCGCCTGCCTTTTCTTTTGTCACTGGACAAGACCGTCTAAATGCACCTGTTTTACAAATGAAGTTGAAGAGAACAGAAAGACTGAAGCGGGGAGATAAGAGAGCAGCTCTCGTGCAAGTATGTATTTGAAACAGGAAAAATGAACCGTCTGTTGCTCCCACTGCCCTTGATGCTGGGTGATTTAAAAGCTTCAAGTCAATATTTATGTTCATCAAAAAAACATCTCAAAGTCCTGTGCCGACGGTGGCCGTCCCACATATCGATACTGTGTCAGAATTGAATGAGTTCAGTGTACAATAAATCTACCAGAAGAAGAAAGAAAGAAAAAAAGAGGACATTTTTTTCCCCCCAGTACTGTGTAAAATGCAAACACGACGTCCTAAAAATAACTCTTATCTTGCAGCAGTCATTATCATTGGGAACACTTTGGAAAACAGCAGCCCCGGTTGTGTGCAAATAAACAGCGAAAAGCAGAGGAAGGGGCGAGAGGAAAAAAGAAGAAAAAAAAGATAACGTGCAGCGGGAATTCCATCAAGAGGCCGGGTGGGATGACTCATGAAAAAAAGTGACTTTGAGTTTATGTGGGGAAGGACAATAAGGAGCTTTGAAGCTCTGAGATAACAGAGAGGTAGCTGATGGAGCAAACTGTGGAGGCTGGGTGTCAGGCATACTGTGCACCGGCTCCGGCACTCTCTCTCCTGGAAATACATGTAGGGCACGGTTTCATCAACCCCCTGGGGTGGTGGTGGTGGTGGGGGAGGGGGGGGGGGGCAGTGCAAGTTCATCCTCGTCCCGAGCCAATAACCTTCCATTCTTTTCGCCATTTATCATCAGAAGATGACTGGATATATTCCTCCTTGGAATATGTAATCAGATGTAATGAAGTATCTGTAATTGCTGTAACATTTTCCCACCCAAAGAAAAAAATACTTCAAAAAGGACATACCCTTGAATCTAAAACTGCTCATTAAGAGTTCACTGGTATGGATGCTCAAAAGAACACTGATGTCCCTCCATGATCAGCTAAAGGATTTTTTGTAATTTTTTTTATGTAATAGATGTCTCTCAGTGCATCCTGCTTCCAGTTTACAGATCACCACGCATGAGACGTTCGCAGAACGGGAAGGGCCCTGGAGAATCTTAACAGCTACACAACTGCTTAAAAGCCCCTGTGACTGAAGTGATTAAATGTCTATTTTAAATTGAAAATTCTACTCTGCCTGCATGCACAACTAAATAATAGTCCATGCACTGAAAAAAAATATCTACAAATAAGCCTGGATCGGCCCTGATCCGGCACTCCGTCTAATCAGGACATCCCTAAGACATATCGGTACATATATTTCACATACACTCAATACAGGCTGTGTGTAGACTTAGACCATTAGTTATCTGTGCAGTTAAAAATTGCATGTGCATGCTCAATCAATCAGTCGGTCCATTTGTCTCTTTGGGTGCTGCCCCTTGAAAAAAGGGGGGAAGCAAAATATCCGTCGGGCAAACGGTGCAATGTCTGTCCTCCCGTCCCCCGGCTTGCTTACCAGAGTCATCCTGCCTCCCGATGCTGTGTGTACCGCCATTAGTGAGTTTCAACCCTGTATGCCTGTGCAGTTGGATAACGACATGTTTAAGCACATTGTGACCTTTGTTCTATGACAAAAGGATGCTGAATAGTTTAAAGGAACAATAATGCACTACATTTGAATTGTCATATGTTGTGTGTCAAATGTGTATCTGCAATGTCTCCAGTAACATTTAGTAAATGTAGTACTACAATGTTTTCCCTCTGAAGTAAAAGTACACAGCAGGTAAGTAGTATGCAGTTGATTTCGGATATTACATACATGCTGTGAAGACATGTTGTAAGTATTATCAGGGTAACAAATAGCAATATAATTCAATAGTGTTCATATCTAAAAAGCATAATAAATCCACAGCTGTTAGCTTTAAGCAGTTAGCAGGTGTCTACCTTGCCTCACAGATAATTCTGCCGCTGGTGTCGAAACAGCTTCACCACAGGCCGAGCACTCCACATGCATTGGTTCTGCACTGGTGGGTTCTCTTGGAGCGCCCCACTAGTGAGATACCTGCAAACTCCACAACGCAGAGGGGAAAGCCTTTCCGAGCAAAGCCAGCCGGCATGTGATCATAGAACCAGGGTTACAATAAAACACTCTCATACCATAGATACTGTCCCTTTCATGCTTGTTATAGTTCTGCTGGTTATATTTCACTGCTGCCCCTAACCTGTGTCTGCTTTGCATATAAACGACAATTCATCCGTCCATAATTATTACGACTCAAAAAATCCGAAGTACCTAAAGTTCTTTACAGTCAAGAAATGTGCAATCAAAGAGATCTAATTTTTCTCAGTAATCTGTAACACAACCTAGCAATCGCTCATTAGAGCACTTCAAATCCGTTTTTTTTTTTTTTACATAAAATGAATTTTCCAAGTTTGCTGGAGTTGATAACCTTTTGGACTGATCACACAGGCAGATTATATGTTTGCAGTGCAAAAAGTTGCCATCAATCTTATTTACATCCCCACCTACCATCAAGGAAGAAAACCATGTCTATACGTGATTGAAACTGATTGCTTGTTTCGTTTTTTTCAACCCCAATCAGCAGTGAAGTGGTAGAACTTAGCCCGCCGCGTGGACTATGTATATCGTGATCCTGAGACTCGTACTTGTTTTTATTTATATATTTCTTCGGGGCAGCAAGTCTGTTTGGTGGCCAATGATAACAGGTCTCATTTACACGCAGCTGCACACATTCAATCAACAACAAAAAGGAGCCAAGTGTGAGAATCAAGCTGTACCGTACCGCCCCGGTGTGAGTCAGGGTCAGCAGTGAGTGCTCATGAGAAGGGCAGAAGGGGAACTCTAGACCACCGGTTCAAATAACAAACTCACACCGCAGGTGGTGTTCAGCTGCAGAGTGCACCCCTGGGCTCTCCACAGCTCGCATGAGGGCGTCTGTCATTTAAATGAATCAACTAATGAAATGGAAAGAAACCAGTACGGGGGGGGGGGGAGACCTGACTGAGATGCCGGGGTTGAGACTGGCTTGTAAAAGAGTTTGACTGGGATGAAATATCAACACGGCTCCATAACAGGTGGAACATTTCTACAAAATGATTTTTTATTAATTTTCTTAGCTCAGCTGATGTTAATAAAAGATATGTCCTGCGCCGCGAAACGAGAAAACTGAGCCATAAAGTGTATTCGTTGTGGTTACATCATTACTGAGTATCATATCATCATCTGACATCACTTGGACACTGAGATTTTTACCTCGCTGAACTGGAAACAAAGTTAAATCTTGGGAGCTCCACAAATAAAAAAATAGTTTTGAGATCATTTTTCTAACGACACAGAGAGAGAGAGAGAGAGAGATGCCTGTCCATGGCACTAAGACGACTAGTTATTTGGAAAACGCACAAAAAAAAGAAGAAGAAAATCGGGACAAACTGTTAACATTTTATAGTGGCTAATAAGAAGAGAGGGAACTACAACTTCTAAGCAAGTACAAGGCAATTGTATTATCCCTTCAGGGAAATTCTGCCCACCAAGTGTGATAAAACCAGGACACTGCAGATAACACAATAAAAAAGCAATTTACATTCACCCTCACACATACTCAAATGTCACCCAAACACTCATTACGGCATGCCTTGGGTCCTTATTCTGACATGCATGCAGACGGATATGCACTCCTTTTTGTGTTTTAGTAACATCAGAGTTGTAATTGAATTTAAAATATGATTTTTTTTTGTACAGATTTCTTTTTTTCCCGTCTTTATTCAGTATATCAAAGACAACAGCTTGGTAATAATAAACCGTAACACAAAGGAACATGGGGAAGCATGAGACAGTTATAACACAGTTACAGCCTTGACATATAACTTCAAAGAGAGCAGGTTATTATCAACAGAATAACTAGCTACATCACTAAAATGTGTTCATTTATTCACAACCTGTGACAAAACACGGTGATAGGCTGAGTGGAGACAGAGATAGTAGTGTCGGGCTTTGGAGATGCAATAATTTAATGTCAGATCTTAATGATGGGACTCAGATTGAAAATCGGTATAACAGCCCTTTAAGTAGCGTTGGGTCATTCGTTTACTTCCAAATTAGGGCATTAAAGAGTGTTAAGACAGGAAATAAAAATCAATACGATATTCTGTTGCAATATTTCCTCCCAATGTTATTGATGCCCTCGCGCCGCGTATCAATATGTTATCAAACTAAAAGTGCTGGAATTGGATTTTCTCACATCGGGCCTGCTGCTAATTTAGGGTTTAAAGCAACACTACCTCACATCTCCTCCTTGTGGCGCTTATCAGATCGATGACGGAAGGGTGCAATGGAGCGTGCGGGTAAGAAACAAATAAATACCAAAAATACACTGTGGAAACACCAAGTTGTTGTCAGAAATACAAAAAAGCAGCAACAGCAAAATATTATATTAAATTAATACAAAATTCATGACCTAACATCTTCCCGCATCTCTGCGAGTCTCAGTATTGAACACAATTGCCTTTGATGTTGCATCGAAGCCAATGGTAAATTACCTTTCCCACCGTTGGCACACACAGACAAGGAAACCAAAACACTGCAACTCGACCACACCTAAACCTGATCTCACACACAAAACTTTAAGCCAGGATTTTAGGCCTTGTCGTGCCACACTAATTGAATCCTGAGATCAGATTTAGGATTTGCTGGCTCAGCAGATGTGAGCGTTAGTGCCAAAAGTTGACATTTCTTATCTTGTAGTCACTTGCCTCACAATTAAGTTGCAGACCAGCCGAGGACTCTGAGTCTGGAGATCTCATCTCTGGTGTACAATGGAGAGGAAGGAGATTTGCTAAAAGTCTGTCATACGGTTTGAAAGGCTTTTCATTTCCAGAGTTTATAAAAATCTAATAAACCAATGAATAAATAATGAATAAATAAAATGGCAATTTACTGGAGAAACAGCTGTGGTTGTATATTAAAAGAAAAACTGATAACATCTTGACAGGCAAATTTCCTCCCCAATAAGTCAACCACGATTCGAAATGAGGCATCTCCATAGAAAAAAATAAGTTGCAAAGTTATTAAAGATTTCAACTCCGAGCTCGGACGTTTCCTTGAAGTGCCTGGCATCATCTTGACAGTGTAGTGTGAGACGACTCTCAATGTGTGTGTTCATACGTGTGCGAAAAGAGCAACGAGGAGAAAGAAGCGGCGCGTGCCAGTGAGTGTACGCTGACAACTGCCATCAAACACATTCTCCTTCTGAACTAAGGGCACAGGAGGATGCTCCATGTGCCCTTAGTTTATAGTGCCTGGCAACTCAGCCATTAGCTCATTTAACGCCAACAGCATGCTGTCGGAAAATGATCCAGACCATTTTTTTTTTTTTTGCATTTGGCCCGTTTGACTCGTGGCAATTAACATTTGCGTGCGACTTCCCACACTGCTGCGTGCGCTTGTGCAACGCAGCGGAAGCCCTTCCCAAAGCGGGGGCAAAATAATCCCGCTCCTGTTTGCACTCAAGACGGACTGGTCTCAGTAAACAGAGACAACAGCACATTTCCTCATGGCGCGTGAGAGAGTCCGAGGCACAGAAATTAGGGAGAGAGAAGCCGGCCCGACTGGATTCTCATTGAGCGTGTGTGTTTGTGTGCGCGTGTGTGTGTGTGTGTGTGTGTGTGTCTATGGAGGACTCAAAATGACTTATGTATAAATAAATAAATGCATGAATAAATATAGGAATAAATAAATAAATGCATAAATAAATGTATAAATAAATAAATGCTTAAATAAATAAATAAATGCATAAATAAATGTATAAATAAATAAATATAGGAATTAATAAATATAAGTTATAAATCAACAGGACATCATTAAATAAATATATCTCTACATTTCTGTATTTCTTCAATTATTTATTTCTCTATTTACGTGTCCACACGTATTTCTTCATTTATTTATGTGTGATATTTACGTGTCCGTATATTCAAATGAGCTGGGGCGGTCCGAACCTCTGTCTAAAGCATGATTGGTCACAGGAGTGTGATGCACCTGGTGTGTTATGCTCTCCTACTTCTGCCTGGCACATGAAGCTGAAGTTGGCTCGCTCAGCTCACCGTTAGCAGAAGTTAGCCTAGACAGCTTTTTGACTTCAGCCGTTTATCATTTCCAAGTACACTGAGTACAGACTCGTGTTTTCTTGGAGTCTGGTCTTGGGAGTCCGGACTCTCGAGGACGCAGGACGGTCTTTCTGGTCTTGTGACGTCACCACATCAACTGTTCTTGCTCATGAATTTACTCCAATTATTCACTGTAAAATACTTTACATTGGAGTAGAATGTGTTGCGGTGTTCACTGTTGTTTGGCGTAGGCTACGAATAAACGGTAATAACTATACAACGTCTCGTAGCTTTCCTGACCCAGGGTCGCTACAATATGAAGTTATGAATCTTAACCCTCAGTCAAATTGACGTAACGTTATCTTTTAATAAATAATAAACTCTTTGTGCTCTTTAGATCCTCCAAAACCTAATTATATCTCATGTTTAGCCGCTACGGAGACGTCAGAGCCAGCGGAGCATTTCAAAAAGTCCTGCCGAGATCAGGCTTCTCTCGGCGGCCACACAGCGCGCTGAGCGCCCGGAGCTCAGAGGTCCCGCGAGCAGGACCTCAAATCTCCGTCGCATATCCTTATTCGGCTGAATCTCGATAAACCGACCACAGATTTGATGCTTAAACTACTAACTTCTCGGCTGAAAACATCCTTAAATTACATTCCGTGACTCAACAACAGTAGTATTTAGAATGTACAGACAATAATGCATTATAAACACTGTTCGTAGGTCCAAGTGCTCGGGATCGATTGCTTCTGTCTTGCTCCCCGACTTGACAAATCCTGTTCAACAATGAGGTTCGGACCGCCCAGCTCATTTGAATATACGGACACATAAATGTCACACATAAATAAATGAAGAAATACGTGTGGACACATAAATAGAGATATAAATAAATGAAGAAATACAGAAATGTAGAAATACATTTATTTAATGATATCCTGTTGAGTTACAACTTATATTTATTCATTCCTGTATTTATACATTTATTCTTGTATTTATTTATTTATTTATACATTTATTTAAGCATTTATTTATTTATTCTTGTATTTATTCATGCATTTATTTATTTATTTATTTATACATAAGTCATTTTAAGTCCTCCATATGTGTCACCAGCGGATTTTTTTAATTATTTCAATATTACTGTTCAAACAACGAGGGCGGACAAACAGGCACTTCACCCTCCCCACCGGTCACGCAGAGAGTGGTATAAGTGTTCGTGACAGGCCAGCTTTCCTTTCTACACTCCATTCTAGGTAAAGAAAGGAGAAATCCATACTATGTTTTTCTTCTTTTTTTTTTATTGTTAGTGGCACAGGACTTTACACATGGTACGAGAGGTAAGGTCCAAGGTCACACCTGCATATCCTCACATGGCCTCTCCCCCCCCCAGGGCAAACCCACAAACCCTTCCTTAGAACGTTATTCAAAACCACAGTTTCAGTATCTGTTCTGTGTGTGTGTATGGGTGTGCACACTCAGAACAGACACACACGCTCCAGCTGTCATGTTTTAATTGCAATCGCGTAACATTAATTACACACCGCACGTCCACTCGCACCTGCCCTCTGATCAACCAATCTTCGGAAACCGCCTTGTCTGTTTCCACTTAATACTGTGGCCAATAGCCTGCCAAGCGTCGCGGCATTTGTGCTGTTGTATACACACACACACACTCACACACACACAGCGCTGCCTGAGGTTACCTGCACAAGGAGTATGGGAATAACGTGCACTCCCTCTTTAGATCCCGCTCGGAGCGAGCAACCGAATTCACACTTTTCACCGCTCACTGTTTCAACAATGTCCCCACGCGCGCACACAGAAGCACATTTTTAAAAAACAGGAATAGTAACTCTGCCACAGTTGAGAGACGAGAGAAAAAGCCTGAACTCGGGAAGTTAACCACAGTACAGTACGCCTGCAATTTGCACACAGAAAAACCTCCATCGCTGTTTTCCCAACGTGCCACTGGCCGCCTTCCCTTTCCGACGCGTGTCACCGTGCTTGAGGGGAGCCCGTTTAAAGTCATATCAGATCTCCTTGGATAAGCCACGCTGACATTTATCCCCATCACGCATCACACTATAAACTACAGCTGAGCAGAAAGTGCGGTGTGCAGAGCACAGTGCTATTACACAGGCAGACACCCACCGCATCATTTATCCTGCCCATAAATCAGCCCCTCTGCTCCACCGCATTTCCCGCTCCTCTTGTCCCGGCAGATCTCCCCGACGTATCATTATATCTCATATACCTGCACTAAAATAACCTCCGCTGGGCCGAGGAGCCCGGCATGTGTGAAAAGGAGCGGCCGTGCCGCCCCCCACCCCCTCTCTCTCCCAGTAGGCTATGTCTGCTCGCATGGCGCTTTGCATTAGGGCGTCAATTAGGCCCCCGTGATCTGCAGCCTTGTTGTTTGACTGCCGACTATTTTGTCCGGGGTCTTGCGGTTGGGATGAGTAATGTTTTGGGGGGTCGTGTGACGCGCCGTCTCTCTCTCTCGTGGTGGCACGGCTAATCTCGCAGCTCTGTGATATACATCGCCGCAGGTGAGAGAGGGTCTTCAGACATGAGGACGTGCGGTAATAATGAGGATTATTGAAGCGCTGAGCCGACACCGGGTCCTGCATCGTGCTCCAGGTTGTCTTTGCCGCTTAACTTATGTGGCACTCATCCCCGAATTTGAATCCCAAACAGCCCATTCGTCTCGCCCCTCTCTGTCCTCGCGGTGCATGTATATTTAAAGCCGGACGCCGTCCTCTCTCATAGAGCAGATCTCATCCACGGTCCTGTGGCCCCATGCCTTCCCTGAATCTAGTATTGATGATTTACTTGTAAACTGTACGGTGAAGTCCCTTTATAGAACACTTTTCCAGTTCATATATTTCATTTAAGGACTACCGTTGCACTGCCTGCTGATATTTGTCTTTTTTTTATTCTATTTTTTTTATTTTATTTGACTTCTGTTTTGTTTGACCAATTAATGCATATATATATACACTACCGTTCAAAGTTTGGGGTCATCCAGACAATTTCGTGTCTTCCATGAAAACTCACTTTTATTTATCAAATTAATTGAAAATTGAATAGAAAATATAGTCAAGACATTGACAAGGTTAGAAATAATGATTAATATTTGAAGTATTAATTTTGTTCTTCAAACTTCAAGCTCAAAGGAAGGCCAGTTGTATAGCTTATATCACCAGCATAACTGTTTTCAGCTGTGCTAACATAATTGCACAAGGGTTTTCTAATCAGATATTAGTCTTCTAAGGCGATTAGCAAACACAATGTACCATTAGAACACTGGAGTGATAGTTGATGGAAATGGGCCTCTATACACCTATGGAAATATTTAATTAGAAACCAGACGTTTCCACCTAGAATAGTCATTTACCACATTAACAATGTATAGTGTGTATTTTTGATTAATGTTATCTTTATTGAAAAAACAGTGCTTTTCTTTGAAAAATAAAGATATTTCTAAGTGACCCCAAACTTTTGAACGGTAGTGTACATGCATATATATATATATATATATATATATATATATATATATATATTATGTAACCCGATAATAATAGTACTTTGGATGGGAATGGGAATTTCAAATATACATGTTTCGTATCTTCAACAGAAAAAACAAGTTGGCATAAAGGTAGAACATGACAACTGAAAAGGATTTACTCGTAAGAGGTTGTTCGCACCAGTTTACTGATAACTCTGCACTTTGAGCAAAAAAATTAAACATGTGGTCTTTTGAGATTTATTTTTCTGTGCCGGATGTGAATAATAGAGAGGAAGAGCAACAAGCCCATTGTAAGAGGGGGAAGAGAGAGAAAGAGTGTGTTTGTTTTTGAGAGTTTTGGAGAGTACGGACGACCGGACATTCCTGAAATGTACAAAAAGAAACAGACGCTTAATCTGCCGACGGTAGAGAATAGAATGTGCGAGGCTTCGCGTCTGTGGGGAACAGAGATGCTGCTCATCAAGCAAGGGGGCTCCGAGTAACTCCTGGGGCCCCTATCAGCGGGGGCTGAATCAAGGCTCTGTGGAGAGAGGCAGCGAAGCAGTGCAGCGCCACTCAGGCCCGTCTCGAGCAGACTGGCTGTGTACCCCTTCACTTAGCCCACACTCAACTTCTGATTCAAGTGACAATGCACGGAGGGAGAGAGAGAGAGAGAGCGAGAGAGAGAGAGGTAGAGTAAAAGAAGGTAAGAGGTTGTTAGAATGACAGGGAAAGAAAACAGACATTTTCAGTCAAGGTGAGGAGAAAAAAAAATAGAAAATAAAACTCAAGAAACACTTTATTTCTTCAAACTTGTATCGGTGAAATGAATGAAGGCTAACAAAAGTCTGAAGAAAGCTTGCAGGTTTAAACTCCGGCATGCGTATCCAATTCGTTGTTGTTGTTGTTGTTCCCCCCCTTGACTGTCCATGCCCCTCCCCCCCATCGTCTCTTTCCCTCTCCACGGTGAGCAGCAGCCGCGTGTTTGTTCGAGAGGCCTCTTGCATCACACCTGTTTGTTTAAGCTGCAAATGACGCGAGAGACAAAGCGTGCCTGTCTCTGCGGACTGCCCACATATAGCCCGCGGTTGCCAACAACACAGAACTCCCTCTGCCTCCATCGCCCCTTTTTCTTCGTTCTCACTCCCCCTCTCCCGACGTCGTTGCATGTCCCTCTCTCTCGTGTGTTTTCTAACGGGGGGGGGGGGGGGGGGGGGGCAAAACATCGAGGCTCGGTAATCATTTCTACAAGCGCAGCAGAGGGCTGAATACTCCCAGAGCACCTCAGCTCAGTCTCATGTATAATACCAGGTAAAAACTCTGCGGCTTGTTTAAAGTCTGCCTCAGAAGCATCTTCTGTGAGCAACAGACCAGTAAAAAATCTAATAAAAATCAAGGTGTGTTATCATTTACACACAAAAAAAAGAAATAGGGTCAAATAGGGCCACCGAATTCCGGATGACAGCGCCTAGCAGTAATCCACTGAAAGTCCGTCTACGATGACGTACAGTATCATACTTCTTAGTACAACTAGAACAAGCAGACTTAGCTAGCAGTCACACTACCATATCCCCAGAGTTATCCGAAACTGTTGCCCGCAACTCAACCGATCGTTCAATTCACAAAGCACCCTCGGTCAAAAGGCAGCTATCACGCCATAAGTGCCCAACACGATCTTGAACAGAAACACTAGATACATCACTAAGAACAGTGAAACCAAGAAGCAAAGTAAAGAGTAAGGTCGGCAAAACGGGAAATCAACTCAAAGGAACAGTGGACAGTGATCAATAACACTGGAGATAGGCAGGATGTAACTAAAACTCAAAGATGGACAGTAAGGCATATAAATGACAAGAAGGCTGCAGGTGAGGTGAGTAGAATGCTGTCAGCAAGGATAACGCATGAGAAGGCAGTACGACGTGGGAAGCATCAGGTGAACACAACTAAGGCTAGCAAGAGGTATATGCAAAGTGACATGTAAATAAACTACTACACAAGAGTGCAAGAGTAAGTAGCATGCGTCGAAGTACCAGGTAGCTTCAGCCATTGTTCAGAGTCAGAACACATTCACGAAATCATCCTGTGCAGAGATTGGACACGTTTCAGATATGGTGATGAGTCAGAATCATGTCGTGGAAATATTAAATTGACCAATAATTTTGACAATATTAGTAAATTAACAATGATGATGAAGTTAAAAGGATAATAATAGCAGGGATATGTAAGTAAGAAGGTGTAAATGGTAAGGAATGAATAGGTAGTATAGTGGAGATTGATTGTACATGGAAGGGACATATACAGGAGAAGTGAAATGCTAGAGATGTCACTGAACAGTGCTTTCAGTGATAAGTTTCAAAGTCCAATCTAATCAGAAACAAGTTTTGAAGCCAGTTATATTTTGTCCTACTTTAGAAACTTAACATTACAGTCAGACGAACAGTGCAGTCGATGTACAAGCTCTGAGCAAAAACATTTGTTCGAAAGCTTAAAGCTTATGAACAGTATCATCCATTGACAATAGCTACTCATGGCTCTGCTCAAATTGAGCAAGCCCGATGGGACTCATTACACATGTTAAGCGTATTATAAAGCTGAATGAGGATGAACTTGCATAGTAAGATATAATATTATCTTGTAAGTCATGTGTGCATCAATTTTTATCAAAAGCCAATGTAATTATACTAATTCTAAATACTATATAATTTACTTATTGAAATGATTTGATAGATGAATTAAAATTGCATTAAATCAATATCATTTAACATTCTTAAACCATTCAAATACAACGTACATATAGTAAATCTAATGGAAATTCAATAAATACAATATAATGAAATGAAATATTTAGTACAATGATAAAACAATTTTATAAAGATAGTATACAGCATGAAACAGTTGAAGAGATCAAACTATGACAATGCAAAATGTCTAAAATAAAGTTTATTATGATAAAGATAAAATAGTATGTCTTAATATTAATATCAAAATGTATTACATATACAGTATTTACAATAAATATATTTCAATTTTATGCTAGATTGTATATTGAAACAAATTATTAAACTTAATTCAAATGTATACAATTTAATTATAATTGAGCTAAAATAATATAAGTGATAAAGCTAAGTAATAAGTTTTCAAGTCTCAAGCATATGTGTATATTCTATTATGTATATGGTCATTGCCCACAAAATTGTCAAGCATAGCTGAGTAAAAGTCTATACTGTACAGTTCATATAATATTGTATAGTTTCAACTACAGTCTGATGTTTAATCACATGCTAACCATCTAATTACTATGCATATTGCATCTTTTATTAATCTACTTTTATTCTGATCATCTCACCTTATATTTTAATCAAGTGTCATAACAAAATTTATACTCGCTTGCATATGCCGCTATTTCTTTCATTTCAACAATTTGCAACATAGTTAGTATGTCATTAAGGATCTGATAGATCAACACTGCAGCATAAAATAGTCAGCTGCATGTTTAACAAGACTTCAGCAACGCATAGATACATTCAACAATCGCATGTATGAAATCAGAAGAAGCCTTCAACTGAGTAGCTACGAATGCACTCATAGTATGCCTCTTCTGAACTTGCCATACAATATTACAGCATGTAGCTTAAAACTCATTACGGACTCTCAATATGACTAAGAAGACCTGTTTGCAAACAAGTATGACCATATGCACTGGAATATCTCTCACTGCTGAGATTTCAACCTAGCTTCTCAAAGGCAAATGCTAGAGAATCTACAAGTAGCTTCTGATTTAAATCTTAGACTGTTAGGCATGCACTCGTGTACATCACTATCTGTATTCACACAATGCCTGGCAATAGAAAGAGAAACGTAACGAGCTCATCACTGACATTAAAGTTAAAGTATGGTCTTATAGTAGCAATGAGCTACACTGCAGTCAACCAGTTCAGGAGTTATCTCAAAAGTCGCACGAAGTGCTGGATAGAGCAATTGCATGCGTAATAAAGTAGCGAGCTACAAGAGCTGCCTACAGACTCCATAATAGCTGTGACTCGATCATATGGTAGGCTAAAACATCACTACAATGCATGGGCTGATGATTCCAAATACGACTACACATGCAATCCTAATGAGCAGTGACGAGTCTCGACGCTTAATTTACAACATTCTGAGCCCTGGAGTTCTTGTCACTAGTCTTCATATCTGAGCATTAGTAATCGTTGGCTTCATGTCATTTGTCACTGATAGAATGATGAGCTCAACACATCATATCAGACCACATGACAGCCAATTACAGATCTTACATTATTGGACATTACCAACACTTTGCTACACTCGTACCATTCGACAGTGCATTTTAGCAACTGCCAAGACAGTCATGAATTCCATGAAATAGTTTGCAAAGCCTTCAAACGTTTTAAGTGCACATATATAAGCTTAAGCGACACAGACGTGACATAAGAAAATGCACTAGACTGCATATCAGACAGTGAAGGAGAACAGATGATCGAACAACTTACACCTTGATGAGATCACAACCGTCAAAGCTTGCAACATACACACAGCTAATAAACATAGCATGTAATAAGTGCAACTTATCGAAGCAGAAAAGAGAATATGTCCTTGATATGCATTTATCTGTCAATGCTGAGTCATTATAGAAGCCTGATGATTCTGAGCACTTAGGGCTGAAGCCAGCTGGCAACCCATTGACTTGCAGATTCAGCTGGATGGTGCACGTGTATGACAGTGCAGCAGTGCGGCCTGTCCCATTTGAACACTACGTGCACTAAGACTGATCTATCACTGCTACTCAGATGTGTCGCATCCGTGATGCGCAAAGTGCAATTAGCATGTATGACCACTGTAAGTGGATGGATATCTAAGGATGCAGTCGAATGGATTACGAGCCCTGTGCTTATGACTGCGATACATTTATGTGCTCTCCATAAGCTGCCATGCCGCGCTGCCTGGCTAGAGACGACCGTTGAGGTACGCTTCGAGACAGACGTCAGTGCATTACGGCCAAAACCAAATCATACAGCACTGTGCAGCTGGCGACTATCACCTGGTACCGAACGACGTCTGAGCAACGCTGGGCCAGGCTTGTCGCGTAATGCCATTTGGAACAACAAGCGGCTCTCTTAGTTTACTGAAGCACGTGAGCACTGAAGCAACTGGGAAGCGAAGCGATACAAGCCTAAGAGCATGCAGAACCTGTGCATCAGCACCTATATCGTGTAGAGAAGATCTCAGTAAAGATAATCGAGCAACTTAAGTCACAGCACACTCACCACATCTATCTTCAGAAAATGTCTTCATCAGAGATACAGCATGAATACAGAGCATTTCAGTCGTTAAAACATACATGATTAGTCAACAGTACGCTAGTTCGAAGCAATTGACACGTGAAAGTCTAAATAGTGAATGATAAAGAATGACGAGATGAGAGCTCTGATACAGATTCATGAAACAGTGATCAGAAGAGCTGGTCGATCAAAGGGAAGTGGTGATGACAATACTATGAGTAAATGACAGTGCAGCTTCCTCGAACCGTCAGCATCATATAGCATTGTCATGTCTGGATCAAAGTGAGGATAATGATAGGACATACATAGATTCAGAAATGTTCAAGTATTCCTTACAATGAAACGCTTCGATCATCATGTACATCTAACTAAGGAAACTAGACACGTATGTCATATAACAAGTAAGTAAAGATGTAATAGAGATTCTCAGATGACATCAATGCTATTCATGAAATGGCATGAGTTTGAGTAAGACAATATCTGATTCGCAATGTGATTGCAACTATGACTTACGTGAAAATCTGTGCATATACAGGTATGAATGTCGAACAGATGCACGTACATCATCGTCATATCAAGAAGTCAGACACTGTATCAATACAAGTACGACATTCATCTGCATTCATACATGCATGTAGATTTAAGAATCTAATTATAGCTGATAGATCTGTAATCAAATACGTGCCAAGCAAATGATCTAATAACTAACCGGCAGTCTCATGCGTGTCAATCTAGCGCAAACCTGACGCATGATGCAAATCTTAGCAAACTGTCAGATCTGGGTATTACGTATTTGATTGTATTTCTCCAACTACTGCAGCCGGAATAAAATTCAAGAGATTATCTACGATCACTTATTTCATGTAGAATAATACATGCTGACTGTAGACATTCGTCTAATTACCGGTACCTGTATGCTGATGCATTCTCATCGCTGTTCATTACATAACTAAGCATGCTTGATTAGGTCTGGCAGTGCATGCACCAGTCATCTTGCGTCAGGTCTGTACCCTTGACAACATGATTACTGCTGGTGGATACTCTAAAGTGCACTAGCATTGTCATGACATACACGTCAATTTAAAGTACAGTTGACAGCATTGATTCAAGGTTCACATAGATTTATCTTAGAACTGTTACTAATGTTTTACTAATAATGTAAGTCTAAGGACAACATTCTGCATATTGACACTGAATGTTCTAAGTCATAGTCTGATCAAGACATTCATATCAAATGCACATCAAAGACACTCAGCAGATCCTTAACATAGAAATCAAGCCATAGCTTATAGCAGTTTCTGGAGATACATCATTAACTGTTTGCGTTATAAGAAATTCAGCACAAAGATAAAGTCCATTGCAGTCAAATGACAATTTAAATCCAGCACTATCACTGTAACAATCTATGGCTTGGAAGTCGAAGACACCTCTTGACATCATTGAGTTCTCGGATTTATTCGCACATCGAGTGAAATATGTGTCTACAAGATCAAATCTAGACTATCAATGCAATGTAGTAAGTACAGTTAATTATTAGAAGAATAATGAGACGTTTAGATCAGGTTATCAACTTGAATCAACCAGTGTGACATGTTACTCACAGACATACGTCATATGTCGATTACGCTAGTAGATCAGTCAGAATCTGATAACTGATTACTTCATCAAATCAGCAGTTTTAGATGATAATTCCGTGCTAGTATACTGAGTTGAATGAATGATTTATTATAAGCTCCAATAGTACATACAGTTTGCTATACTATAAGCATACAGTTATTGCAAACTATATAATGAATTCAGTCTAACTAAGAAACATAGCAGGTGACATAGGTAGACTGAACTATTACCGGCTGATAAATAGGCAAGTCATCATGGCAATGGCATAAAGCATTAAACAGAAGCATGCCAAATAAGCAAAAGAATGGGATAAGTACGTGGAGATATATAGGGTCACATGACGTATAGATCTATGGACTACAATAACATAACAAGAATACTAATCGATTTTAATGAGCGGTTAACTAGCCATGACATCATAGGAATATCATTGGATATGCATCTGTAACAACAGATCAGTCGGCTTGATGGGTATCTAAGTAATTGAAAATAAATTAAAAGTCATTTAATGACGCTTCAAATCGATCAAAGTGTACTAGCAGTATGATACGAATAAAGAAACTGTGAATGTCAGTAATCTGTAATATGGAATAATCCAATACAGCTTCATACTCACACTGATTTAAATCTAGATAAGTGCAATGTAATTAGCATAAGACTGCATGAATAATTCATGACTATCAAATGAACACTCTAAGAAGATAGATGAATTTATAAGTCTGATAAGAGTTTATAAGATGAACATTACTAGCATATTAATAATCCTCCTGGACTCAGAAGTAAACAAATAACTGATACATAAGTTAATTATGAATCTAATGACGACATCATTAAAAATACTACACATGACTTGATAGTTAATGATACAGTAATCTAGGATGAAATCTAATCAAAAAGCAATGATATCGATCAATCATTATATAATAAATTCCTCTAAATAGAATACGAAGAATGCACAATTACCTGAACATTACCATTATCCTCAACATTGAAGCTATCGTCATGTGATACAAATACACATTTGGTATCTATGTCATTTTCACAACTGAATTAAATAGCGTAACCACAGATACGTGTAATAAGTACACATAGAGCGTTATAACAACTGAAAATCTAATATCACTTTATACACGTCCATATGGTGGTTAACAATAGCGTGAAGTTGAAAAAGGTCTGTGAATTAAACAAAGAACACTGATTCAACTAAATGAAACGTAGGGATTTATCAAAATTTAAGTTTCGAATATTCTTGGCAATTATTTATCCAATGAATTGATTATTCATTGCAAATAGTGAAAACAAAACGTACCTATTCTAAATAGCGGATAGCCTTGAGACATAAGTAGCATTCAGTGGAAAAGAATAAAATACAAAATAACACAATTTCGAATATCAAAAATGCTGAACATGACTGATAATTACATTCTGAAGCAACAATTGAAAATTCATCGTGAGTGTTGCAGCCAATATCTAAAACTAACCAAATGAAAGCCACATTAGCTGTAACCTTGTTTATTAAAAACTGACACTGACAGGAATTCGCAATGAACTGGCCAAAGCATTTCTAAATACCGAGATTCAACTTGCTTTCTTGAATCGACAATTGTTACAGGGAGCGATCTGATTGTTTGTGAAGGAAAAGAAGGCATATTGCTACACCCTAAATTATCACAAGCACGGTAGATTAAAGAAAATTCTCACATTTCTACATTAAGAAGAATGAAATTCCAACATTGCATACAATTCTGATGACTTCATAATTCGCATATAGTAGTGGTGGGCATTCTATTATGGGCAAAAACGAGTAGAAAGTGTATGAGTAAAAAAAATAAAAATGTCTCAATGAAGTAAATTAAATAAATCCCATAAAACATAAGGATTCATTTAGTTATTAAAAGGCTTTAATCGATTATACATTAATTATATTCAATATGTATATTCCCTTTTTATGTGTAATAAATGCTAAAAAATGTGCGAATGCAAAGAATTGAAATAATTAATCCCTCTGTTAAAAACTGCTCTATATTGCCAAATTTTTGTTAGTCCACCATTATTACGGAATGGTTTTAGACTTTTTGTGGATTGGTTTGTGGTCCTGAGGCAAAGTTTGTTTAACAAATCAATTCAGGTTTAAATACAAATTTTAAGAATTTAAGTTAATTAAAAACATAAAGTAATCAAGGACTTGAACGGCCACAATTTTTGATTTTTCACGTGCCGTTTTCTTATATATATTGCATACTTTGCAAAACAAAGGGGCCTTTTCTTTCACCCACGTGGGGTTGATTTTGTGTTTTTCTTCTTGCAGTGTCACAAGGGGTCTTCTTTTAATGAATCGAGGTGAAAGCGCATTTCACAACGCGGCGGTGTAAATTCATGTCATCGCCACATGCAGAGTACGAAAGGTACGAGAGCACATTTTTGGTAATTTTGCGATCAAAGTTGCTGGCGGCGGCGGCGGCACACCCGTGGTGCAGTCGCAAAAGAGGTTGGATTAGAAGGAATAATTTACCAGTCGACGTGTTGTGTCAATCAAACTCAATTAAATTAGGTCCGCTCATTCCCTTTAAAAGCGGTGAGCTCCCCACCATGTGGCAAAGACAGTTTCCCCATAAATTAAAGTCCGAACCTTCCGAAGAGAGGCAGAACGGTTGATGTCTGTGGAGCTGCAGAGTTGGAAATTAATTGTAGTGGAATTATTGAATTTTCCCAGTTGGCACAATGAATCAAATCTGTGAACAGCCATAACTGACATTAATCATTTCTGAGCTTATGTCCAGTAGTTACCTCAGTTATGTGTGGGCTTCAATGAACGGGAGAGCATATAAGGCATACCTTGAATTGTAGTAAACATTTCCTCTGGTTTAAAATAAAAATGTAAGCCAATATAGATATATATATATATATATATATATATATACACTACCGTTCAAAAGTTTGGGTCACACAGGAATGTCTTTATTTTTCAAAGAAAAGCACTGTTTTTTCAATAAAGATAACATTAATCAAAAATACACTCTATACATTGTTAATGTGGTAAATGACTATTCTAGGTGGAAACGTCTGGTTTCTAATGAAATATCTCCATAGGTGTATAGAGGCCCATTTCCATCAACTATCACTCTAGTGTTCTAATGGTACATTGTGTTTGCTAATCGCCTTAGAAGACTAATATCTGATGAGAAAACCCTTGTGCAATTATGTTAGCACAGCTGAAAACAGTTATGCTGGTGATATAAGCTATACAACTGGCCTTCCTTTGAGCTTGAAGTTTGAGGAACCAAATTAATACTTCAAATATTAATCATTATTTCTAACCTTGACTATATTTTCTATTCAATTTTCAATTCATTTGATAAATAAAAGTGAGTTTTCATGGAAGACACAAAATTGTCTGGATGACCCCAAACTTTTGAACGGTAGTGTATATATATATGCTAGTGTGGTGGTGTAGTCGGACTGAAAGAAACCGAGTAGTATGACAAGGTCACCGTCTCAAAAAGACTCAAATCTAAGTCACCGATTGACGGATAGTGTGGAGGTTATGGATTATTACGTTACCGTTTGGTATTCTGTGGAGATAATTAACACTGTCCCACATCTAGTGCAAACAGTATCTCGCCGAGGCTCCATTTCTATTGTTAGGAAAAATTTATAAAAACATGTTGTCGGTCTAAAATAACTACTGTTATTGCATTAATTAAACATCAATTACATGCCTGTTGTGCACCTACTCTTGCTTGCCACCGCAGCACAAAGTGGCTCTATGCTTATTCTTCTTTTTGACACACACACACACACACACATACACAGTACACACACACCACTGCTTTTTGTTCCAAGGTCCATTTTGTTACGTGCAGCCAAAGCACTCAAATATAACAAGTTGTGTTCGTGACTCGTCAGCTTGGAGCCAAAGGAGCACGCTGTATAAAATGCACTTGGAAACGCCATCACTCCAGGGACTTTGATTAAGCATGAGACCTATTCATTTGGACTGTTAAGCCGGCTGTAAAAATTCGGATTTGAGAAGTGTTTATCCATAGACGACAACAACTCTAATTTTGCTACGACTCAAACCGGCTTCGCGTGTGGTGTGCGATCGCCGTGCTCTCACGCTGTGCAGGCATGACGTGGATTTGTTGTAACACTTTGGGGAATTCTTGCTTTTTAATGAGTGTGTTTCTACACACTCACAACCATACATGGTCACACAGTTTTAGGACATAAAACACCTTGTTTATTCATGTTACAGTCGTTTTTACCCCCGCTGCAAGACTGTGTTTGCATCATAATTCTTCTCCAAGTTGAATTAAATGCTACATCTAATCTCTGGGACGTGCACGTACCCAAACAAATACAAGCCATGGAGAGCCCGCACGCAAAACACAACCCAAATTTATCCAGATGATAAAATATGATGTGGCTGACACTGCCTCCAATGAACAATTATTGGCATGCGCCAACATGTCAGCAATATAATCATGAATGATGGGCGGAAGAGAAAGGTCACAGCTGAGGACCGAGGGAAACGGCTAAGCTCTTTAGCGCCCTGGGCTGGATGGAGTAATTCAGTATTGACGATTGGGTGTCTTACACATTCATACCGTATGTTCTTTAACCATACAGTTTGAAACATTGCTGCTTGCATTGTATTTATTTTTTTTAAAGGGGGGGAAAAAAACATTTTACTCGATCTACATTTAGTTTGACAAATGGTATGCCACGGTGGAAGTACGAATAAAAGCCGGACTGATGCATATCCTTCTTGCCATGCTTTGTTTGAGCTCAGCTCTCTACTTACTCCCATTACCATCAATACCACGCAGATGTTCTGCCACTGGGGCCGTTTGGGAGCTATTGGGCAGCGCCTGGACCAAGTGTGGGCACCACAGTCGTCCTTCAGTGGCTCCAGTGTCAGGTGGAAATCACAGAAATACAGCAGAAGGATGGGAATCGGCTAAATTACAAACCTGGGATTCTCCTAAAAAAAAATAATTTGCATTGGAACGACTTTAGAAATGTTGCATAAATATGCTACATTGTTTTATGCCAACTACTCTTGAAACACTTATATCCTGTCAACCTTTTCCTATCTTTCATCTTTTATCAAGACCCATCTGTGAAAGTGAAACAAATAGCCGATAATCTTTGGCACGTTTTAATTAAACAACAAAGAATCAACGTTCTAAGCGCGCTCTGCTAATTACATAATATTTATGCGTCAAAGTGACAACACTAACCTTCTGGTGAAGATATTTCAGGGTGGAACACAAAGGCCAAAAAAAACACTGCCGAGAGTGACGAGTCAAATAATAACGCTAGATCTGAAATATGTAATTACAGCATAGAATACGTTTCCGTTTGAGGCTCGTTATTTCTGGTCTATCCAATCATGTTTAGTTATTATTAGAGTGTTTGCTCTATTGGCTGCGCGCGAGCGGTGACTAAACACAAGACTGGTTTTGGTTTTGGTTATGGCAAGCCATGCCCCCCACCCCACCCCCCACCCCTCCGGCCATTAAAAGTGACATCACCACAATAAGTCCAACGAGGTAGTTATATGATTGCGGTTAATTAAAGTGATGTAATGTTGCACCCACTGTGGATACAGTGACATGATGCGCACAAGCAGTTGGAAGCAGAAAAAGGCAAAAGAAGCTATTGGCCGTCCCTATTAATCACACTACCAACAACTGCACAGCTAATAACCCGACAGGCTTGTCTTTCTGAAGGATTATCTTCCTTAATCTAAGAGGCTGGTGACCCCAAAAAAGACACATCAACGTGAGAAAGAGCAATCTGGCCTGCGAGATTCCAATATCTTACTCAACAATGACAACTGGATCCAATCATGGCAGAACACTTCAGGGAGCCAGTCCGGCAATCCTCCAATCAGACAGACACGTCCAACACAAAATGATCGGGCTTTAGCTTCGCAACATTTTTTACACAAATAAAATACATTTAAAAAAATTAAAAAAGGTGCTAAATTCGATAGTCAGAGCAATAACATCGAAGCAAACAATTATTTGCTCCATACAGATATAGCGGAGTAATGTCTACCTGAGCAGAGCATGAGGTGTGCGTTTCTGTGCGTATGCGTGTGTGAGAATCTGAGTTTCTCTGTGCTTTGTTTATGGAGACACACACATGCATTAGAGTCCTCATGTGTGTGTGTGTGTGTGGCCCACTTGTGCTTTGCACTGCACTTATACAGCCGTCAAAACCGCTAATGTAACCCCCCCCCCCTTCAGTAAACACTGTTAGCTCTGTCCGCATTGTTACCGTTGTTCGTTTGCACCGCGACAAATGTTAGCACCGTTAGCTTCCAGCCGCCGGCTCTGCAGTCACCATGTTGAATGTCTCACTGAATTTAAATGAGCATCCGGCCCAAACACTGGCTGACTTCTCTATCAAGGTCAAAGATGCAACGGTAAGCAATTGCTTTTTTTTATATATATATTTTAAATGGAACACATTGGGGATAATTTTTGCTTTCATAAAATATTACCTTTATTTTTTTTAATTGGAACACATTGGGGATAATTTTTGCTTTCATAAAATATTACCTTTATTTACCCTGCATCCATTTTGTGGCATTGGAAACTCCTGATGGTACAAAATATATGAAGTGCAGATATAATAATGGATGTCATCTGCATAAAAATAACCATGATTGTGTGTAATAAATTGTATTTTATTCACAAAGGCTTGACAAATTGTACTTAAAAAACACAAATTGTATACATATATATTTATTTATTTATTTGAGATCCACTCATCGGCCAAAGCCACGTTAAGGTGATGACTCTGTACTTCTTCACATTTGCTGGGTGGAGGCTGGCGGAGATTTGAAAGAAAAAAAGATGTCCATATCGCGAGAAAGCCGAACACGGCTGGCTAATCCACCTGTCACATAATCGCAGCGCGCGAATACAGAACAGTGCTGCAGCTGTGGAGGGCCCAAGGTCAGAGTCACTGTTGGTTTGTGCTGACCAAAGCCACTTAGATTGTCAGTTCCGTTCTTCCGACGCCGGCTGGCTGGATGTTTCATCGCGGTTACCTGCAGTCGTTTTCTTTCCTCCTTACAGTAACATACACAAAGGATATTAAAGCACTGGCTGCTGCCGCTCGCCCAGTGACTGGACAGAAAGCCACAGAGCCGCTGTTATAAACAAGCCACATGTCTTTTGGACAGATAACTAATTTGATTCCCTCTGCAAGGTTCATAAGTAAAGCCCAACACAACTGTTATAACACATCTGCTCTGGTTTACCTAGAACACATTAAACTTGGGTTTTGGTGTGAGCTTATATCTCTGCGTGTACATGTGTGTGTGTGTGGAGGCTTTGATAAGGTCTTGAGAGTGAGAGTGGAGGACCATACCCTCCCCTCCTCTTCTCTATCCTGGCTAGCAGGCTGTCCTCATTACTGTCAGTCAGCATCAGGTTTAGCAGTGCCAGGCTCCTGCACAGCTCTCTGTCCTCTCTGCCCCGCCAGCACTAGCCTGCCTGACCGCTGCCATTGGTGAGCATTGTAAGAAACCCCCTCAATCCCCTAGAAAACCTAATTACTCTCCACCCGCAACCAAGGAGACCGGAGCGGAGAAGGAGAGGGAGGCAGCGAGAGAGAAAGAATCACACACACATACAACACTCCATTTATGAGCGCTCTGGCAATTATTCAAACAAAAGAAGTGTGTGTTCATTTTATGTCTGCGGAAAGAAAAAAAAACATTTTAATAATTACGCTAGTGTTCACATTTACACATCATTTATCTTTCTACCAAAGCAGAAATACTCATGTGGGGGAAGCCTGAAATAAAAGATTAATTTAGAGAGTGTGCTAAAACAGACCAAAAGCACATGCATGAATGAGACGTCGCTTTGACCGGGCCTCGCCGCTAACTGGGTCACTCAGTCGGCGATTGTGTCCGACCACCAAACAAACAGTCATTCATATGTCTGTGCTCTGGCCCCATTTTCATCTGGAGCAGTTCCACTGAGGCCACTGAAAGCAAAAGGAGCTGGCGGGTCTGGGATTTAAACCCATCTCCGACACAGCAGCCATTATCACAGAGAGGGGAAACAACTCCTCGTGTCACCCTCCGTCTCTAAAAGTGAGGTTTATTTATGTTGGCTGCACATCTGGGAGGGGGGGGGGGGGGGGGGGGCTGAGCGACAGTGTAGAATTCCCATCAACTCGCTTGTCACTTTTCCGTCGTCTTCCGTCTGTCTCGGTGCATTCCGTTGTGAAAACCCATTTCAAGGGTGCATTTATTTGGAGCAATACGGCAACTATATCTGTTTTCGGTCGGACATCGTGGCCGCTCGCCGGGATAAGACCCACTCCGTGTGCCTGGAAATGCGACGCCAAGTTTCGGATAATAGTCGTCAACAACGGAACTGCCTTCCGCCTTCCCTCCGCTCCGTGTGCCATCCCAGTGGAAATGCCTCGAAATAAGAAATGATCTTCTTTGTCGAAATAAATATTTCGGAGGCCTCGCTTTCATAAACTGTGAAACTGAACAAAGATATTGATACGTCGTTCTGTCCTACATGGGGGAACTTTTGTCCTTGAATATTTCTTTCACACTGGTGCAGCTGCGCGGACCCGAGTTGGAACGGGGGGGGAAGCTGGTGCTTTTAATAAACTCACAGGGACATTCAAAGGGGCTGGCAGCAGCAGAGGTTTCATTTTCCCAGCAGTGAGCTGTGTCATTTGAAATAAGGATCATTTTTGAGGAGGAAAATCATAATGCTAAATCTAGATCAAATAACTGAACACGGTGCAAGACTGGATTCACAAAGACCTTGTAATGTTGAAAGATGGAAGGGGGGGGGGGGGGATAGAGGGAGTGGAGTGAGAGATGACGTGCAAGAAACTGATGTCAGAGAACAGCTACAAGTTTGTTTGGAATGTACAAAAATACACACCTGTGCCTCTTTAATACAGTATGCGCACACGTGGTCATGTGTGTGTGTGTGTGTGTGTGTGTGTGTGAAAGGCTCAGGGGATTAGAATGTGTATTTTCTTCATGAAGGATTATTATACTTTTTATTAAAACTTAAGGACAGAAATCTCCAGAACCACAACACCCAAAAGTCTTTTCTGCAGGTAAGAACACAAAACACACACTGTCAGAGAGAGAGAGGGAGAGAGAGAGAGATACTGACAGAGTGAGGGAGAGGAACAAGGGGAAAAGAGAAGACAAAGAGAGGGCAGTCCAGCTGCCACAGAGATAGACGGACACCAACAACATACAGCACAGCTGTCACGTGGTCGATGTCTCACAATGACCTCAACTCGTGCACGAGCACATGGAGTACTTCCTCCTCACAGACGGCGACGCAAAACATTTCGGGAAGGCAAACCGAGGGTAGCGAGCCAGATCAGCCGACATTAGGCATTCATTCATGCACGCAGTAGGAGTCTCCTCTCCGCTTCATACCGACTGCGAGAGACACCGTGTCAACCTGCTCGGGGATGGCTTACACGGCAAACCCTCTTTATGAGGCGCAAGAGGACATTTTTAAGAAGGGCTACGCCCATTGCTCTATAAACGGTTGCAGCTCCTTCCTTTCATTTCCATAACAAGCCATCAGAACTCATCTCCCACTGAAGTGGCCACAGTCCCACTGGCAATTAAAATCATGCTGGGACATGCCATGGTTGTGCGCGACTCCACGGCGGGGAAACAAAAGCAGCTGCGGTAATGACGGCGACAGTCGAGTGGCAAATCTCGAGCAATGTCGGCGGAGGCCGGCCGCTTTGATTCCTCCAGGAAGCCGAGAACAGGCGTCGTTCTCATCTTTCAGTGTGAACCTTACCGGGAAAAATCAAACGGTGAAACAGCCTCATCTCATCTTCTGTACCACTTTCTAGACACAGACAGAACACTAAAGGGGGCATATGCAGGGCTGTTGTTGTTTGGGGGGGGGGGGGGGGTCCACAAGAATCGGCAGCATCTCAACTGGCTTCTAATATATGGGATAACATATGATGAGGCGTAAGATGTTTAAAAAAAACACTGATCACTTTGGTGCATGAACACATATTTGGCCGGAGTCAAAAGGTTCAACATTTGGACTTCTGAGGCAACCCATTCAGTTTCAACTAATGCAGTTTTACACAGAATGAGGATTGCTGATTCGGCCCACATTTCTTACAGTGTGGTCATGCCAATTAGGGTTCCCTTAACGGACAGGGAGAAACGATTGAAGTGGCCAATAACTCTTTCAACACACAGCCCATATGGGTCAGTATCTACATGTTACAATGTCATGGCAAAAAAAACAAAATTCTTATCCTTTATTTATAGCTATAGGTTCAGGAATAAGATATACTTGTAACAACATATGTTTTTGTTGTTGTTTTTGCTATTAATAGAGGGTCAAGAAGGACTAAATGTTGAGATGCTGAAACCTTGATGTTGAAATCCTGGTATTCTAAAGCTATTTTTATCTCGCAAAGCCACCGCTGACCCCCAAGCCAGGCTGAAAAGGCTTGAAAGAGACGGGGCACAAGCCTATAAAAGCACCGTGCGTCACATCGCCATTGTTAAAGCTTTTTCTTTCACATCTGTCAGTCAACAATCCCTGAATATCTTTTGGACGAGTCTGTAATGATACCTTTGACACGGCGCGTAAGCACGGCCTCCATTTCCCATCCAAAACGTTGACTTTTTGAGTCGGAAGATTAGCTTCAGTCCGTAATGTTCTCTGTGATTGACAGGACCTGCAGGTGGTCTGCCCTTGGCCCCCATGAGCATTAGCCAGGTGCTGTGGTTGAAAAATTCGAAAAACGTGTACAAGATTCCAGAAAATATACCTCCACTCTGTCACTGATTTGCCATAGAAGAAAATACTCATGTCTTATCATGACAGTAACCTGCAATTCAGGTATCATACTGGCCTTAAAAACATAAATCTTTCCCGCCAAACCTCTCCAGAATTATACGTACCTCCACAAATCCTCTGACTTTGTCATGGATGTCAAATCCGATTAAAATTAAATTACGTCTCCCTCGATATATGGCCTAATGATCATCTGCTGGAAACTCCTTCCTGTCTGTTCACTGACTGTCTCTTTATAATGGAAACGTCCATGTTCTGGGGCGGTGTCAGTTATGCCTGCCGATACAAGTTGTTTTTCCCTGTGATCCTGCCATCCCGGTGCAAACACCTTCAGTTGTTTACAGTGAAATGTCCTCTGTGTTCACCTTCACTTCCTGTCTGTTTTCAGCACCGCTCTACGTGCTGTACATACTGTATAGTTTTAGCCCACCGCAGCATTTCGGGCAGCAGTGTAGAGAGGGGAGAGAGGTCATTGGTGGGGTTACTTTGCGAGGTCATTGTTAGCCGTGAGAAAATGAGCGCTGATTGGTGGCGTCGCAATGTGCTCCCCCGAAGCCAGTGCCACCGAGGCACCTGCCAAGACGGGCTTCTTTAAACAAGACCGAAAGCCTATTCAACAGCTGCATAAGCAGCCGGGCAGGCGGACAGTAGAGGAGAGCGGGGGACAAAAGAAAGCAAATGCAAAACAGTGAGGATTTGCTAAATGGGAAGCACCGAATTGGACTTCTTTTTTTTTTTTTTTAAAGGTCTTAAATCAATTGAAAATAAAGTACAAACCCATGCAATGTTAATCTATCTGGCCTAATCCCATTGCTTTAAGACCCTTTATAATCCACATTCAATACATCCATTTTTCTTCCCCAACAAGCTTGCCCTATAGTCATTGTATAAATCCTCGGTACGATGCAGTGCATTATGTTATAGTGTCATTATTTCGCCATACAGGGAAGAATAACAAATATGTTTAAGACCGGTAGGTCAGCTCGACATTGCATTTCCGTGTCTGAGTCATTGCTAAAAAGAGTCCAACACTGTTTATAAATAAGATGAACAATAACCACGACAGCGAGAGGAGTTTCTTGCCCACTGAAAAGAAGAAAAAAGAGACGGAAGCATCATCAACCATCTGAGCTGTTTTATTGCACCTTGGACTTTCGCGAGCGAGGCTCCAAACAGAGGAAGTTGCAGCGAAACACTTGGCGTGTGAGAAAATGTGGAGAAACACGAGTAGTTTCTCAACCATATGCCGATATCCTTAAGTCACCATGTGCTCTGGCTTTGAAAGCCTGCGCTGCCAATTCCTCATTTGAAACCCAACCAACTCTTCAACAATGCCTCCCTCTGATCCAGCGGGAAGGAGAAAATCTATTATCGATTTCCACCCGGTTTCGGTGGAAAAAGCCCCGATAGCGGCCGCTGAATCGCGCCGACGCTGTACTGTGCCTTCCCACTGAAGCTGGGGGGATGGTGGGAGGGGGCATGTCAACAAAGCCTGCGACTGTGCCACAGCACCATCTGCACGCGCTGAATATTTAATCGTCAATAGAATGGCTCAAAGACCAGTAATCAAGAAAGAGGAAACGATAATGTGCACCACGGGCCCTCGTCGGGCGACTTCCTGCGTGATTGGAGTTTGGCTTCTCTTTTTCAAAATCGCCCTTTGTTTTTCGATGCTAATTGTGACCATCTCCACACGCGGGCACCGCAATTAAAAGGGCATTTCTTAAAATCGCTTGTGTCGTTTCGAAGCCATTCAACTCCGAGCGGCGAAACAACTCGACAGACGCGTAGTTCAGCCAGTCGATGCAATCCGTCACCGTCAATGGAGGAGTCCTTAATCCTTCCTTACATTTGAAAATGACATTAATGCGCACCTTCAAAAAGACATCCAACAGCCAACACGGGTCGGGAACATCTTGAGCCCACTTCCTGTCAGCCGCGACCCCCGCCGAGCCAACACACAAGCTACCAACTGAAGCCGGTTTCACACTCGTTCTCCGTTGCGTGTTAACTATTGCCGACTAGAATTGGCCTTTTGTAATAGAAATAACAACAACAAAGAGTTAATTTTCCAAACATTTGGCATTAAAAACAACCATAATGAGGGATGAGATGCAAACACAAGCGTAAAGGCACAAAAGGAAATATGACGATATAATAAACAATCAGGTTATGTAAAAGAACTCCATAACCTCAATCATGCCGAACATTTCCCACAAGTCTTATATGTCCAACTTTAATTGCTTTGGCGAAACAGCATCGACAAGGTGAGAACAATGGAGGCAGACTGTGTTTCTCTACAACAACAAAGAGACAACCACCGCCTCTTTGTATCTGCGGCAGAAGCACACAAAATTAGGTAAGCTAGTGACATGAGACATAATCATTTTCTCCGAGCAGGGGTTAGTGACCAATTTATTCTTACCTTAGGCTGGGCGCGACGTGGAAAGGCAACCTTAGGATCAATCTGAGAATGAGAAGAGAATAGCAAAATTGTTGTTAAAAGAAGAAGAAAAAAAAAGCTTCCAAATTTGTACGCTTCGCAAAAAAAAGCACACGGTCACATTTTGAAATCCTCTGTGGTCAGGAATAAACACTATGATCTTATATATTCAAAGAATTAAAATGTGATATTTTCTACAAACCGTTTTCATTTATCCGAGCCATTAAGATTTACAGGGGCTGCATAATCAGCCTGTGGCGATACAGGCATGCCTGCTTTTGAATTAGATAAGCATTTTTTTCCTCTCTCTTTGTCACTAAAGCAGCATTCAAGAGCCGTCAAGATTATTGCAATTATAAATTAAGTGCAAAAGAACGTCCCAACAAAGTGGTGATAAGGACATTGGATGGGGGGGGGGGGGGGGGGTTGGTAGCACAATGGCTTTGCCACAGCAGACCTGACTTGTGTCGCATCTGACCACCTCCTCCCCTTCTCCAGTCTGTTTAAAGTTTTAATAAGAAAATGCCGTGTCATGGTTATGGGTTGCAGCAGTACCAACTATCCTTTTAGTAATAAATTATAAAAGCAATTTGTCATCACTGACCACCGCTGGTAATGCACCATGCAGTGACAGAGCTTTACAAGTCATCACACCAAGCGTTCACTCCCCAGCGGTCAACGAGTCGACTTAAGCCCAATAACTGCTTTGATTTCCAGTTACGCAAGTCCGTCTGGGTCACCAATGGGGCTGCAGACCTTTAGAGTTAGAGGCAATATACACACTTCACAATTCCATGTCCTGTGCAAGGACTAAAGGCCGTACAAAACGTGTTAATATGAGGGTTTGAAGCCGCGTTGCTGAAATGTGCGATAAAGATCAACCCGTCTGGCCCTTTGATGGACCTCAATGACACATTCTCGGCACAATAATGACAATATACTGACCGAGAAATGTGTGCTCCAAAATTGGGGTGTATATATATATATATATATATATAGAGAGAGAATTGTATTATGAGAGATATACATATATATACTGTATGTAGGGATGCACCGATATCGACATGGGTATGGAGCATGCACTAGATAAAATAGCGTAGGTATTGTGACAATGGGCCGATCTTTTCAATTCAAGCCTACTATACATTTTATACTGAGAATTTACTTCCCATTTGAAGTTATGACCATGTGGTTGCTACACTAAAAAAAGAATGACATTTTTAACAAAGACAAAACAATTCAGTAAATGCATATTTGTGCATTTATTTGTTACACAATTTTTTTTAATTATTATTAATAATTAGGAAAGCAATGTTTGAACCAGGCCTGACGCTGCCTAACACATAAACAAATGGTCCCAGTCACTTAACACTGGTATCAGATCGCTACTCGGTATCAGACGATTCCCAAAGCCCAGGTGCAGCCATCGTTTCAGGACTGAAAAGGTCTGAACGGCACATCCCTATTCGGCTGGTCGTGGTCACAGCACAGGGTGGCTTTAATATTAGGCAGGAATCACTGATTGAATATGACAGGGGGAAAATGAGAGTCTGAGGCCACCGACGCCTCCAGATATTGCCAAATAACCAGGAGGATGCGTCAGATCAGCCGGTTTCTCCATCTTATGCTTGTTATCTCATTAACTACATTTTCCTCTTTAATTTAGGAAGGTGCGGCGTGCGGGGGGGGGAGGGGGGGGGGTGTTCTCTTCAACCTTGCACAATGAAGAGGAACTATCTCAAACAGCCATGTCATCCTAAATTGTCCTTGCCTTTACCAATGAAACTGTAAATTCTGTAAAATTGTCGTAATAATACTCGTTTACATCCCTGAGAATCCTTTTCTTTCACCCGGTTCCATATTTTGCCACGTGTACAGCTGAAATATCCACAATTAGTGCACCAATTCTCTGCTTTTATGAGAGTCACTACTTCAGCACAGATGCATATATTCAGGGAAAAAAACATTGCTTCCTGCTGCGGAAGACAACAGAGAGAAAGTGAATTAAGGAACACGAGAACAAAAAGACACCATCTGCACGGATCAATTAAGCCAATGAGAGCGACTACGTTTTAATGCGTTTGAAGGGAAACCATGATGTGCGATGTCATTGTCATCTTTTCCCGTCAGTCTCAGTTATTACGGTTATCTTTCTAAATCAAGTCAAAACGAGAAATGAATTCAATACCACCTGGGTACGGCAACCCTGCTAGTAATGAATTTCATTTAAAGATTTGTTTTAGCACTTAGCCCCAGGCATAACCAATTCAAACTCAATTATTTTGCGCGCCCTATTCGAGCAAAGACAACACATTATGCCTCGAATACCAAAGTCCTGTATGCGTGGTAATGTATCTCACTTTCTAAGCCTATACACAAAACATATCAGACCTCATTTCAACATAATGCGCAAACTAATTGTTTTTCGGTCCTGCTGAGAATTTCTATTCACAACGAAGCTTCCCGTTTCCCGGCGCACAAGAGGGCTCTTAAACACAGCAGCGATGGGGGTCATATAGTTTTCTGTCAGTTGGAAACATTAGAACTATCAAAAGGAGCCAATTATATGCACAGAGTTGTGTTCAAAACCAGGCTACTGCAGATTGTTTAAATCGCACTCAGAGCAATGCGACCAAATTAGGCAAAGAGGACTTACTCGCCAATCCTTCTGAGAAATCCTGTGGCAGCACCTTTTTAGGTCACAACTTATGATGAATGACTCCTTTGAGAAATCTGAACATGAGGAGGGGAGGTGTAGGAACTGTCTCCCCTCGGTTTACATATTCACCTGCGTTTTAAATGGGAAAGTGCCTCCCCACCGAAGGCCAACAGCTAAAGTGTGTGGTGCCCTTTGCACCTGATGGACGGACACGCGCACACACACACAATTACCTATTAGTGATTTACCTTGGTGTTTCGGTCCATTTAGTTTCCATGAAAGTACTTTTCTTAATGGGTTTAGGGAGTTTGAAACACTCTCTTGCCCTTACTTTGCCTTTGCCTGTAATGTTCACAGTCTCCACCTACATCAGCCAAACGCAACAAGTTCAGAATCCATCTCGACAAACCACAGAGAGTGTCTCTGTGGTTTGTCGAGATGGATTCTGGGAAACAAATCACGGGTGTAAAAGTAGAGGCAATTCCTCGGGAACAAGTGCAACAAAAGGCACATTAAAAAAAACATTAATTGAAGACCCATAACTCCGCCGTAGAAAGATAGCCTCCCCATCCAGCTGTAGCTTTATGGTTATCATCTAGTAGCAGTTAAGGTAGTTTCTAAATCCCCCTCAAGGAAATGTCTATCATGGCAACATCACGAGCAGCGCATGCAAACTAAACGGCACATATATATTTGGAAACGTGACTCGGAGCCGAGTGAACAATCTGCTGTGAATATGGACACGCTCCACCTTTGAACATTACGCTTTATTGGTTGCCAGATTAGCTGCTCAAACGAGGGAAACAGACACCATCAAGCAGGTAAACACCTGGAACACCTGTGTATTGTTCGTTACTGTGGAAGTATGAAGGTCGTTCTGGATTGTTAAATCCATTAAGGAGCAATAAACTCTACTTGGACTGACTGGACTCTTATACAAGGAAAAACTCCATTGTTGTTGTGTTATAAGCGTTTTTTTTTTTTTTTACATGTTGCAAAAATGGAAGCAATGGAACTGTAAAAAAGGAACCACAGCAATTTACAGATTTCGTACATAATATTCCACAAAATATCAGTCAGCGTGAACAAAGCTATAACACATCCTAAACCTAGAGGGCTAAAACTCAAATGGGTGATGTCAGAGTTAAGTGTTCTTAATTTATATATATATACACATTAAGAACACTTTTAACTCTGATATCACTCATTTGAGTTTTAGCCCTCCAGGTATATATTTACATTCAGCTCTTGAAGTTAAGATTGAGAATGACCTCTCTGGTTTTCGACTTTGAGAGAGTGAGAAAGTGACAGAGAACATTGATTGAAGCCTTCCTAAACCATGGCAATAGCACATTGAAACTCCTAATCTAGGCACTGTTCTCCTTTAAACAGGTCTCTTGCCAGGCCAGGAAAGTGAAAATACGTATGGTCACCTAATATTTTTGAGTGATTCGAATACTATGCAGTTACTGTATACATCAGCTAATAAATGGGTATCAATTGCTACCAGTGGGTGTGGCATCTCGTGCAGCAGCATACACCTCATTATGTCGTTGAGCTGCCCACTCGTGTTGCTTCGGGCTCCTTGAACTACTGAGCTGGATGCGTGTCAAGAATCAAGGTGCCGTAAATGTTTTCGCAGGATCATGTTCAGTCAATCAAAATGCGCCATTGAAAAACAGCCAAACATTTTGAAACTCGGACCCAATTCACACCTGTGAATTATTCCACGCACACTCCTGGGTACGATTGGGACTTTAGTGAAACCAGTCACACGTGTGAGGCAAATCTTTCCTAGCTTTTGGGAAACTCTGGATAAGGATGCGGAGAACTCTGACAGACAAACGAGAAACTGAAGTGCGCAAACACCATCTTTTTTTTCTCTTCAGGTTTCTGAAGATAGAGGGAAATCAAGACAGCCCGGCATGCAGTTGGTGATTAGAAAATGATGGATATCCTTTAAATCCCGTACACAGGTCCTGAATTTGGCCCTTATTTGGGATTTAATGTCTTCATGCAGCTTGAGAAACCTGGTTACTACTGCGAATGTTGACGCCTGTGTGTAAGTGTGTTCTTTTTAACGAAATATTCTTAGGGGCAACAAGGGTATGGTTATTACAGACATCTGTTATTTACGACTGTCTGCATTGGGGGTTTTTCTCTCTTGATTAAATCACAATAACCATCTTATTGTAGCAGTACCTCTTATGTACAATAGACTGGCAGCCTCTAAAGCGATGGCATCATCAAGGAGCGTGACTAAAAGCCACGCTAAAGGTGCCCTACCGGTGAAGTGGCTGCACAACACCCTAACGGGACTTTTTCTTTCTAATTAATAGTGTCAGTGCACCGTTCTCATGCGATGCTCTCACACAGAGTTCCTCACAACATCATACGACCCGATACGTCAACATAATAAATGAGCAGACCGAGAGGAATCGCCTCTCCATCTTTTATCTTCCACCACCTTTTACTACCGGGTCTCTGTGGGCCGCTTCTGCATACAACTGTGGGAGATCAGGGCTGAGAAACAGCCTATATCTTAAGTTCACATCTTAAAAAGAAAAAAGGATTTCTCGTAATAATGTGGCTCCAGGGTAAACTCTCTTCCTCTCTCTTAAGACATATCTAGTGGCATGTTGGCGTGGTGTTGAAGCTAAAAAGGGAAAGCAAAGATTGCAGCTTTTTCCTCCAACTTAAGAGCGCGAGCGGGTCCACAGGTGTGCCTGTGCGATACCAAATAGACAAGCAATTAAAACATAAGTATTTCATATCTGTGCTGTCAATCTTTACAGATTTTGTTATTTATTGGTGTGGGGGGGAGGGGGATAACACCACGATAAAGGCATTTTGTTATGCTCGTCGCTCCAATAATGAGATTGTTTCCAAACTCTCGCTCGGCGAGGAAATCTTATCTTTTTTTTTTATATTATACTAAAGAAAATATGAAACGCCTTGATGAGCATGGTCCAGGTTCCATGGTATTAAACAAGATATTACATTCCCACCTTGACAAACATCTGATGTTCTCGGTGTACCGACAGGAGACGGATAAAGCACAAACTAATAACGCCTTCAGCCATAATTAACTGCAGAAGACAGAGCACCTGCTGGACTTAAACAAGGGCACATCAGAGTTTAGCTCACTTTACATGCAACAAAAAGATTTGAGATCCACCCAAAAACAGCTGTTTATCCACGCTTTACCGCCAACATTCCCCTCGTATAGCATACACTGACCTGGGCCGTAAAGGCGATGAATGTATGAAAACATTGATGTGTGGGTTTTACAGTGAGCAAGGAGCTAGAATTGAAACCGTATCTTTGCGGTTCAAACTAACACATGATAAATTCAGTCAAACATAATCTTTAGCATGTCCCTGAAGAATTGTTATCAAATTTTCTTTTTTCATATATTCAGCTTTCCATCATGACCATACGAGGTGCCGACCTGGATTTAATCTCCTGCCTTGTTGAGCTCTCAAACTATTCAAACGCAAAGTCGTGTTCTACGTGATCTGCCCTTGTTCAAGCCTTTGAAAGACATCCCCAGGAACAGATGCTGCAAAATGCATTTTCTAAACTATACAAAAAGCATCATGAAAAATGGTAAATATGTTCTGAATTACTGGCATGTGTGTTATGAAGCCCCAGGCTGTGCTTCCCCATATATCTCATTCACATTCATCCTAGTCTGGGTGTTTTCATAACCGGACAAAAGGCTGAGCGCACGCTTGAAGAAAAAAAAAAAGAAATAAGAAAATACTAATCAAGAATAAGAGGACGGCTTTAACTGTGTGCATGTCATCTCACATTATGGTATTTTTGCAGCTGCTGCGTTGATTCTATAGTTTGACAACTCTTTCATTCTCAACCGCGGGGGAAACGTTGGGCTGAACTTCAGTTCCATACCATAATTCTTTGTGAGATATCAATGTAATCAAAGCAAGCCTTTTTGTAGTTGCTGTTTTTTATTTAAATATATCTGCATAATGATGACTGCTCTGTGTGCATTTGTCAGGAAGCCACATTCGTTCAATTCAGGCATCCAACTAGATTTTAAATTTTTTTGAAATAAATTCGATGAACCTACAAGGAAATTAAATGTAAATTAGGTATGATTTCCACTTTCCCTGTGCGAATACTGTGACTCAACTAGTTCACAGCCAGAGCACCTCCAGCCACTCACGCTCGCCCTTCAAGGTTACCACAGACAACTACAACAACAAAAAGAACGCTGGTGCGGATTCATTGGAACGCCGTGAAAGCGGGAGGCCTCGTATCGAACAGACATCCTCGAGCGCATCAAGAGCCACACGCGCTGGACCGGTCCCGTTCCTTTTCATTCGTGCGGAGCAATTTTGCAAAAGAGATATGACGGACCCTAATGCGAATGCCGTCTTCATAGCGCGAGCATTAAGAAATATACACGGCGCAGCAGATACAGCCCGATGACTAATAGTGAGGAAAACAACACAGACAGCTGCCGTAGGTCTGTAATCTTCTACTGCACCTCGACGGATAAACAGCAGCACATTAGCAGATAGGAAATATCAATTTCTACTTGTATTTGACTCAGGATCTTTGGTATTTCAAATTAAACTGTCAAACACTCATCCGGTTATAAAAAATGTCACGCAAACAAAACTGAAAAAAAAAGAGCAAAGCTTCCCTCGTTTATTATGACGAAGCCGTTGGGTATGATTACAGGACTATTAGTAAATATATTTCAGGTTTGGAGGCGGGGGGGGGACCTTATTATTCTTAGAATATTCCTGTGCAAATGTCGACAAAATAAATTTAAAAACAGTCAAGAGTCAACAGTCAATAAAAACCTATGTATGTGGGGCATCCTTTGACGAGGACCCTGTAAACACGACGCCCCCTGATGCCCCCTGATCGAGTCTGGCCAGCCCTCTCTCGCACTTCATTTCCTGTCAGCTCTATACTGTATCCAATCCTAAAAATAAAAAAAAGACACAAAAAAGAAGCCCCCCCCAAAAGAAATACCTCATGAAAATCCACTTCCACAACTTACAGGTTGTTTTCTTTTTTTCAGAAAGATACTACCTGACAGGTAATGATAAATATTATAAAAAAGGAAAGGTTTCTCAGCAAGCCTCGAGTGACTTGCCAATTATATGAGGACAGATGTGCAACAAGTGTAGAGAACTTTGCAGTTGCCTGTGCACTAAGGCCACAATTCATAGAAAAATGATGATTAGATGTCAGACTTTAAAATGTCACCGCTCACTTCTCAGGGTGAAGCACTGTCAGATGTGAAGAGTGTGACATAAGTCTACCAAATATGACCTACAGCCTACGATACGATTGTCTGGGTACGTATCTGTAGCTGCAAAATGTTCTGTGTCTTTCTGTGCATGTCTCAAAATGGTCATTTTACATTACAAATGATGCTGCTCAGCGTCCTTCAGAGGAGCGAGGAAAAACCTGTGTTATAACTCCGGCATAAATGCATAACATTATAGACCAAGAATATTCTACATTTGATAATGACAATATATAGAAGCTGTTGGCAAAAGTTTTGTAACTTTAATATAAGAACATCCTCTATCTTATGGGTGGAAAACATAAACATTTTGCAATCAATAAGTCAGTTGCAACATAGAAGTAGCAGTGGATCGAGACAGCGCGATGGAGTGAGGTCATCAAGTTAAGTCCACCGAGGATCTTAATCAAATCATTTTAAATGCTTGAGGAATTTAACCATTTCCTGCTGCCACGACTCTCAAAGTGCCTCTGGGCACTCCCAGGTGAAAGTATAATTTTTGTGTGCAACACATTTCAAGTTCATTTAAAAAGTCAACCTTGAAGGGTCCGTATTCCACATCAAAATCTGCGTATACGTACTCGTCGTGTGCGATGTGTCCAGTCCTAACTGCTGGTCCTTTCGCCGTCAACCTTGTTGTCTCTATTCACTGTTTTCACAACGGTCCTTGTCACGCTTACAGCCATGACATATACAAAAAACTAAAGCACACAAAGTCTGAGTGAGACACTGAACCCTCCACCCCCAAGACTTGAAACAGCATCGCGGGAAGCATCTGATCGGATGGGGGAGGAGGAAACTACTTATTCACCGTCCACTCATCTTTGTACTCTTAATGTATTTTGACATGTTTGTAATGGTAAATAACTAAATCACATGAATCCATTTGTAAAGCCATCACCAATCAGGTGAAGTGAAAACTGGCCAAAAAGCTCCATAATAATAATAAAAAGGAGGAGAGGAGAACAAAAATCACTGGCAAATATAATAGGATGCACTGTGCCAACAAAAAAACATTAGCTCTCAACCAACCACACTTGAGAGCCAAAATGTGATTAAAATGGACAATACTTAAAATTACTTCCCATATTTTACAGATTTCGAAATTCCTTGAAATATAATCCCTTTGTCTTTTTGAAATCATGAGAAAAATTTAGCATTGCCTTCAGCCGAGGTAGCACAACGGTGCGATTCCATTTCCCAAAAACTATGTTGATATATTTTGATATTACCATCACACCGAGCAGAAATCCCTGACAGAAACAATCTCAGCTGAACCCTGTCTAATCCAGCACTACAGACATCTCTAAAGAAATGGCATCTTTAATTATTCATCGACCGACAAATTTCAAAAGGGCAAGTATAATCCACAATAGTTCAGAGTTCTTCATGGGTGGATGTATCGGATTAATAGGCTTATCGATGCAAATTAATGCAGACAATTCTTTGTAAGCTATACTAATATATCTAAATAATATTTTACAATGTAGTAGCCAATTAGTTTAAATAACAAGTTTGTTGCTTACAAAGTCGTTTGGTCCTGCTTTAGTTTAGCTCATGGCAATATTTCTTGGAGGGGAGGGGGAGGGTCAAACAGGTTACTTCTCACACTTACAGTATCAGTGAATCAGGCGTGATACAATGCGATATCTGCCAGGTCAAACAGAAGCAGGGGCAGCAGGGACCTGAGACAACACGCCCTTCAGTGGGACATGAGATATGTGCACGCTGCACATGTGGCTGCAGCTAACAGGGGAAGGAGGGGTGGGGGGGTGCAAGCCTGGTGAAGTGAAAGTGAACACACACACTATTCACCCCTAGAGTTATGTTTTTATTGCTACGCTCAGTGTTGAAGGGATCGTTATGCGTTTAGCCCGTATGCATGACCTTGATCCACACAGCCTGTTAACTTGGGAGGTGTTCAACCAACGGGACCTTGCAGGCGGGGGGAAGTCACAGTTATGACAGTGTGGGGGAGACAAACACATTAAACGTGTAGATAAAATGAACTCACCGTCTTTGAGTCTAATTCGTGGTGTTGTTGAGCTAAGACTTTATCTACACTGGCAGCATCTGTAAACGTAACAAACCCAAATCCTCTGCAAAACAAAAAAGACACAACAGAACAACAATGTTAGAAATGCATGCAGGGCAATAATTGCAATAGCACATGTCGACTCATGCAAATACCAAAATGATAGCGGAACTATATTGTGGCTCGGCATAAATACAACTGCACAACAACGGGCATGCTATTCCTGTGACCTTATTATTCTTACAATATTTCCGGGCAAATGTCTTTAAAATACATTTAAAATAAATTATTTAAAAAATAGAAATCATGTCCGTCCAGTGGCAGATTTGAAATCGGAGCGGAGCCCGCTGCTGATCATTATTTGCCCCGTTACAATGGGAGACGACACCACAGCAACATTGCGGTGCAGTCACAAAGTCAATGTCAAATTGCATTCGGCTGCAGCTTTACAGCAGTGAGCATTTAAGCTTATCTGGCTCGCTGGGAAACCACACGCAGGCGCTCGCGCGCACACACAGGGGACACACGCGAACACTCTGCACGCTCGCGCGCGGACACAGAAAACACATACACACACAGGATTAAACACGAAACACGGACAAAAAGTGAGCGATATCGTCCCATGCACTGGAGAGGGGAAAAGTAGCAGAAGCCCGGTGTTTACCTTGAGCGTTTTGTCGTGGGGTCTCTCATCACCATACATTCTCTTATTTCTCCGAATTTACTAAAATAGTCTCTAAGGCTGTCTGTGAAAAGAGAAGACACAAAATAGGTCGGGTCATTGGACAGAAACATATGGGCATGCTGTTTTGTCACTGCATTTTCAACACCAAGACACGCGAAAAAACACCCCGCGATACGCATAGGGGTCGAATAGAGGACTTCAGATGGACCGAGATCAAAAACAACACCGCGCGCACACACGGGTGAGATATCCCATACAGTAACGCTGCTGCACGGTACACGTTCGCACATACACCGCCAGCAGCCACACAACGAGCACTCAGTCACATCGACAACACACACACACAAGCGCACACACATACACTCACACAAAAACAACAAGGAAATACAGGACACGGTGTAAAAGAGAATAACAGTCTCTCACCTGGTGAGGTTTGCCAGCTGAGGCCACCGATAAACATTTTACTGGAAGGGGAAAACACAACAGAAGTGAGTCCAGATGTCAGTTCGGCCATTTTGACGACTAACTACTTCTAAAAGCGACCTTAAAGGATAAAGGGGAGACTATGGAGACACATTCGCGCTTAGTATTTATAGTATATCTACATAAAAGGGGGAGGCTACTCTCGCGACGAAGCTGAGGGGGCTTTCAACTGAATGTGGAAACGGACCCGTGCACGGTTTAAGTGCGCACTGTGGGGACGAATCCAGCACGGCAGTCGAAGTCCTCTCTAAGACGTTGTAACATGAAAGGGGAAAGAGGGAAGAGAACAAAAAGCCGTAGTTTAAGATTACATTTAGAAAGATTCTTACCCCGGGTCATGTTGTGAATCATTTAGGCTTCCGGATGTGGCTTGACTCCCGTCTCCTTCCATATCTATTTCAAACTATAGGCTGGGACTACAGTAACAGTGACAGACACACACAGATACGGCAGGAGATATGCAAAGCCCCGCTATGAGAATATTACTGAGCCGGGAATGAAAGCGTCACACGTGGGATCAGCTCAGCCCCCTGCTCCCTCCTCCCTCTTCTCGGCACGCTCTACCTTGGCCCACAGGGGGCGGAGCCTGCCTCTGTCACCTAACCAATCCAATTGACGTCAATTCAGGCAATCTGCAAACCAATCCTCCGATTTGTCATTTAATTAAGAACTAAGCCACTAGAGGTGAAAGTGGCTTATTGCTCTTCTAAATCAGTGGACACATAGCATTGAAAAAAAAAAAATGAAAAAAAAGTCTTTGTCCAAGAAATGGTCCTCTTAATTAGCAATGTTTACTTAGTATTCGCCAGTTGACAGGTACACCTTTGCAAAGCAGCAACGTGATTACTTATTACGAATTATAATAACTTGTTATTCCTCCGCCATACAATATAGTCCCTCAGAAAGAAGTGGAAAAATGGGGCGATTCCTCCTGAATGTTAACATTAAGAGTATCCTGATTGTTGTGTTTTGCAATAATTAAATATTTGAAATTAAATTCTGTACTTCATATACTTATATACTTTTTTTATTAGATTTTTAAATGGTGGCTAACAATGTCATTGCAGTGACAGGCTTATGTGACAGTGTTTTTTGCCAATAGGAGATGATTTTTAGGAAGTGCATTTAAATTCGGGGGGGGGTGGGATTTTAAATACATATTGTGTGCACAGTGTGGTATCAATAGAACACAGGAAAATGAAATCTCATGTACATTTTAAATGATGTACATGTGTTTGCATCTGTGTCACATTGCTGCTCACAGAAGCCAACAGACAATAAGACAATACATTCTCTACCAATGCAGTTTTCATTCATTGTAGAGCGAGAGTAATTATAACAAAACATCCGAAGCTCGGTATGAAACGGGACTAGTGATCCAATTTCATTATTCACATTCAGTGAAGTTTTATTTGTTTTTGAACAGGCCTGTCTGTGCCTGTGACTGTTCAGGGCACTACCAGAGGGAATTTCTTATCTAGCCAGGCAGCATGTTTTTGAAACAATGACTTAGATAAAAACCCAAATAACAAGACTTTCGACAGTTTAACAGCTAAAGCTCTGTCATTAGTTTGGGGACACCCCACATTGCGGCTGTCTGTATCTATGAAACAAAAGCTGTGGAGGCAAATGGTGGCAACTCCTCGTAGCACGGGAGTGTCAAGGAAATGGAAATATGACACCTCTCTGCATTTTTTTCTCTCTTCCATGCCATTTGACGATACATTCAAGATTATATTACTGTTGCATGTTCTATAAGTTGTCAAATGGGTGACAGTACCCTACAGCATATGCCTGAAATGTGACTGTGGAAGCAAAAAATTGCATCCATCATGCAGCTGCAGAGGAAGAGAGAGAGAGTTAGAGAGAGAAAGAGAGGTTATGAATTGATACAGAATATGAGCACAGAGGAACAACATGCTCTAAAGCGATAACAAGGTGTGCAAAAATCACAGTGGATTTAACACATGAAGAGCGACTTGTTTTATGCTCAAATAAAAACACGAGGATCTCCAGTTTCACACTGTGGTTGTGAATTCTTCTGCCGTTTGAACCTTGTTATCTGGGCCTGTCTGCTCATTGTTGTTGCACCATGAAGAGTGCAAAGTCAGACGTGATGGAAAAGTTACATCAGGTGTGACATTTTCATCGCACCTGATCGCGACTTGTGAACCCAAAACAGCAGGACGCCAAAGCAGACGCCCATACTCTCTTTCAAATTCATCTTATTTAATCAAGAACCCTTACATAGGTCATGGATAACATAGTTCAACATTGGGGTCGCTATTTCTTTTTCTTTTCTTTTTTTTTACACTGATTGAAGGAGAAAATATACCGATTTCTAAATCAAGCAGTGATCTCCATTTTACTCTGAGTGGCCACCGCCGCCTGATGAAAGTGCCTAACATGTTTATCCTTCTTTAAGCAGTTATAGGCGTTCTGGCATCTACGTGTGTATCTTTGTACAAAGTATGAACAAACAGATTTCACCATAACCGAACGTCACCGCGGCTTGGAAGCATTTGTAAAGGTGGCAGCTGTCGAAGACGTTCTGATAATTGAGGGGATGAAGAATATAGGAATAAATAGACACCTTTTTTTAATATATCCTGCATGCTTTTAATTCATCTGTGTGTTGAATCAAGGACAATGCAATGATTTCTAGAATCACATAGTTGCATCAGTGCAATTGTGGCTTACTTTCAGTGCTAAAGATGAACCCCCTTCTCAATAAAGAGGAAACTCAGCATGCAGAAAAAAGAAGAAGGAAAAAAAGGGAAAAAAAGAAGAAGAAGCTTGTAACCAACTGAGCCTTTGCATGAATACTGGAGGATTTGGGGATGGAGAGAGAAGTAAAATTGATAGTGTGTGAAAGAGCTGTGGGGGGAAAAGAAAGTGAGAGAAGCAATAGACTCGCTGACAGTGTTATGAGATGCTGTTTTGAGAAGAGGCATCCTGTTTCCTGTTGCAGTAATCATTTGACACCCTCAGAATCCTCACTTGACCTTGGAGAAATTGTTCCTGGATCATGTATAACCCCTTTCCCCCGCACGGATTCCTATGTAATCTGTTCGTGAATCACCGAAATATATTAACCTTTGAATGCCTGGAGACATGCATGCGGGTGGTGATGGTAGTGAAACCTGAAGTGTTCTGGGATTTTTGCCTTTTTTATGCACAATTTGCAGGACTGTCGTCGAGGCTCGCCATGTGTTTTGAGCATGCACTGGCACGCAGAGGAATCCAAAATACAGTCATCCAACGCTAAAAGACAGCTCACACTAAATACCTTCTAACACTTCCATAAATTTGTTGGGGATATTATTCAAACGCTCTTGAGACGTTGTTAATTTGATCCTTTGGATTTTGTGAATGATTTGGCATTGATCTCTGTGGACCTCTGGAGGGCCTATTATAGTGGCATTCAGAATCCAGAGGAGAAGCTGTTGAGAAGGCTGCAGATGTGAACAAATTGTCTCCCTCTAGTGTCCTCTCCTCCCTGCTTTCCCGTTGCTGCATGAGCTAAAGCAGCTCTCAGACTGCAGGGAGGGAGCCAGACAGAGACATGCATAATTGACAGTCCTATTTCAGGAATTAGCCATCCGCCAAGCTGCAGCCGACCTCCTCTTTCATCTGGCCCAGGATAGCGGAGCATCTTGTGAGAGTACAATTTGGCCACATTTGATTGTAAACTCACGACTTTAATGAATCTGTATCTTTCCAATGGGCGGTCGTGTGAAAGCGCCGTCGACTGATCGTGATATGTGAGGTTCACTGGGACCGTGTGTGCGATTGTTATCGCACAGAGAAACTGTTTGAAGTCAGATCAGTGGGGACGGATGTTCGAGTGATGAGTGATTTCCCTCCCCCATTATGCCCTCTGTAACTACGCGGATGAGTTAATTAAGCTCTGCCAGAAGCTACGCACTAATATTCCAGGTAGATGGGCCTCTGTGATATTCAGACGTCCACATTATTAAAAATAACTAAACTGTTATATTAAATCCTGCAAACTACCCTTGTAAACGTTGATAAATGCTGTCTTCCCTTCTACCAAGTGCCCAGAAGCACCTTCAAGGTTTACCACAAGACAGCTCGATTGGAAAAGATCTGCAGAACCACTCCAACCACACACAGACTTCTGTTGTAACAACAAAGGCCGAGCGAGTCTCCATTTGTTTTTGACCTGACTATTAAATGCCCATCTGCATGTGGGGCTATTTAGACCAATCAGGCTCCAGCAGTAGTGGGCGATGACGACATCATTTACCTGCTCCACTGGGCTGGGAGATAAGCTCATGCCCCTGCTGCTCCCTGGAATGTTCTGGCTGCCGTTTTGAACGACTCCGGAGAGCGCCGTGTGTTACAGATGATGACGGGTGGCATTAAAGCACCGCGAGGAGCCATCCTATCACCTGTACAGTCAGCAGTGCGCAGGAAGATGTGCATGTTGGCCTTTCCGAGAGACAGAGGGAGTGGCGGAACCCTCCCCATGCAGGGACCCAGTCATGTAAGTTACATCAATCTCTTTTGGGGGATTTTAAATTGAGCTTGATTTTGTCGTAATGCTCTCTGGTTTATCAGGCAATTTTACAGTACATGCGCGACAGTGTTGAGGGTTGAGGCACAGATGCACAGCACAGCTGCATTTGTTGTTGCTCGACAGACTAACTGACACAGCCTGCAGGTTTGCAGCCCCGAGAACTACCTTGTACCCAGTTGCATTCACTCTCTCTGCGTTTGTTTATATGAGTGCATATGCTACGCCTCAGACGTTTCTTTCAGAGGCTTAGAATAGCACAATAAGCAGGCCTCGCCGGACACACCGGCTAAGTGGTGCTTTCTGTCCTCTGGCTCATTCTATGTTTTTTTTTCGTTTTTTCTTCCAGCCTTTTCTCTCTCCTTTCCCTTTTACCTTATTTACTTTCCCCCTAACTGGCTGCCACCATTTATTCTCCCAGTTGCCAACCACTTCCTATTCCGCAACCACCGACCTTAGCGCTGACCTTGCCTTGTCTGTGCCAGTGAGACGAGAGCGAGAGATACCGTATCCCCCCCCCCCCGGCCACCCACCTACCCCACTCCCGCTCTGCTGCGGGGTTTGAATTTTTTCCCTCTCTCATCAGTCCTCCTTGTTATTTCTTCCAGATTCCTACGCATTTCTCCTTTCAGCTGATCAGTGGCCAGACCGGAAAACATCGCTCTTGGCTCAAAGAGCCGGCGAGCCCAGGCATATGGACCCGAGCTGTCAATACAGATTAGGTTTATCGGATAAACTTTATCTGCAACATCTGAGCGTCCTTCGGTTGGGGCACCAGCCTAATTCTGGTGCACGATTGATATTGTGACGCAGGCTCTAAGAAGGTCGAGATTGGCAGCCATTGTTTGGGGCACACGCAGGCTGCGGTGGCCTTTTCAGGGCATGTTAGTGCACATCTGCATGTGTGTGAGCTTTGGTCCGCCATGACGGTCTGCGGTCGTTCGACGCATTTTATTCAAAATCTAAACTCTCATTTCATGTTCGTTGCATCGAATTATCCTGTTAATGCAGTGAACTCACATATGTTGCCGAGCAGAAAAGACCACTCTTTGTGTGCGTTCTGAACAGATTATACTTGTTTTTTTTGTTGTCCTTTTGAATAGTCTTCATCAGGGGCAAATTGTCTCCTGGTGAAGAATGATCTCCAGCTCTAATGTTTTGGGACAAACATTCATTTCTTTCCCGCCACCACAAGAGGGCATCTCGAGCACATGTAATCAGAACAGGAGCTGATGTCATTAGTGTGTCGTAGCGTGCGTGTGTGTGTGTGTGTGTGTGTGTGTGTGTGTGTGTGTGTGTTCATGGAGGTGGTTTGAAGTGACGCATCTCCTGTGTTCCTTTCAGGAGTGGTGAGTCTGCAGTCACACCCAGGTTCACCGCCTACTACAGTGGCCTTATGGCCTCTCACGCTGAAGGGAAAGACTGTGTGACCTCCACAGGCGGCTGTAAGGAGCACAGCGACAGTGCTGGGCGGTTTTTCTGGGCACACAGTATCAGAAAGAAAAAAGGTTCAATTCTAAACTCAAATAGCTTGGTTGTGAGCAACACAGCTCTGTAAAGCAGCTCTCAAGCAAGAAAGGGGACTTTTTCAGCAAAGCAAACACAAAGACGGAGGAAATAAATAAAAGAAACTCCTTTCGGCACACTCACAGGCAATCTGCCTGCAGAAAGACTAGACACTATCCACTATACGTTCTTTCAGCCTTTCTAGATGCCACTGCCTGAACACTGATGTACGAGAACACAAGAGGGCAGTGGGGTTGCCGGGTACAAAGAAGCACACTGGGGGTGAATCTTCTTGAGTGTGGCTGAAAGACAGAAGGCAACTCACTCAAAACAAGCCCGGGTGGAGAGATGAAGAGGGGAGGCATGGCAGCAGTAAATGATGCTAGCCTTCTACACCTTGTCAGTTATTAGGAGGAGCCAGAAGAGAAATCTGACAATACTTTGTGTGGTCTACTGGGGAAATAATTGGCGAACAGGCCAGCTCGCTGGCACCTACAGTATTTTGAAGAAATGTTTGAAAGTTCGGCAGCCAAAGTTAAGAAATATATCACGTTTATAAACTAACATATATATGAATATACTGTATATGTGAAGGATTAGAAGAGCAGGTGGAGAACAACTCAGTGGTTGCATTGTTGGCTCTCAGCTTGACAATTAAAAACAATTTAAACCAAAACTGATTTCTACAGATTCTCCACCCTTTCCTCACAATTTTTGATTTTGATTTCGTTATCTCAGTCAAACACATCTCGGTTGTTGCTCCGCTTTCTCTTTTCATGTCACATAAACAAGGCCTGGAGAGAAAACCTGGCTGTTTGATAGTAATATAGTATTATTCTGTCCATATTAATGTGCTCGATGGTGTTTTGAGCCCTCACCGGAGCCTTCCAGGCAGCCGCTGCCTGGAAGGCGCCGGAAGGTGGTCCCGCCCCCCAAAACTCTGATCCAATCAATGCGCTACCCCACTTGAGCGGAGCGCATATTCAAATCCACTTTTGGAGCGCATTGCATATTCAAACCCGCGATTGGGGCAAAACCCACTTGGGCGCATTTGGGCGCATTTAACCCACTTGGTTCAACAATTTCAAAGTACGAGCTATTTTGCGGCTGGGCGGCTAATGTTGTGGTAATGTTATTTCAACCTGCTAGCTAGCAGATAGATTATGCTAATCTTAGCTGTGGTAATGTCATTTCTAGCGAGCTAAATCTGGTTAAAATATTAGGTAACAAAGTAAGATTAATTACTGCAGATTAATCACTGTATTTGAGTGATTGTTAATGGTTAGTGGTTATCTTTCAAATGATGCCTGTGAGGCATTGAGACTGGTTGACTTCCAGGCTGCTTTGGAATAAGGATACCTCTGAGGCAGCCACCAGTTTTGGATAACTCTGAGGCATCATAGGTAGTGTTGACTGCCAGGCTGCCTAGCGTTGGTATACAGGTTAACTCACAGGCATCCAGTTGGTTTTAGATACCTGTAAGGCATCTAGACGGGACATAAGGAGGGGGACTCCCAGGCTGCTTACTAACACTGGTTAGCTCTCAGGCAGCCAATTAGCTTTGGATGCCTGTGAGGCACTTGATGTTGAGACTGGTTGACTGTAGACTGATATCCCTTAGTTAAATTGTCCTCATGCCTCCTCATACAGATAGGCCTATTGAATAAATCTGCCAGATTATTTTTAACATTGCATATGCCTAACATTATGTGATAATACTAATCACACTCATATTGCCTTTCTCTTTCAGTTCATGAAGAAATGGTGCCCAGGAAGGGTAAGGTTCAACCTAGACCTACTTTAATGACTAAAACAAAGTCTCTTTCACACACTGACATTTAACAATGACTTCAATAATTCCCCAAAAAATACTTATTAGTTCCTTGCAATGTCTTTATACAGTAGGACGGAAGGCCCTGCAGGTGTCAAAAGGTGGTAAGTTATTCTTTATCTTGCCCCCTGGACTCGAGTACTACAACACTAGTTCATCTCCTCATATAGCACTTCTTGTTACTTTATAGGACCATCTGCAACCACCAGTCACCACTGGTTGGTGGAGCCCCAACCCCATCTAGCCCTGCTGCTCCATCCACCCTTCCTGCCCCATCGGCCCTGCTGCTCCACAAGCCCTACTGCCCCATCCCCCGGCATTTCAGAATGTCCACAGCCTTGTGAGGACATGCTCAGGAGCATCAAAAAAGGTGAAGTGCACAGCTAGGCATAGGTTTCTTCAAGACAGGTTTATATTTTAAGCTGACTTCAAGCTTGTTTCAAATATGTTTTCATTATTTGTCTGTTTCAAATGTTATGATTGCCCAAAGTCAGCTGATCAGTTAGATTTCATGGAATAGAATTTTGACAAAACAACTTTAAAGAGAGGGTTCTAAATAGACTGGCTGGTTGAATAAAGCACATTTAACACATTCAATTAATGAAAAACAAGTAGATATGTTTAGGGATGATAGACATGTTATAGAATAATAATTGAATCAAAACCCAATTTCACCAAAATACTGAGTTTACTAGTATTTTCACTCTAATCTCAAAATGTCCCTTTTCACCATGTGACTGGTTTCCCAGAGCCCATCACAGTTTTGGGTTATAGGAACATCTGTTGGGATGGCAGTAAAGACAGAAGGGCTATGTACAGACATTACATGTGTACAATACTGTACTGTATGTAAAGAAGATGAAATCTAATATTGTTACGAATAATATTGTTGAAACATTGAAACCTTCTTTGAGTGTGACTCAGAAATTATTTTTACAAAGATACCAGATAACGGTGGAGGAGATCAGGAGGAGGACTGCTCCACCTGATTGCAAACTATTCAAAGACAGACCACAACAAGGGCAGATACAAACTGTCCATCACGACGGTTTAATAAGCAGGCGAAGACAGCGAACCCAGAACTTAGTCTTTTCCCAGTTTTCCGACCTGTCCCACACTGCCCCAATAAAATATTTAGATAATATTTATAGTGTATTAAATTCGTTATCCTTAGTGCTTAGTAAACTAAGCTGTTGCGTGTGAAATTTTGTTTTACCATTTTACTGTGTATGAGGGTTGTATTTGGCCTTTATTTTCAATAAAGAATATGTCACACCCATCAGTCATGTCTCTCCTCCATCATGTGTCTGGTCTCTGACGATACATTTAAAAAAAATAATTAATGTAAGTTGGGGTTTCATTAACTTGTAACACTCTACTGGAATAAACCCTTATGTGAAGCTGTAGAAATTAGTGTTGACATATTGTGTTACCATGACTATTTGCCTTAATCCACATGCCTAACATATCGGATCTGTAATTTACACCATGCGATTTCAGGCCCAGCTAGCTAAATTACCAGACTAGTTAAATCAAGATGCCAAGTTCAATACACTTCCAATTCACGACACATACACAGTGATGTAGAACATGAAGATATTTAATTAATGAACACAACAAACAACAAATTGCTAATTGTTAATATTTTCAATGTGTGTGTCAACACACTTTAAAAAAATATCCACCACCACCTCTACCATTCCTGGCCCCAAGGTGTGCGAGAGAGGTCATTGTTTCATTTGACCTCACCTGGTTGGCGGTGCTGGAGCTGTTGTCTGGAGGAAAAGATAAAACATAAATTCAGGATAAATAATGTCTATTAAACCTGTCAGAGCCCAGATATAGGATGTGGAATATTGCAAATTACTTGAACTCGGGCTCTCCTGTGGCCACAGTGGGGTCTGATGCCCAGCATGGCCACTTCTTTAAATTCGATGCTCCTGGCAGCCAGAGCACCGGCGGAGAGGCACAGGTCCTTGGCCGCCTTAACAAAATGGGAAAGACATATCATACAGTATTAAATTCAGATTTGATGCACATACCAATGTGACAATGAAACACTTATTGACACTGGGGTGTAATAGTTTGAGCTGGCTTTCTGAAGTTCTTTATTGATATAAAGTAGTCTTTAAAGTCTTTAAAGTAGTTATTTATTGATATAAAGTAGTCAACACTACCTATGATGCCTCAGAGTTATCCAAAACTGGTGGCTGCCTCAGAGGTATCCTTATTCCAAAGCAGCCTGGAAGTCAACCAGTCTCAACATCAAGTGCCTCACAGGCATCCAAAGCTAATTGGCTGCCTGAGAGCTAACCAGTGTTAGTAAGCAGCCTGGGAGTCAGCCCTCTTAATGTCCGTCTAGATGCCTTACAGGTATCTAAAACCAACTGGATGCCTGTGAGTTAACCTGTATACCAACGACTAGGCAGCCTGGCAGTCAACACTACCTATGATGCCTCAGAGTTATCCAATAACTGGTGGCTGCCTCAGAGGTATCCTTATTCCAAAGCAGCCTGGAAGTCAACCAGTCTCAACGTCAAGTGCCTCACAGGCATCATTTGAAAGATAACCACTAACCATTAACAATCACTCAAATACAGTGATTAATCTGCAGTAATTAATCTTACTTTGTTACCTAATATTTTAACCAGATTTAGCTCGCTAGCAGGTAGAAATGACATTACCACAGCTAAGATTAGCATAATCTATCTGCTAGCTAGCAGGTTGAAATAACATTACCACAACATTAGCCGCCCAAAAATAGCTACGTACCTTTGAAATTGTTGAACCGGGGTTTAATCGCTCCAAATGCGCTCCAAGTGGGTTTGGCTCGGTTTGAATATGCAATGCGCTCCAAAAAGTGGATTTGAATATGCGCTCCGCTCCAAGTGGGGGTAGCGCATTGATTGGATCAGAGTTTTACTTCCGGGGGACTTTTCCGGCGCCTTCCAGGCAGCGGCTGCCTGGAAGGCTCCGGTGAGGGCTCAAAACACCATCGAGCTATTAATGTGGCCGTGCTGGACTCAATAAGATAACCATGTCACAAGTTATAAGTGATTAAATAAAGATGCAAGGTAAAGGTGAAACTGAGACTTGAACGAGAGAAAATAAATGTAGTTTAGTTTGACCCTTGACTGCTTATAAATACCCAGCACACCAACCACTAGTTCCTTTCTGTTTTGGCATCTGTGTGGCAGCTATAAATACACCCAATTTATTCAGCAGGTGTTTGAGTTTTCAGAAGGAAGGGAGTTGTGCAGAGATAATGATCAGTCGTTTTAGATCACTCTGTCTGACGTCTATTACATCGGGTTTATTCAGTTAACATTAAACATGATGTCAATGTGTGCAATTTCTGGTATTTATCTGAGTCAGAGAGAAGGAAATTAATTCAAATTTTCTATTTTTTATGGATGTGTGTCGTGACTGGCTCTACATCAGATGTTGTGCTAGTCTTGTATAAAGTAGGTGGATATTTTTTCACTGATTATTTAGAAAACTAACTTTGACACATGTGATTGCCCAATGACCACAACCCTGTGTTTGTTCTGAGCTGCAAAGCGAGGTCTATCTGGAATAAGTTCCTTTGTACTTAGTGAACCTCGACTCAATAAATGCACTTCAAACCAAATATATGCCTATTCAAATCTGAATAAGTAACGGTTTGAGCTAATTTATAGCACTGAACAGCTTTGAGGGTTGATACTTGAGTCCCATGGGGGATGTCGTCGTTCAATACAAAAGAAAAAGAAGAAATGTGAACTTGTCCCATGAGACTATCAGTGAAAATATCCCGAAATCAAATACATCTGTCTTGCAGTTTTGCGTGAAGATAAAGGTGGCGTAAAACAATTCAAACAAAAAACAGTTGATATCTCATCAGTTTTATTAAGCGGATTCTGTGCTTTAATGCTCTGCGGCAATATCTCAGTGTAGGTTAGCATTCCTGGAGCGTTCAAACACCATGCAGATCATTTTCATGAGCGTCACTGAATCATGAAGGACACTTAAGTTTGAGATGTGATAGAAATACAGAAGCGGTACTTGGCTCTCAGAGTTAGTTAAAGATAGCGATGCAACATTGTCCGTTTGTCCGCCTATGAAAGGCCTTCGCTCCACAGTTGGTCTCTGTGACGCACGTGGCACGACCGCTTGTCGCACACCCTGTGTCCAGAAAGGACCACTTCTCTGGAGAGTGATGTGAGCAGGCATTTAGGACATCTATTGGCAAAAAATAGTCTAAACAACTGCATTTTTCATCATACCTAACCCAGTGCAATAAATACAAATAAAAAAAAGATATGATCAACACTTTTATTTTTGTGTTTCCTTATGGCCCTTCTTAGCCAGATGCATGGTTAATTTTTACTTTATTTTTATTTATATTTAGGTTTTATTCTTATTATCAGGCATTCTTACTTTTGAAGGTTGTATTCCTGTAAAAATACCTAAATAAAATATCAAGTCTAACAAAGATATGACCACAATACGATTAAAGCAATTTCAGCCAAATTCAGCCATCATTTCTTTTAAAGAAGGACAAAAAAGGGGAAAATAAAAGATACACAATATTGTTTCGGTCATAATATGTACTGGACTGACATTAAAAGGGTACACTGTAGTTTCAGATAAGCAGCAGGTTTCATTCAGTTTCATAAGAAACTGATACCTGGATGTACAGTGCCATCATGTGCTTAGCTTTATTCATTACAATGCTCTTTTTTATTTTTTTATTTGAGAGGAGGCTTGTAAAAAGTGTTATTAGAAAAGGTACTTTCTTGGTTTTTTAGCCCATTATTATTATAAAGTAGCATCATACCACACTGAGAAATAGCCTTTGTGCTTGGAAAGTGGCAAACATACAAGTATGACAGTACTTGGATTTGTCTTTGCTTGAAATTGACAGATGTGTTTGTCTCTCACAGGACTCGTTGCATCACGAGGGACAGAAGCCCGAGGGTGTGTAGGTACAGGTGCGAGGAGCGGGTCGTCGGAGCCGGGCCGCCGTTGCTGATGCCGCTGGGAACGGACTGATTCTTCCTCCTCACGCTCCTGGTGCGAAGAGTGGTTGTCTTCCTCGTCTGGATGGAGGGGCTCTCCGTTGTAAAGATCTGCTCTGTGGCCAGCGTCATGTCAACCAAGATGGGGGTTTCAGCAACGAAGCTCGTGGCAGGAAAAGAGGACGCACCACTGGCGTGGAGTGAGTCAGCGGACTCGGTGTGGACCATGTGGTCCGCGGCGGCATAAAGGGGATTCATAGTGAGCCGTGTGCCCGTGCTTCTGGGTCGCTGGGTTGGGGGGCCGATGAGTGTGGCCGCGAGGAGTTGGTGCTGCGTGGTCGGGGCTTCTTCGGGGGGGTGCGGGGCGGAACCAGAGACGTGCCACCAGGCGGTGATGCTGGCCTCAGGGGCCATGGAGCTCATATCCTGGGCACCCGCTGCAAGGGGCTGCAGATTGTGGGAGCCAAAGTGCCACCCTCCAGTCCTGCCAGGGCGCACCCCTCCGCAGACAGGCTGGGTGTGGCAGGGGCAGCCCAGGACGCGGGCAGGCGTATGCTGCGTCCAGGACAGTAAGTAGGTGATGTCGGCATCGAGGTGACAGGCCCATGGGTTGTCACCCAGAGTGATGACCCGAAGAGAGGACATCTTGTCAAAAACTCCAAACGGCAGCGTGGATAAGCGGTTGGCGTGCAGATAGAAGTGAGTTAGTCGGAGGAGCTGGTCCAGAGATCCCGGCAGCATCTTCACGAGCAAGTTGTGGGACAGGTCGATGTTCTCCAGGTGCACGGGCATGTTGGTGGGCAAAGTCCAGAAGTGATTGTGGCTCAGGTTGAGCGTGCACAGGTTGGTCAGCGTGTTGTTGATGAAGACGGCCCGCTCCAGCTTGTTGTCGGAGAGGTCAAGCAGCCGCAGGTTCCACTGGTGGACCGTGTCGTTCTTGTCCAGCAGCTGGAGGCGGTTGGAGGCGACGTGCAGCTGCCAGAGGGAGCGGGGCAAGCCGGCGGGCAGGTGGCTCAGCCGGTTGTGAGACAAGTCCAGGAGGCGGAGGTGGGTGTAGGCGGTCAGCTGGCCGTCCAGGTTGTGAAGTCGGTTGTGGGACAAGTTGAGGGAGCGCGCGTTGTGCTGCAGACCGTCGGGAAGCTGCCTCAGGCCCCTCCACGAGCAGTCAACCTCCCTGTGGCTGCGGCCGCAGGAGCACATGGAGGGGCACACGGCGAAGACATGTGGCCCCAGCAGCAACACGAGCAGGAGCTCCAGAAGGGCCTCGTTCGGGGACAGCTGAGGTAGCACACGCCTGCTGAAAGAAAAGATAGGGGGACAGGATGGGGAGAATGTTCGGGTTCGTCTCACACAGCAAACACTTGTTTCATCGTTGCTCTGAAGCGCCACCCTTTTGCCAGAATATCTTTTATTTCCATACGTCACAATATAACTTTCTTTAGAAGCAGACTCCAATGACATTTTCTTTTTTTATTTGTCAGAGAAACGCACACACACACACACACACACGCCTCTTAGCCACGTGCATCCTATACGTACACACACACGCTGCTCAATGTTTGCTGCACATCACTGCATTGCTTGCAGATGCCCACATTCACATGACATGCCATTTTGACTCATCCTAACCATGCAGGGATTTTTCTTTCTTTTTCTTTCGGTCAAAATCCTCACTGCAGATGGAAATGCATCTTTTTGCCACACCATTCGAGTTGAAAGAGGATATTTCTAGCCCGTTCGGGAACATCGTTCATCACGAAAAGGATGAGAAATCCCTGTCGTCATTTTCCCTGGCATCAGTTTGCTTGTTCAGTCATCAGTGGTTGTCAGAGCAGTCAGTCCCATGCTCCCGGAGGAGGAGAGCTGGCTCAATAGATGGCTTGTATTATTGACTGCAGAGAACTAATGCATCAGCTGGTGCAAAGGCAAGCAAAGACACAGCCAGGAGCCCTACACTGCTGAAACTGCAGTGTACTGTGTGTGAGCAAGGGTGTGGCAGAATGTGTGTGTGCGTGGGTGTATAATTGTGATTGTGCGTGAAAAGAGTCAAGAGATTTTTCCATAACTCACCTTCTCATCTTATCATTCCAGTCACTTTTATCTGCTCCTTTTCCGCCGTCCGGCAGCTGCTCTTCCCTCTCCTGCTTTCAAGCTCAGGACCAGCTGCTGCTCTGCTGAAGCGGTATTTTTCTTCTTCTTCTTCTTCTTCTTTTCTTCTTTCTTCTTCTTCTATGCCTGAATTCCCCTCATAGGATTTGACCCCTGCTCACTTGTCCAGTGCGGGTGTTTTTGAAGTTGCCTTCCAGTTTGTCCTCCCCGAAGAGCCCAGAGTTTGATATTTCCTTTATGGATCTTTGAGTTTGTGCGATCAGGCACTGCAGGCTTTGGATTTACTCTGTGCAGTGGAAGTGAGCGGGGAGGGGTGGGGGGAGTATTAGGAGGGGGGTAACTAAGGAGAAATGAAGCGCATAACAGAGCAGTCCCTGCACACAAGGCTGCTGCAAAGAAAACTCCTCAATCCTTCATCTGGCAGCTTTCAGGATTTATTCCTACATTTAAAGCGACATCTATTGTTCCGGTTAGATTAGTTGGCTGATCTCTGTCCTGTTTGCACTCAAAGTCAATTACACTGTTATCAGTTATCCCCCAAATCAATAGTACCCCCCCCCCATCTAAAGAATTCCTTTACAGAGTAACACACTGCTGTAATTAGTTAGTATTTTCCCCTTGTCAATTTAAACGCTGACACAAAGAAAACAAATTGACCTTCAAGATTTATTGCAGAGGATTCCAGTCCACTGCAGCTTCCCACCTGTCATCAGCAGTACAGGCGAGTCTCCAGGCTGCACTGCATTGCTGTACTTTTGCCACACATCGTCAGAGGGTTCTAAAGGCAATCAGGGTTTAAAATGTGGCATCACTGCAGACTCCTGATTGGTGCAGCCAAGCGGCCTTTGTTCAGTTGTCATGTAAACTATTTATACACCTGCTTGTGCCTCTTTTTGCGGTGCGTTTGTTACTTCCTCCCACATCTCTCGCTGTACTTTTCTCTCTTGTCTGCCTTAACTTCCTGAAGCTGCATGCTACCGAAATACTGAGTTTACTGTCATTGGCCCTCAATGACAAACCCTCTCTTCCGCCGTGAGACCATCCACAACATGCCACATGCTGCCCATGTGAGCGGTGTGAGCACACACAGCAGAGATCCTCCACACCTCTAAAATCTAGGTTTTATCGTAATCATTTTGGCTGCTGATGTACAATCAGTAAAGTATTTTTGACATGTACTTTCCCTAAGGATGGCTTTTACTGGATCCCATCTCTGAGCTCGCACATCGCCCAGAGCTACCGCCACTCGGAGCGTTCCCACCATCTTGCAGCTGGGGCTGCTTGGAAATAGGACAAACTATTCAGAGTTTTAATGAAGGGTGAACATCCATCATAACGTCACAAGTGAGCAGATGAACAAATATCTGCACCAGCTGGCGGAAACAACCGCATATTGGGGTTTTGAAAAGGTTTTTTGTTCGGCTTTGTCAGCTCTGGCTGAGGTGAAAGAGAGCGTTATCTCAAGCAGACCTCTCTCTCTCTCACACACACACACACACACACACACACACACACACACACACACACAACTATAAACTGTAAAACTACAACTAATGTCTTAAACCTTAAGCAGGTCTTTAAAGAGGTGACGACCGGCCAAAATTTCCATTTTGTTGGTTAAGCGGTCCTCAATATGTCGTATGTATAAGAACACACACACACACACACACACACACACACACACAAACATACTGTAGCTGCAAAGTAATAAAGTCAGGACTGAGGTTACAGGTGTTTTATTCCTCTGGTTGTTGCATATATCATAATGTCAAACATGTATGTACTTCATTAAAAAAATTATATGTGAGACACAAATTGACTATTAGAATAAAGATGAATATGTATCAATATTCCAAAAAACTAAAACAACAGAGAAATACAGCATCAACCCACTGTTCTTAAGCAAAAATGTGTACTCTGTGGCCAGCAACACGCAGCAGTTCAACTTACTCTAATGCAAAAGTGGCTCAAAGAAAATGTCCTTTATTTGATCAAAAAGGGTTGTAAAGCGAGAGGGAAGTTAAGCCAGATGCTCAGGAAACTCTTTGGCACACAGCTCTACACCTCCTCTTTCGGTTCCTCTGTGCCCTTCGAGGAGGGGGCCGCTCAGGCCTGGGCATCAGAGGCCTCCTCTTGCGGCGTTGAAGAGGATGCATTCCCCACAGCGGGCGTCGCGGGAGCTTCCCCGCTCTGAGCCGTGTCTCCCACCTCCATCTTGTCCTCCTCTCCCATTCGTCCGTCCTCCTTTGCCTTCGCCGCCTCTTCCTTGGCGGCTCCGTCTCCCACGGCCTCCTGTGTTTGACCGATGTCGGCCATTAACACGGCGGCCTCATTGGCGTTGGTCTCCGGCTCGCTTTTGCTCCTCTTGGCGGTTCCCATCCAGTATTCGGAGGTGCTGATCAGGTCGCCGTTGGCGCTCAGCATCTTGATGCGTCTGCTCAACCGGCACACTGTACACATCAGCAGCAGGGTAGACGTCAGCAGGACAGTGCAGGCGATGATCAGTCCGCCGGCCGTCATGAACACTGGATGACATTCCTTTTTGTAAAACATATAGATAGGTGAGGCGGCGGCGGCGGCGGTGGTGGTGGTGGTGGGCTGTGGGCTAGGTGAAAGGGAAAGGCCGTGACTATTGGAGTCCTGGGAGACGGCTGGAGGTGCCACAGTGGAAGGCGCGCCGCTGGCAACACGGGTGGGATCAGTCGGGGTCAATGCTTGGGAAGTTGATGAAATGGCGTCTGCGTTTGATTGTGAATAGTTTTTTTGTCCAGTTGCGGCAGGATCCTGACTGTTCGTCAAATTGGCAGTAGAAGCGACATTCTGAGCTCCACACAATAGTGCAGCCAGGATTTCTATGCAGTAGAACAGGAAGAGAGGGCCATTCATGTTGGTATCTGAGAAGACACGGGATGGCAGTTCAGTGCAAAATGAGATTTGGAATACAAATCGGACACAGTAAGAATAATTCGGAGTCAGTGCAGACACAGTGGCACCTCACATAATCTGTGGGGGCTATGCAGCCATAATCAACCAAAGGTATGTTTTTATTGTGCTGCTGCTACTGACTATTATTACTACATTTTGGAGGCAAACATTATACTTTCCACTCCAACACAAAGATCTTGCAGCTTTAACAACTAGAATGAAAATATTGACTAGCTAATAAATAATAAACGATGGTGCAATATCGTAGATCGAGCCTCACAGCAGTTAATCAGTTACATGTAGCCACACCTGACAATCGATAACATTTCAGTCATTCTTTCACAATAATGCATCCATTGTCATAATTCATTGATGTATATAATGGGCTATTCTGAATAATGAGTACTTTACAATTTGATACTTTAAGTATGTATTGATATACTTATGTACTTTTACGGAATTTTGAACGCAGGACTATAATATATTATAGTTTTTGAATTCTGATCTTAGACATTTTTATGGATTATTACCTTTTACACAACCATGTACGGTATAAAAATAACTTTTTTTTATTCCATGGATTTTTTTGGATTCATTTGAAAAATATACCTTATACATACGTTATATTGCATAATTTAAAATAGGCTAAAATATCAAATTGTTATCATCAAGATTTAGGACATAACCATGCAACAACACTAACTAAATAACAGGTATTCCTTCTTCTCAGAGTTCCGACTAGTTTAATCGTCTGAGTACAGATTTTCAAAGCAAAAGCATGTATTCGTTTGTATCACTTACTTTGTTGGTGATCTTCATATAGTTCGAAGAAGAAAAAGGTTTTGTAGAAATAAATATTGGCACAATGGGCGAGTAAAGTGAGATGAGCGAACGACTGGCGAAGTCGAATGACACTAATTTAAATCGTTGGCACACTCATACTTCTGACTTCTCTATTTGCACTATAATAAGAAAAGGAAGTGGTTTTGGTGTTCTGTCAGAGCTGTAGCTGGCCACACAGACATCTGCAGGTAGATGGCTATTAAAAGTTGCACGCACGCTAAATGCTCGCTGAGCAGCTCACCAACAGCAAAAAAAACTTTGATCATGACCTATTTGTTACAGTTTCGAACCCCGTGCGAACCCGCCACCTCTGCGTCCTGCTGCTGGAGTTCCTGTGCGCTATCCACTGCGCCGTCCACACTCTACCATCTAAGACACTCAGGCTCATCTGAGCCTTCCTCCCTGGTGACGAGCTGACTGGGCGTTGGCACTGCACACCTGCTCTCAGTTACAATCAACTCCAGAGACTACAATAACCCGGTCTTCACTCCTGCTCCTCGCCAGATCATCCCATAGAATCACCTGGCAAGTACCAGTAGAAGCTTAGAGCGACATTGTTGCTGTCCGTACTTTGTAGAGCTGTATTCAGTGCTTTGCTGCATTCCTTCTGACACCTTTTTTCACTCCAGACCTGCCGTGCCACGACCCCCTGCCTGGACTCTGACTACTCTTCCGAATGCCCCTAAGTATATTTTATATTTTATAGATCTACCTAAATACGTATGCTTAACAACAGCCTGTGAGTTTAATGTATTCAGGTATATTTATATATATATATATACATCTAATTGCCTTGTTGGACATTAAAACGCCTCGTTAGGCATTAACTCATTCCCTGCCTTCGGCGTACTGCATTTTGGGTTCAAACACCACTCAGTCCTAACAGATGATCTGGCCAACATGAACTCAGCTAACTCAGGAGGTCAGGCCAATCCACCTGGGCCGCTCGCTTCTGCCCATGCTGCTATTCAACGCCAAGACAAGGTGCTTGCTGACCACGCCCGGCTACTTCGTGAGGCTTCTGGTATGATGCAGAGCGTTGCTGGGGAGCAGCAGACCCACTCTCAACAACTACTGCAATTAGCCAGCGAACAACAGGCCCTGCTAACTCAGTTGAACACCATTTCCACCCAGTTGACTGCTCTGGGTGCCGCAGCCTCACCAGCCCCGCAAGTTCCTGTCACTACAGCTCCGGGTCCACTTCCCCCTCCTGGTCCTATAGCCCGGGAGCCTAGCTTAGCTAGCCCTAAGCCTTATAATGGGGCTTTCACAGAGTTTAGGGGATTCATGTTGCAGTGCAATTTTGTTTTCGAGATGCAGCCCAGCATGTTTTCCGCCGATGCAGCCAGGGTAGCCTACGTTGCCACTCATACTACCGGTGACGCTCTTCGTTGGGTCCAGTCTTTCTTGAGCTTCAACCCGGGGACAAGACACAACTATGCCAACTTCGAGAAGGAGTTCAGGAGGGTTTTTGATCACCCCGTCGCCGGTCAGGATGCAGGCTCACGGCTACTCTACATCAAGCAGGGCTCTCGCACTGTTGCTGCCTATGCAGTCGAGTTCCGCACACTCGCAGCCAGCGCGGGATGGCAGGACTCCACTCTGCGCTGTATCTTTAGAGATGGACTCACGGAGGTTCTGAAGGATGAGCTGGTTAGAGAGAAACCTGCTGATCTCAATAGTCTCATCAGCCTTGCCAGTGATGTTGACGAACGCCTCCGTGAGCGCAGGAGGACCAGGGGTCTCTGCATGTATTGTGGCCAGAGGGATCACATCAGAGACGACTGTCCCAGTCGGCCAAAAGATTAGGCTCACCGGAGACCAGGGGATTCCAGGTGAGCCGAATCTCTCGTTCTCCTACATCCACCGGCCCTGAGGTATTCAGGGACACCATTCTCCCCGCTTCCCAGGTGATTGGAGTGATCACCACGGATCTCGAGGCAGCGGTCAGGAGGGCTCAGTGCACTCAACCTGATCCGGGAACTGGACCCCCCAACCGACTGTTCGTTCCTGATGCGGTCCGGTCCCAGGTTCTCCAATGGTGCCATGCCAGCCGGGTGGCTTGTCATCCAGGGATCACCCGCACCCTGTCATTTGTGCGCCGGAGATTCTGGTGGCCTACAGTGGTGGAGGATGTTCGGAGGTTCGTTTCTGCCTGCACGGTATGTGCTCGAAGCAAGGCGTCCCATCAGGCTCCTGCTGGTCTCCTGCGCCCGCTTCCGGTCCCGTGTTGTCCTTGGTCACAGATTTCTTTGGATTTCGTCACCGGTCTTTCCCCGTCCATGGGCAACACCGTTATCCTCACGGTGGTAGACCGTTTTTCCAAGGCTGTGCACCTCGTGGCCCTCCCTAAGCTACCTTCTTCAAAGGAGACCGCTGAGTTGCTCATGGAACATGTATATCGCCTACACGGACTCCCAGCCGACATCGTTAGTGACCGTGGCCCCCAGTTTACCTCCCAAGTTTGGAAGGCTTTCTGTAGGGGCATTGGCGCCACCATCAGTCTCTCCTCCGGGTATCACCCGCAGACAAATGGACAGGCGGAGCGGGCCAATCAGAACATGGAGACAGCCCTCCGATGCGTTTCTGCTCTTCATCCGTCATCCTGGAGTAAGGACCTGCCGTGGGTGGAGTACTCGATGAATACCCTTGTCTGTGATGCCACTGGTATGTCACCCTTTGAGTGCTCACTGGGATACCAGCCTCCCCTGTTTCCGGCCCAGGAGACGGAGGTTGCCGTCCCCTCGGTGCAAGCCCACCTACAACGATGCCGGAGAATATGGAGGACGGTCCGTGCAGCTCTACTAAGGTCAAACACCCGTGCTTGCTGAGGGACCAACCGTTGGCGCACCAAGGCCCCGCAGTACAGGGTGGGTCAGCAGGTGTAACTCGCCTCGTCTGACCTGCCACTACAAGTGGAGTCCCGGAAGCTGGCGCCCCGGTTCCTGGGACCTTTCAGGATTGAGCGTATCATCAATCCTGTTGCTGTGCGTCTCCAGCTCCCTTCCTCCATGAAGCGGGTCCACCCAGTATTCCATGTCTCCAAGATAAAACCCATCTCCTCATGTCCCTTGACCCCTCCACCCCTTGCTCCCCCTCCACCACAGATGGTCGATGGACATCCTCAGTGGATGGTGCGGCGGCTACTGCGAGTGTGCCGTTGTGGTCGTGGGTACCAATACCTGGTCGACTGGGAGGGGTATGGACCTGAGGAGCGCAGTTGGGTCTCCCGGGGCCTCATCATGAGTCCTGAGCTCCTGCGAGAGTTCTACAGGGATCATCCTGATGCACCTGGAGGGTCGCCAGGGGTCTCCCGTCGAGGGGGGGGTCCTGTTACAGTTTCGAACCCGCCACGGGGTTCGAACCCGCCACCTCTGCGTTCTGCTGCTGGAGTTCCTGTGCGCTATCCACTGCGCCGTCCACACTCTTCCATCTAAACACTCAGGCTTTCCAGTCCCCGGTGTTCCGCCGCCGGTTCCAGTCCCTGATGTTCCGGTCCCCGGGGTTCCGCCTCCATCCCACCCGGCCCCGGGTTCTCCCCATCCCATCCCCAGACCCCGGTACCCTTGAGACTTCCTCTCCTGAGCCCGGTCCCCTCGCTCCCCATTCCTGTCCTCCGGCCCGCCCTCCAGACTGTCTCGGCCATGGTCTTGAACCCTCCTCCGGCTCCCCTCCACCCACCCTTGTTGATCTCCTGGGACGTCTGGAATCCGTCCCTTGAGGGGGGGGTCCTGTTATGGTTTCAAACCCGCCACGGGGTTCGAACCCGCCACCTCTGCATCCTGCTGCTGGAGTTCCTGTGCTCTATCCACTGCGCCGTCCACACTCTACCATCTAAACACTCAGGCTCATCTGAGCCTTCCTCCCTGGTGACGAGCCGACTGGGCGTTGGCACTGCACACCTGCTCTCAGTTACAATCAACTCCAGAGACTACAATAACCCGGTCTTCACTCCTGCTCCTCGCCAGATCATCCCATAGAATCACCTGGCAAGTACCAGGAGAAGCTTAGAGCTACATTGTTGCTGTCCGTACTTTGTAGAGCTGTTTTCAGTGCTTTGCTGCATTCCTTCTGACACCTTTTTTCACTCCAGACCTGCCGTGTCACGACCCCCTGCCTGGACTCTGACTACTCTTCCGAATGCCCCTAAGTATATTTTATAGATCTACCTAAATACGTATGCTTAACAACAGCCTGTGAGTTTTATGTATTCAGGTATATTTATATATATATATACATCTAATTGCCTTGTTGGACATTAAAACGCCTCGTTAGGCATTAACTCATTCCCTGCCTTCGGAGTACTGCATTTTGGGTTCAAACACCACTCAGTCCTAACACTATTTCATTTTTAAATTATTATTTTTGGCTTCAGTTCTGTCAGTAAAACTAGCATCTACTAAATTAAAAACTACAAAACGCCCCACAATCTGCTTGACTCCAAAGGTAGAAATTGGACGACTCGAACACAAGCGGTAAACTCTTTATTTATGGGAATCTATTTTTAGAAGCGGACATGCTGACGTGTCATGTCATCTCTCTCATAGTTTAAAATAACTTTTTTCTTCTTATTGGCGCCCGCAGTAGATTTGAGGAACATAGATATGCATACGTCTGTCTTCTTCACAACCGCAATTGCTCACAGATGACTTAAATAATCATCCATGTTCGCACGTCATTTCATGTCTTGTACCAATAAGACACAGGCCGGTCATTTAATGCCACATGTGGTGGAAAAATGTTGAAGCACAACTCACGCACAGTGAGGTCACAAGCAGGTATGTAAGAAGAGCCATCTATTTACTGAGTATATTTAAATATATATAAACTGTACATTGATTGTAAATGTTTTATTACGTTTTTATAAAGATTCCTCTGTGTATGTGTGGTAATGTCTGCAATTACACATTTAGAGGGAAGTGCTTGCTTTGGCAAGTTGCCTGATCCCTGAGACACCAGCGAGCTGCGAGGGAAGAGCTCCGGCTCACACCGTGACGACACGCTCCACTGGCGTCGGCTTGGCAGGCGTCAAGCTTCAGACCCTTCAGACGGTCAGTGTGTAACCCTGCTGGTCAACTTGCTGCGCTTTCGTCATCAAAGCAACGACATCGTATCTCAGTTGAGACGACCTCATCAAAGTGAACATCAAATGGAACTAAAGCGAATTCGATCATAAAAATACGTTGTTATTCAGACAGTCGTCATAAGTAGCGCTGTAACTTACTAGTACTAGTCCTTCATTCCTAACCTGGTTCTTCATTTAGTGACCTGTACTAGTACTAGTCCTTCATTTAAACCTGGTTCTTCATATATAGTAACCTGTACTAGTCCTTCATTCCTAACCTGGTTCTTCATATAGTGACCTGTACTAGTCCTTATTCCTAACCTGGTTCTTCATATAGTAACCTGTCCTAGAACTAGTCCTTCATTCCTAACCTGGTTCTTCATTTAGTGACCTGTACTAGTCCTTCATTCCTAACCTGGTTCTTCATTTAGTAACCTGTACTAGTACTAGTCCTTCATTCCTAACCTGGTTCTTCATTTAGTAACCTGTACTAGTCCTTCATTCCTAACCTGGTTCTTCATATAGTAACCTGTACTAGTCCTTCATTCCTAACCTGGTTCTTCATATAGTAACCTGTACTAGTCCTTCATTCCTAACCTGGTTCTTCATTTAGGAACCTGTCCTAGTACTAGTCCTTCATTCCTAACCTGGTTCTTCATATAGTAACCTGTACTAGTCCTTCATTCCTAACCTGGTTCTTCATATAGTAACCTGTACTAGTCCTTCATTCCTAACCTGGTTCTTCATTTAGTGACCTGTCCTAATACTAGTCCTTCATTTAAACCTGGTTCTTCATTTAGTGACCTGTCCTAATACTAGTCCTTCATTTAAACCTGGTTCTTCATTTAGTGACCTGTCCTAATACTAGTCCTTCATTTAAACCTGGTTCTTCATTTAGTGACCTGTACTAGTCCTTCATTCCTAACCTGGTTCTTCATATAGTGACCTGTACTAGTCCTTCATTCCTAACCTGGTTCTTCATTTAGTGACCTGTACTAGTCCTTCATTTAAACCTGGTTCTTCATATAGTGACCTGTCCTAGTACTAGTCCTTCATTCCTAACCTGGTTCTTCATTTCGTGACCTGTCCTAGTACTAGTCCTTCATTCCTAACCTGGTTCTTCATTTCGTGACCTGTACTAGTCCTTCATTTAAACCTGGTTCTTCATATAGTAACCTGTACTAGTCCTTCATTCCTAACCTGGTTCTTCATTTAGTGACCTGTACTAGTCCTTCATTTAAACCTGGTTCTTCATTTAGTGACCTGTACTAGCTATTGCCAATGCAGAACTATCTTATTTCATTCGTCCGTTGACTCGGCCCTCCCCATGGCGCGGGTGTAGAAGAGCCTTCTCTCTGAAGTGACCGTAGTAAAGAAGAGGGGCAGAAGTCTAGTTCCCGCGAAGACCTCTTGAATTACAGCACACTAAAAGGTTAACATGGACTTTTTGAAGAGACTCCAAACAAGTAAACTGCCCTACCCCAGCTTCACTTCATCCTCTACACTTGATGCCAAATTCATTTGTTGAAGCTGAAATATGTTTGAGAGAAAGTGAGAATTGAAGGAACGCCGCCCACATGTTCCCCTGAGTGATGGAAACTCCCACTTGTCAGTAACAGCAATGACAGTACAGGCAAGACCTGAGCACCTCTCGGCGAGAGACAATTTAAACGTCTCTAAATGAGATGGAAAGTTATTCAGTAAAGAAAAGAGTCTTATCCTCAGGAATTGCCCCCATATTTTCCCAGCAGGTAGAAATCCCATTCACAGTTCAAAGGACAAAATCTCCTCTATGACATCTCTCAATGTCATACATTATCTTCCCAATGATTTATTTGCTGTGGGAAACACATTGATTCTGCACATATCAATATTTCATGCTTCATCAGGCCCATGAAATCAGCCAAAAAACAAATGGCTAATTGTTGTTTGCTTTGATCGTCATGCAGGGAGGAAAGGGCGTTCTTTGTCTGGCCTCCCAGTGAAGGAAACGCTTTCCACTCACCAAATGCTGGTCATGTGACCCAGTACCAGTTGGAGTCAAAGAGCTTTTGGTTGCAGTGCATCAAGGCCAGGATAGAAGGTCCTTTCTCTTCTGTTGGCATGATACCAGCATGAAGAAATCAATCCATCTTTCTCACTAGTCACAGCCACACTTCAGATGCATCCTTACCGATAACAGCTTTCAAGGACTGAATGCAAGCAGTATTTATCATTTTGCTGACAGCTCTCAAGGTCTCACATTATGAATTTTTAGTCATCACATAAATGCTGCAAAAGCACAAGTGTAAAAAAAAAAGGCCTACTTTTATATTTATGAAGCGTATAAAAGCATTTCCTCCGCCAACAGTCCATACTGCTACAGATTGCAACTATGGATGAATGTGGATCAATACTACTGGTAATGTCAGTTTTGAACCAGATGATCTGAGATCCTCCTAAATGCAACCTGAAACCCCTCCCCTTTAATTCTGGAGCAGCTTTAGACATTTTAGTTGACAAACACACGGGTTGGTTTCCAGGTTTAAGAGATAGTCACTCATTTCCACGTAAGCTGAGTCAGCTGTTCTAGGTTAAAACATGTTTTTGCTCTTTCACACTAGTACATTGCTTATAACGACACAACATTATTTGACCAGAGTTGTAATCAAACACAGTTCAGAATACAAAGCCTGACGCTGATCTGATGCTTTATGTTGGGTCTTCATGCCCCCTAGAGGCCAGCTGGGATTCTGGACATTACGCAGCAGTTGCAAGCTTCTTCATAACCGTCGACAGAAATGAGCTCTAATGTTTATTTTTGACAACTCTGTCTTTCAGTTTGACCGTTTATAGGGACTCAACTTCTCCAGCAGGACACTTATGGACATGAAAGCCACTCGGTGTGCTCTTCTTCCAGAGTGGGAGACCTCCACCGGCCTGTTTCCCCATCTTCCTAAATGGCCTTATTAACTGTTTTGATACTCTGCATTTTCTTCCCCCTTTACTTGACGGATGACATTGTCGATCCCGGGATGTTTCCGGTACATCGCATGCGCTGTAACCACGAGGATACTCGCATGCCGCTCCACTGTGCACATTATTATGTCCCACGACTGGAATATATCCAGCAGTTATTAAGCCTTCGTTTGAGTACGAGACGAGAAGCTTCGCTTCCGTTATCAGTGATGCTGTGGGCTCACTGCCAGGAGGGCAATAACCGCTCTATTGCTACATGACAAGCCTCATTTTATTGTCTTTCATGGATGAAAACAGAAACAGCGGGTACAGAATGGTAGTCACATGCAATACAAAAATATGAATTTTTACAATAACATAAAAAACATGTATTGGCCCATTCTAAAAAAAGTTGTACAGCTTTTATACAGTATTTTATACCTGAAAAAAATATAAATATATATACACATCTGTAATAGCCATAGCAGTACCTATTCAAAACATGTTGGGATGTATTTTACATAGAAAAAGTGTGTACAAATATTAGAAGAACCATGTTCATTTGCTATACATAAAATAATGTATGTACATTACATACCATTGGATTTGCAACAACATTTACCGCAGTCTTTCACAAAAAACCAAGCCCGACGAATTCCAATCAGGACCCTCATCTCAGTCGCACGTGCACCCCCCCCCCCCCCCCACACAAACATAAATACAAGCACGCCCACTGAAGCCAGCAATCACAAACAGTATACACAAGAGCGCACAAGAGGTAATGTTTTAGGAAGATATAGGACACTTTTTGCACCAGGTTCCTGATTTATACTTATTTTTGCACTTCTTAACACAAGTTTCATCCTAAATAACTCTATTCTTATAAGGTGCACTTTACACATCAAAGGAAGGACATTTTGCCCTCTTTATTCTTTTCCCAAGTTGATTGTGACTGACTGACTTTCAGCTGTAGTTTAGCAAACAGAAGTCTCCATCAGGGCCCGTTTATCAAATGCATCCAACAAACAGTGGATTTACCAGGTTATACTCCAAAAAGACCACAAACAAGTGAGCATATCACACTGTGCAAGCCTCCTGAAGACAAAACAAGAAAAAACACTGCAAATGTGACTATTCAAAAACCAAACAACAAAAATAGGTCATGATTATTTTTTTTCCTCCTGTTGACAAAGTGCATAAGGTGTCTAGACATGGGCCGGTGACCATCTTAGCACATGCCATCACTCAAGCCTGCAAACGTGTGTGTGAGAAAACACAGAGAAATGAAGCGGTCCGTTTGGTGGTGGTGGGGGTCCAGCAGCAGTGTTACGTTTTTTTATATTTATTTATTAACTTTTTGTGCTCGTGTGTTTTTCGCGGAGAGAAAAATAACAGCCACATCACAGCAGCACAGAGAAGGTGGGCGGGGCGGGGCGGGCTGGGCGAGCCAGCGGCGGCAGCAGCAGGGCGGGCGGCCCGCGGCACGGACGCCACCAGCCAGTTATTCACAAAGCATCGGGAGTCCCGGAACAACGTTACAGAACAGAGAAAACCCCAAAAGGAAAAGGCAAAGAGACATCAGACGACAGGAGGGAAAGCGTAAAGGACGACAGCTGTGCCCATCCCATCCCATCCCCAACCGTCACACCTCGCTCCGCCGATCCTCTCTTCCCGGCAACAAAATGCGACGGTTAGACACGGAAGGTCAGACTGTGGATGAGTGGAAGCGGTGTCTGTTTCAGGCAGAGGCAATGCTTTGATCAATCCTGTAAGAGTTAAGGATACAAGAGCATGCAAGGCAGTCCAGGGCTTTTGTTTTGCATTGCTTAGGTTTCAGAGTGACGGCTACAACCTAGATTGGAAGAGGGAGAAACAAGAAAAGAGCAAAAGGAGAACACAAACGTTAGCCGGTTAGTGGAAGTGTTACGGCTTCACAGTGCAGGAAGCGCCATTGAAAAGCAGCAAGATATCACACACGCATCGGTTAGTCCGAGGATGACCACGCCCGAAAAACTGGTCAGGCTGCATGAGCTCAACCAACAACTCATCGTTTTGGGATCATGCAGACCTCGTTAAGTCATCTGAATTCACTCGAAAGAAAACAAGCTTGCGTCGCTCCCATCGTCCAGCAAAACCAAACTGGCATTCGACTGTGTGGGAGAGATAGTGAAGCTGTCACTGAGAAGCAAATCATAAATAAGAAACAGAAAACAAGTTTGGAAAACTGTAATGAAGTCGTCTCAATAAATGCATAGATTACGTGAGGCGGCAGGAAGCGGAACACAAACTGGTCCGGGTAATAAAAGGAGAATGAAATCCATTCTGGTGAAGAGACGTACAGCATTATCACACACACACACACACACACACGGCTGCTGCGATCAACTTCACAATATAAGTTACATAACGGGGAGACAGTGACATCTAGGAAGGGAATTAACTGAGGGATCACAGGGTTAATTAACCTCTTCCTTCTGGTGGTACTCACACAATTGTTGTTTCGCTCACACACACACGCACACACACCATTTTACATCCTTGTGGATCTGTCTCATGAGTCTTTGCTTGCCCTGCCAGCCTCGTTTAGGATACTGGAAATTGCCATGACAACAAAGGATCCAATCAGACTGCGACAGCCTGTGATGTGGCCCGTGACATGCCAAAAAGTCACGGCCCCGCAAAAACATTTTGCTGTCAAAAACGCACCGTGGGACAGTTGTCAGGGAGTTCTTTGTGAACATGAATAAATTAAACTTTACAATTCACATTTACATATACAAACCACAAAAGTTCACATTGGATTAGATTAGAGAGCAAGCAGCAGCCGAGATGGAGGGGAGCGACGCCGCGGGGGTCATGACTCATGACGCTGAACAGAAACTATGAAACACTTCATAGACAATGCCATATAGATTTATAGCCATATGGTATTGTCAAAATATGTCAAACACATATGAATTCCCAAATCCTATTTATGAATAAGATGATGTAACCTCGACCCCACCCCCTGGAGGCTGTGGTCGAGCATCTGTACCACGAGGAACCAGAACGACACAATAAGAACTCGGGGATCTGATATTCTGGTTGTGCGTGCCCGTGTCCCGTGTGTCTCCACACCGTCCTTCCCTTCTGGATACCTACTCTGCAGACTTCCAGAAGTGTCCGGGGTGGGAGAGCCTGCGGTTGAGTTTGGGCAGCTTCTCCAGCATGTCGGCCAGCTGGGTGAAGGTCGGCCTCTCCCTCAGGTCGTACGCCCAGCAGGCGGAGAGGATCTCCTGAGGCGACAAAACCACTTTGAGGCGACGCCCTGAGCCACCGAGGATAAATCAATCTCAAAGGTTGCACAGCATCTTCACGATCTCTGCATCCATCTGTCATTTAAAAAAAACATCCGTACACACCCACACACACACATGCCTATTCTGCTTGAGTGACACATTGGTGCTTCTTTTTTCAACTCACAGTGACCTCCTTGCCCAGACTGATCTCCGCCAAGACCTTCTTTATGCCCTCGCCGCTCCCCACCTGCCAGATGGTGGCTTCCACATGCTGGTTGGTGATTGGCCAGTCTCGAGCTTGAAGCTCATACCAAATGGTGCTTAAAGAGGGGGAAAGTATCATACATACAAGTATTCGTCTCTAGATAAAGAAAGCTCTCTTCAGGCAGAAGCAGGTGTGTCGGAGCAGTCGACCTGCTAAAGCTAACCGAGAGGAGTGTGACTCACCCGAAGGCGTACACGTCGGCTGCGGTGGAAAAGGGGAGGCGGTCCTCGTTGTTACCTGGGCTCATCCTGCGCACAATCTCTGGTGCGAGATAACAAATCCAGCCATGTGGAAGTTTTAGTTTGTTCTCGCGCCTGGATAAAAAAAAGGGGGGGGTTCACATTTGTCAGTAACAAATCAAATGGAGTGGAGAATAATGGGAAGATGCATTAAATAGAGTAACTAAATGTACTCCATCCCCAACTGCTGTGTATAAAATCTATTCATGAAGCATTACACAAAAGGAAATGAGAATTTAGAGAGCGGTGTGTTCAGAATGTAGTTAAAAAAAACAAAAACAAGGCCGTGCTCGAAAGCATTTTAGATTTTACAATCAGGAAACAGGAATCAGCAATTATCACAAATCACTGGCCCTCCCCGGGAAATAGCAGTGTGGTGTGAAGAGCACTTTGGCTGAGTGGCGTTTCTTACCTCCCCTCCTGAACAACTCCAGAGATCCCAAACAGCCCGAAGTCTGTGATTATGACTTTATTGGTATCATGAAAAACGTTCTTTGACTTCAAGTCTTTGTGAACGATGCCTTTAGCGTGCAGATAGCCCATTCCCTGCATCGGAAGACAAGACGAATACAGATTTAGTGTTTCTTATGAGAAAGTTTCATGGCACCACTTCCAAGTGAGTCATTACAAATGCATCAATGAGAAGTTTAACGACAAGTGAAAGAAAGAAAATACCTTTACGATCTCCTGTGCAATTTGTCTCGTCTTATTAATATCCAGCGTGTTTTTGGTGTCTCTTACAACCGAATACAGGGTCCTCCCTTTACAGAAACTGTGGCGGGGGGGGGGGGGAGAAGAAGAAAAACAACAACAATGAATTCAAGATGAAGATATGTCTTCGGGGTTAAAAGCACTTCAGAGGTGCGTTTGATATTTTGTCTCTCACCTGGTGATGATGGCGAGGTGGGGCGGAGCCATGCAAGCCCCCATGAAGAGGACCACGTTCTCGTGCCTGGTCTGTCTGTAGTTCATCACCTCCTTTTTGAAGAGCTTCAGGTGGTCCTGGTTGTTGCCGTCGATCTCGAGGAGCCGGATGGCTACCTCGCCGTGCCACCGCCCCTTATGCACTCTGCCCCAGCGGCCCTGTGCCAACAGACAGAAACCCTCAGCAGTGTTGAGCCTCGTCGGAATACGACGCGTGTGCTGTTGACGTCCAAGTCCTCACCTTTCCGATGAGCTCCCCGAGGTCCAGCTGCTCAAAGGGGATGTCCCACTCCTGCAGGTAGACGCTGGTCTGACTCGCCTTGCGGGAGATGGGACCCTTCCACTGGGTCCCCCGAGAGCCGGGCAGGTCATCCAGCTCATCGCACTCGCCGTCCGAGCCCTCGTTCATCCTCATGTCCTCCTCTTCCCCTTCATCCTCCTCGTTATTGTCCTCCGCTTCGGGGTCTTCGTCTTCGTCCTCTATTTCCTCCTCTCCTTCCTGCAAGAGAGTGGCGATGGCGCTGTTGATCTATCGTGCTTTTCTTACTGGCTATTTCCCCCCCGCCCCCCCCCCCCTATTCTTACAGATTAAAAAAATGTGGAGTTTCTACCGATATTGCTTTATTGTATATACCTCGTCTGCATTTCCCTATTGGGTGCTTTAACAATTGAATGTTATGGAGGATGAGTCAGTACATTCGGTAACTGTGAGCCAGTTTACAGGACTATACAGGAATAAATAGTCTTTCTCCAGATTTGTGTTGCTGTCACAGATGTAAAATATTTACACGTCAGTAAAGACTCTCCTAGTTAAATTAAAAACACAACAGCTCCAGCATCGTCACACCCAAATGAACAAATGTTTGGTCTAAGATTAACAGCCAGGGGGAGTCACCTGAGTCTTTCTGTCTATCATCTCACTGATGAATGACAATATCAGAGAATGTCATGCAGAGAAACATCACAGGAATATGTCCCATATTACACGGCTAAGCCTCAGGTCTTTTCTAGACCGCGCACGCCACATGTTGCAACATTACCTCTTCATCTTCATCTTCTACCAGATCGGTGTGTATGTCATCCGCCGGCTGCTCTTTCTCACTGCTGAGACACAGAGGAGTGATATCAGAGGGGCCAAATCACAGATTAATTTCATGAGTGAGTGAGTGAACTTTTAATACAACTGTCTTACATGGTGTCTTGGAGGACATCGGGGTGCAAATGAGCAGGACTGGAGACATCTGCAGAGGAAATAAGATGGTTTAGGGAAGAAATGAGAGAAACAAAAGCAAAAATCTTTTATGTCCCCCCCCCGCCTTTTCCTTTTTGGAAAGCCCCACCACATGCAGAACATGACCGCTCGTGCACTTTCCCACTACCGCCAGCAGATGGTGTCAAACAGCCATTAAGTGTCACCATGCACACAGGGCCCGACAGCTGGGTTGACTGCTCCAACCCCAAAAGCAAACATGCAGAGGAGGGAGAGCGCTACGTGGAAACTACAGTTGGGAGAATGGAGCGACGGGAGAATAGCAATGCAGGGTGACACTTTGGAAAGCGTCAACTCACCGGGGAAGATAAACTGCTGTCTATGCTGAAAGTAACAGGCAGCTTTGGCAAGGAAACAAACAGAGAGGGAGAGACCGACAAGCACGGCAAGGGAGAGAGACTCTCGGTTAGTGAAGCTTTGAATGAACAGATCTTGTAAAAAAAAAAAGCATATTTGTTATTCGGTGTAAAGAGTCATACGTGGAGAGAGAAGTGGTTATAGGACAATAATCTGTATTCTGAGGTGAAGATCAAGAGCACAATCCTAGCATGCACATTTCAGTGAGTAGAGTATTTTTTAGATCTTCTTCCAGGCGTTTGTCGAGGCTTACCGGGGAAATTGAAGCGGATGTCCCGATGGCCCTTGGGCGACGGGTTGGGTGGCGGGGTGGCGCTCGGGGCGTAGCTCTGCTGGAAGGGCGCGGGGGAGGAAGGTGTGGACGAGGTGGTGGAGGACGGATTGCTGCTGGAGTCCAGCTGGCTCAGCACAGGAGGATGATCCTGGCGGGGGGGGGGGAATGCAAACGACACCAGTCAGATTTGGTATTTGAGATGAAGTCTAATTTATTTTTTACGTTGCTGCAGTCGACGCCGAACCAATGGGGACTCCGACCAAGTGGTCAGTTTTCGGGGACCCCTGTGGTACATGATGGCTTTAATGATTTAAATATCTTATATCGAGGTGTCATAGTTTGTCTTCACACAGTGAGTGGTGTTTTAATAGGGCTGCATAAAGTGATGTGTTGTGCTGCAATGCAGATCTCCTTATCCATGTTTCACCTTTTTTGTAATGGCCTTCGGTAGTGTGCCAAACTGCGGTGATTCTGACGGCCGGTCCACAGGGTTGTTTATATCAGACGGAACGGACTCAGTCCTCCGAATTTTGGCGACTGTCAGAGGAATTGGAAATGTCACAACATAGAATGCCCGACACATTGAGCCAATCAGCTGCAGATCTGAGGGCAGAGCGACGCTTACTTGGTAGAAAGGAGATTCTGCAGGACGGGGCTTCCTTTGTGCATTTGTTGTGGCACTTTAACCTGCAGAGAGTCGGCAGAATATCAATATATGGCGCCTGAACACCCTCCAGCTCCAACACGCACTCATGGCCAAGGGTTGAATCCCTTCAGAGCTCCCGTGTTGCCTCATTCTGCGCTCTAGCACGCCACTGCTCCACTGCCTCAGTCAATAACAAAAACACTTAAAGTTGAGTGACAGACCCTTTAAATAGAAACTCACCGACAGTGTTTGCACTTAACCCCAAACATCATGTTCTTCTGGCACACCTGACATGTCTGGGACAGCCAGGACTTGGTTGAAAACCTACACAACAAAAGCATTTTTATGAATAACTAATCTAGCTTGTTAGCTTTGCCGTGGGAGAAGCTCAGGATGGAACATATTGTGAGGAAGAGGTCGATCTACCTGTGTGTGACTGCTAGGCCGATGTCCCTCCTCACTGCTTGTGGGGAGCCGCGATGCACTGCTACGTGGTCTAGCCAGGGAGAGAGAGAGAGAATGAGAGCGATGATTAGGTTATGTCGAGGAAGACTGGCATTTAATGACGTTACCCCAGTGGTTAATCATATTCTTTTTTAAACGGGGCATTTAGCGTTTCAATTTTGTCATGAGAACAGGGTCAAAGCCCATTTGGGTTGTGATTTCCTCACATCAAAATGATTGAGAGAATGTTCAGCCACATTCCAGCCCAAACACCAACACACATCAATGCATATGAATCTTAAAGGCCAATACGCTTTAAAATGTAATGGGTTTGTTCTTGAGCAAGTTTTCATGCCAATAGGGCGAGTAGAAACCGAACGGAAAAAAGTTAACTTATTTTACTCAAAATAAGATTGTGTGCATATAGTGCTGTATTCTTTATTCTTTTAGGTAACTTTTCCCCCAAAATGTTCTAAAATCTGAACAGTATCGAGGTATATTGAATCGTCGCTCCTGTATCATTACACGTATCGTGTCGCCAGATTCTCCACAATACACAGCACTAATCAACAGAATCAGCAAAATAATACATTCAAAAAATGATGTATACATGTGCATGACTCACTCTTAATGCTGATGTGCTCCTCCAGGAGGGTGGGCGTGCCGGGCAGGGTGTAAGACACTGTGGTGGGAGCTGGGGGGACTCCGGGGGTGCGCGCAGACATGACGGGGTAACGAGAAGCCGAGTCCTCACATCCATTCCCGTTAACGTGCATATTCAGTAACAACTTGTTCTTTTTAGCACACCTGGACAGAGGGGAAGCAAACAATTGGAGTGTCCGTAGGTCTGGGTTTACAAACGAAAACTAGACTGGACGGAGAGCAGGTGTGCGCCAACCCCAGACTGTATTGTGCAGGTTATGTAAGGGCTGGAGAGGCACGTTGGATTACCTGAATAGCTTTGGCTCGGGACAAACAGGGGGACATCTTTAACACCAAGAAGTCACAAAGACCGAGGCAGCGAGCAGCGCCAGCTCTGCGGTTTGCGAGTAATCATCGTTGGAAAAAACATTTGTGTCATTTCATCTTGCTTTGTGTTCAGCTATCCAGACCTGTTGACCCGTTGTAATATACCGACAGCGTACAAAGCCAGGATAAACGAGCCGGATTGTCTGTGTCAGCCGTATTTACTTCTGCCTTTGCCAATTGTTTTTTTTGGGTGTGGTTATTTCTCACTAAAGCTTTCCATAAACAGACATAATATTATGGATAAACATGTGGCTTGTTTGTGTATGTGCATCCAATCACAAGAGGGAGGATAAATGAGGGAGAAAGAGGGAGAGGGGGGAATTGAGTATGTGGCTCGCCACCTCGGAGCATTAGTCCTCGGACATATTTCCTGTTTTGACATGAGTGATAATCTCTGGGAATCTGTGGGGGGGATTAGCTCCACTCATGCAGACAGAGCAAAGGAGCAACCGGCAGGATGTGAAAGGATGTGGAGAGGCAGAGGGAGGGAATGCAAGGTTATCTGAGGAAAGCTCTGCTTCTGTGGGCCGGACGCGGCGCAAGACTGAGGTGAGAACCAGACACGGGAAAGATGCTTTCAGGAGGACTGCACCCGCTCATCAGTGGGCGACAAGAAGCATGCTTCAGCAACGGTAACCCAATTACAGGAATGCCACCACGATAGTGCTTGTTTAAGTAAGTAGGCTACAGCACCGTATCTATCTGTTTCTTTCCCGTCTCCACTGTGAGTGGACTTTATTTATTTTTTACAAGTGAATTGTCTATTTGTGCAGCGCTCAGGGATAGTATGTCAGAATCAGCTTTATTGGCTAAGAATGTGTGCACAGTGCACACACAAGGAAGTTGGCTGCCGTATTTTGCATAGAATCAGCTTGGGAAACGGACAACGAAGATAGAAGTAGTAAACAAATAGGTATATATATATAGGTACAAAGATAGAAGTCGTGAACAAATAGGTATTTATATATATATATACATACACCTATTTGTTCACTACTTGTATCTTTGTACCTATATATATATATATATATATACCAACAATTAAATAATAAACAAATCAAATTGTCTATACACAAGTCAGGTATTCTGTAAATTGTGAAAAATACCATTTAAAATACTGAATAAGTAAATACTGAATGGATATTTTTCAGTCGAATGAAAATGACACTTGATAAAGTAAACACAGCTTCTCAAATTGTTGAAACCTTAACGGGACATTTGTGTTTGCTTCAATATATAGTCACTATATTAGAAATGTAAAATTGGATTGGATTGGATTTATCATGCCTGTCATTAGTAAAAGAACAAAGGAATTAAGGTGGGATGAGGTGAAGTCTGTTTAATCCAGAGAAAGATTTGTGAAGACGATGCAAGCCGACTAAAAGACACTCTCCTCTCACAGCTCACTGGGCACCTACTTGTTGGTGGGCGGGTCCTCGATGCGGTTGCCCAGCTGGGACTCGTGGCTTTTGCTGCGCGTCAGGGTGATGTTGGGAAGGAGATGCAGCACTTTGCGCGACGGAGGCGGAGGAGTGCAGGGGGGTTTCAGTTGATGGCGCCTCTTGGAGGGCGGAGTTATGGGCGGCGTGGACGTGTGCCCGTGGAGCCGGGACGTGCGGGAAAAGGACATCGGGAACGGATCCGTGAGGGGGCTTTCGCAGTAGCCGTACGACGCCAGTGCCTCGGGCGTGGGCGCCGCCGACACCGAGCCCGAGCGGGGATGAGGGAAGGTAGCGCAGGGCGTGGACGGGGTGGAGTGGATGGCGGACGGACGGGCGAGAGGCGAGGGGCTGTGAGGGCGGAGTGGAGTCCCAAAGCAGGTGAGCTGGTCTGCAGGCAGAGAGCCACTGTCCCTCCTCGTGGGCTCAGACAGCCAGGGAATGCTGTCTTCCCTCAGTTCGCCTCCTGGACAGCAGACGGCACAGAAAAGCACCGTCAGTCGTAAAAACAAACAGACAAGTAGAACGTGAGTCGAATGTGATGCGTGTCCCGCTGAGTGAGCGCGAACCTGATTCAGTGGCACTCTTCAGACAGGAGAGGGCAGCACTGAGCCTGGCACATTCTTCTGAACTGGACCCCAGTCTTCCCATGGTGTCCCTCACCTGAGCGCCTGACATCTGCAGTAAGGCATCCAGAGACAACTTGACTTCCACCGCCTGCAGAGGAGCAATACGAGGGGAAGGGGAGGAACGCGGTGCATGTTAGGCCCCTCTCCTGCATCCAAAGCCGAACACCACTGGTGTGGACTGTATAAAAAGGACGGGGCACTGGTGTCACAGGAGGATTGAGTTGTTTACAAAGCGTCACTAAAAGACTTCCATCGTACACGGCAGCGTCAGCAGGCTGGAAGTCAGCTTTAAGAAAAGGGCAGCATGTTACAGTATTAAATAGGTCATACAACCCCTGTCTTGCTCTGTTCTTGGAAATGGGTTATAATCCTGCATGTTTGCGGCATTTCTTATGCAGCTTCCACTTATCGGGCAGATTATTTGGTCCTACAGACATATTTTTTATGCAATGTATCAGTCGATAAAAAATAACTTTAGAGATAACATATTGAAGTGATCAAGGCCGTGGAAGAAGTCTGTTTCCTACTGTTTGAGAGCCAGTTGCGTTCCCTCAGTGTCTCCAAACTCACACATAATAACATTCAGACACGAAACGGATTACATGGTCTTTTTAGACGGTATAATGTAACCAACTATTGTATCACACAATGAAGAGACAGCTAAATGCAGCACTCCAAAGAGAGAGAGAGAGAGAGCGAGAGAGAGATGATTTTCTTTTTTTAAACGAGCTGATAGATGATGAATAAAACAGGCCGTGGCCCTTTTCAGCTACGAATAGACAAGCAACAAATACATGGTGGACATTTACATTTATAACACCCTAAAGAACACTGAACAGTGCGATTGCGTATCTGTACTTGGTTTTCAATAGCATATTTGGATGAAGACACTATTTGTGGACTAAAGAGTGACTTCATCACACAAGGATTTCTATTGAAAAGGAAGATCTTGTGCTAATATGCCATACACAATTATTAAGCTTTCAGCGTCTCCGTCTCCTCTCATTTCCAGTGGTTATCGCATAAATCACAATCAAAAACAGTCGAACAGATGAAATAATAATAGGTGATTTCATGTTTAGTTAACGAGGCCGGTGGCAAAACGACAGCACAGACTGTTCGTGGATCACAGAAGGAAATATGAGAAAGTGAGTGGAGGATGTTTTTCTGACATGGCAAGGACGCAACCGCTTATCAGTCAGGTTAAACCTTTGCTCTCAGAGGGCAAACACTGATCAGGAAACTAGGGCAACCTCCCATACGCGTATGTACACTGTAAGCAAAAGCGAGAGCACATACACAGATGCACAAACACACAAGGGTGAGCGCTCCCCTCCCACCTCCTCCCTCATAATAACACAACAATGTTAGCGAACAGCACAGATTGCTGTACCGGGGCCTCCTTGATACACTATTGCGTGTCAGAATTTGCAGACGTGTGCACAATTGCACAATTAACGTCACATGTTTATTGAGTCCGCACTTTAAGAATCCAGGCGCACTTGTCTTGTCTTAGCATACAACACGAACGCACCGCCGCATCTTGTTTGGCAGAGAAATGAGCGTTGGCAAAATGTCCATTTGAACCCTAATTTTGGTCAACTTTGTACGACGCTTGTTTAACATTATGCAATAACAGCAGCATGGAAGCAGGAGGTTGGACGCCAAGTTGAAACAATATACACTACCGTTCAAAAGTTTGGGGTCATCCAGACAATCAATTGTCTTTGAAAACTCACTTTTCACTTTTATTTTATGAAAATTGAAAATTGAATAGAGACAAAGACATTGACAAAGACAGAAATAAAATATAATATTTGATATTGTTCTTGTTCTTCAAACTTCAAGTCAAAAGAGGCCAGTTGTATAAGTTGTATAGCATATAACTTTCACCTGTGCTTCAGTAAAATTGCACAAGGGTTTTCTTTTAATCAGATAGTCTTCTTCGTCTAACACAATGAACCACACAATGTCTGGGTGATAGGAGTGATAAATGGGCCTCTATAACCCTCCTCTGGATATTTATTAGAAACAGACGTTTTCACCTAGAATGATCATTTACCAATAGTCATTTTCATTGTGTGTATTTTGTAATTTTTTACCTTTATTTTAAAAAAATTGAAAAACAGTGCTTTTCTAATAACATTTCTAAGTCTTGACACCCCAAACTTTTGTGAGGTGTATATAAATAAATATATATTGTTTAAACTTGGCGTCCGACGATTCTAAATAAAATATATAATCGTTGTCATATTTTTGGACCAGCAGTTACATAACCCAGCCCTCATAGTATGGACGCTTGGTAGAAATCGCCTATCTGGTCAATCCTATTGTCATTACATTTCTGGATATATTGTACTTGTGTGATGTAATGACTGGGTATTTACTCTGTAGAGTGATGCAGGTGTGTCTACATACAGATGAACAGGATGTGTGTGTCTTTAGGTACGTGTGTAGACGTCTGGCTCGGCGAAATGAGGTGACCTCATTTTATATATTTGTATCTATTTTCCTGTATTCTAGGTGGGAGGGGTTTGTTGCCTGTTTGTATGTTAACAAAAAGATGAAAAACAATGGAAATATCAGTTAAAGTACATGTTGACTGTTATGTATGCACCGTCAATATTTCCAAATAAAAATAAAAAATACATTGAAAAAAGAAATTGCATATCTAGTAATGTTTCATCTAAATGGGTCATCAACACGCCACAACGCCTCTACATCTTTTTTGGAAATCCCAGTTGGTACATAACACATACAAATGATGCTATCAAAAAAGGATTTGAAGGTGGCAGGGGGTTTAAACTGGAAAGCAAAGGAGAACAGAGCACGAGAGACACGACTAAACCGTCAAACAAAGAATCAGATGTGGAACGAGGCAGCGAAACTAAACGGAACGTGTGCACAAGTTTGGGACATATTAAAGAATAACAAGTGCAAAGGGGGATTTGGGATAAGCAGGTTGCAGTGAGGTCACTAAACAAAGACAAACAGACAGTAACAATGCAAACATGACAGTAGATGAGAGGGCCTCAAAGAGTTTACAGCAGCGCAGGAAGGGGAACCGAGGGGCCGGAGAGGAAATGACAACGAAATCAGACGGACAGTGTGGCGGAATGAGAAATGGGGAAACGCATGTATTTGATGCATTTTCGTCAGACGTGCATGAGTTGTTATTTAGTGCAATGCAGCTTGAATAGTGGATCTCGAGCCAAGTCAGAACAAGATTAATAAGAGCTGCCCAATGGGAGTCGTTTACGTATGATCAAATAGTGAGGAATATTCATTGTTTTTACAATTATAATCAAATCTATTGAAGGGTTTTTTTTCTGTATGAAATATATATGTGTGAGGAGGAGTGTCTCCTGTTCAGGGACCAACACATGTTCAACAAAACTGAACAATAACTGAACCAAAGGGCAACACTGATGTACTTCAATGTTGCTTTTCTGGTGTCATTCATCACAAAATGCTAATAGTTTGACTCCAAAACTGAGCGGCCACTGTGACAATAGAAGATGTATTTATAATTCGCTGATCTGCTTAATGTTACTGTCCAACTGTGCTTATCTCATCATCTGTAGAAAGAGATCCTCATCCCTCTCGTCATCCTCCTCAATTACAAGAGCAGATTAATTTCATTAGACCAAGCCAAACATTCGGAGGTTCGGGGTTTAAGAATTAAACACATCTTCTATAATGTCAACGCACATCCTAATGTCAACAAGTATTCCGCTCTACTAAAGTCAAATGAATCCGGTAAGGACCTTTCTTAGAAGATATGTGAGACTTGGACTTCATGGAGAAATTCCTCACACACTTGAATAAGAGGCATGACCCAAAGATATTAATGGCAGTATGTTGGGAACTAGATGGTTAGGCTCAAGAGGACATGTTTATCTTGACTGAGTGATAGTGAGCAGTCCCATCCTCGCCACAGTATCAAATATATATATATAGAATTGTTATATATACTATTTAGTTCAAGTTCAAATTTCTTGTCACTGTTTGCAGCTTAAATATGACGGGCATACAGAGCTCCTCTTTTAGAAATACATTTTGGTGGTCACTGGTCAAGTATTCCTCATGCACATGTGAGCGGGGACTGAGTAAACAAACTGAAATCCACATAAATGTGACACAAACACAGTCACCCAGGCCAAAGAGAGAGAGATATGGAGAGAGAGAGAGAGAGACTCATATTCACACAGAAGGACTACGCAATACCTCGATGAGCTCCGGTCGCAGGTTGATGGTGCGGAGCCAGTCTCGGAGGTGCGGGTAGCTGTCCAGGGCCTCGGGCCTCTCCGTCTCTGGCACTTTCTGCTTGCACTGCAGCTGTTTACAGATGTATTTCATCAGCTTCACCTGCAGGGAGCAATAGAGAACACAGCGCAGACGGGAGGGGCAGGTTAGAGCGGGCTGGGCACTCCGGCGAAGGAGCAGGCCTTGGCTGTCACATCTCCGTGTCGGCAGCTTTGCATGTGAGACGACACAGACATTATGCAGTCTGTGTGCTTTGTTCTTACTGTATTATACCACACATAACACCTCGTTGTTTGGAGCAGTAACAAGGATACTGCAGACTGCTGTAGATGCTACATCAGGGGTTTTACATGGGGCCGAATCCAGATTAAATTCATCACCTCAGCTGACACAAACTACAATGTATCTCCCTCTTCAACAGAATAAAAGGCCAACCTGATGCATTAATCACTCCGTACTCACACCGTGTTCCCGATCTGAACTCGGTGCACCTGCAGCAACCACTTCAGTGTTTGTTTAACCCGCTTTTCCAGTGCCCCAAGACCGTTAATTAGATATAAACAGCTATTAACATACAGAGGAACAGCGGGCCGGTCATCTCATGGGAGCATCTGCGGTGCCGGCGCAGCAAACAAGTGCATTCGGAACCAGGAGGCAGCGCAGTGACATGATGGCGGAAGAAAGTGCCGTACGACCAGCCAACTGTCCAGTTCATTTCAGAGGCTCTGACCAAACGTGGCGAGGGATTGCACCGTTGTCGTGTCTCTATGAGTTCAGAAATCCCATAAAGCTTTGCCCTCCTTCCACGAGCGTCTTCCATTCTCTCCGGTGTGTCCACACATTTGGGTGGCGTTGCTGATGAAGCAGGGGAGTGAATGAAGAGGAGAAGAGAGAAGAAAAGCATGCCTGTGGCTCAGGGTCGTGGCTAACTGACGCACACTACCCCCCCACCACCACCACCACCACCACCATCCTCCTCTTGCTTGCTTCTGCTAATCAGCACAGTCATTACTAAATCCCCGATGGAGACCTTTACTGTAGCGTCTCATGACGCACCACTTTTAACATTTACCAGAACAGCCCAAACCCAGCTGTGCTTCCAGAAGCCAGCCTGGAGAGCGCTCCTCTTCAACGACACATGAAGCCGCGAGACGCCGCCGCTTCGGGAGCCATTGTCCGGTGCGGTGGTCCTGTGAGTAAGTGTCACAGGAGCGGCGTGGTGTTGGCTTGCAGCGGCCCGTGTGGTGCGGCTCAGTGCCGCCGTATAGTGTGTCTCCTTATCTCACAGCCTTATCTGTGAGAGTCCATTACAGCAGGCAGCACCTTCGGAAACACCGGCGAGCTCTCGACCCGCCGCGCACCTCTTCGGGGCGAATGAGCGACAATGAGGAGCGAGCACGCGCGCTCACGTCTTTCCTCTGCTCATTCAACGCCGTCGCCAACCAGGCAGACACTCATGCCGCCACGCTGCTGCCAGAAAGTGCGGCCTTGGGATGCAAAAAGGCGGCTGCGTGGCAGCGAACAAAAGCCTCTCGACTGAGGGCCACAGAGATGAAAGAGGATGGAAAGGAAGTCAAACGCTCTCCGTGTTGACTCTGACTGCAGCTTCTCGGCTCCGTAATTACTCAGCTATTATCAGTTGCACTCGAGAGCGTTCTAAAATAATCAAGCTCCATGCATTATTGAATGTCAGTTGATGAGCTGAAAATATGTTTTCCAAATTTACAAGTAAGGACGTGTAATGCAAAACATTGAAAGGAAACTCTCCTTACGTGTGCATGCCTTCATTATTTTTTGTTTTTTAAGAATAAAAATACAGTACGGTGGTCGTTATATGATGCCCTGCTGTTTACAAAATATCTTCAGAGCTTCAGGACCTCCTTTTAGGTGCAAACATTTGACCTACAACAACCAGTGAGAGCTCGGCAACTTGCTCCCACTCTGACACTAACTGGATGTTGGCATTGTGTACCGTGTATATATTCTGAATGTGCACCTTATTGTTGTCTCAGACTGAACTGCAACAGCTGCACAGCAATGTTCCCTTGGGATGATGATGACGTTGTATCTTCTTACATTCTCATGGACACACATCTGTGGGTGGAAACTACCAACACACATGGAAGCATGCTAATATCTGTGACATTCTGAATTCATAGAGCCTCGCAGAGGACTTCCCGCGCTCCACAAATGCACCGTTCCTGAAGATGTGGGCTAGAGGCATGGCCGGCAGCGAGAGGCCTGTGCTCGATGTGGCTCATGAGCTCCGGCTTCCTTCCTTTGCCCCCACGACACACCAGTGCAGCGCCGTGACGTCAGGTTACCTAGCAACCCCTCTTCTGAGTCGTCAGCAACATTTCAGTGGGATTTTCCCACACATGCAAAACACAGAGATCAGACACAATACATCTCAACATACAAAATGTCACCGCGGGTCTCCATGGGACAATAACAATCATGCGTTTCATCTCTGGTCACACGCAGAGCTTTCTCTTTACCTTTTACCACCCTGAATAAATACGGTGGATAGAGTTACACGAGCGCGCACAGACGTCCCCAAAGCCCACGGAGACACTCGTGATGCGTGTCGAGAACACAGCCAGGCATCTCGACAGATAATGACGGACCCCCTCGAATATATTTTTGGTGCAGAGTGGAGAACGCAGCAGCGTTTGACGCGTGGCCTGGAGGTGGGCGGAGGGGGAAGAAGGGGAGGGGGAAATGGCGTCAGAGCCCACCTGTCAGCAGCAGAGCTAAACAACGCCATGGCAACGACCTAATGCGGTGAGGAGATGAGTGGCAGCCAGTGGGCCCGCCACCCAGAGAGGGGGGAGGAGTCCCAGCGGCGGACCCTGCCTGACGCAGCAGGCTGGAAGGAGCCAATCCCATGCCTCCGATTGTTTGCTCGAGGCTCCTGCTGACGCGGACACTTTTGGTGTACCTGCCGAGGAGAGCATCCGAGAAGTGAGCCACGACGTTCTGTCCCAGGAACTGATATTTGCACAGGAAGGTCAGTTCCTTTCTCTGAGACGGGAAACGCTCACGTTTCTTGTTGTGGGACCGGCTCAGTGAGGCCTCGCTGCGCCCGGTGTCGTATTAGCTATCGATCACGAAGAGGCCCGAGCAAAATTCAGGGATTCTTGGATGTTTTTGCCCAACATTGTTCATACAAGCAATAAATGCAGTTGGAGAAAACAACATCTGTGGCTGCAGACGGTCGGCCTTGTTTAGGCTAACACTGACATATCTGACGGACCAACATGTGGTCAGTGGGGCCATTTTGTATATTTCATAGCATCAACAAAAGTACCCACACACTGCTGATAAATGTGCACAATAAACATGTTTTGTGAAACCTCAAAATGTGTATCTGAATAAAAATCATTTCCCAGATCAAGTCGGCCCGCATAGTGCACACATTTAACCATTCACAAGCAACCACCGTGCTAACTTCCTCATTTGGAGCGAGCAAATTGCCCCCGTTTCCACAAAAGAAGTGCAGCGGACCTCAAAATGACAGGATGTAGTGCAACTCATCCTGAGTCAGTTTAAGAATAGAACAAGGCCAGCCTACACTCTTCAAGCATGCTGATTTCCACATCATGCAGCCCATTCTTACTGGCTGCACTAGACCACAAAAAAAGAAAAAGGAAACAGAGATAGGATCGCCGTTGCCACAGTAGCTGGAGTTGTGTTTCCTCTGTACCCTCATGTGAGCGACATTCTCCATTGTCTTCTCCTAGGCCTCCGACAGATACACACACACACACACACACACACACACACACACAGAGAGAGCGGTTGTCATGTCACAAGAAGCAGCCCAGCGGATTGGCTTTGATTCTCCCCTCCCCTTTCCTCCCTGCTCTCCCCTCTTACACAGGCTCTTTGCGCGTCATTTGATTTTCTTATTTAACAGCCAACCCTGAAAATGCGTAGGAAGAAAGATGTCTAAATATAGATGCAGCCACACTCGCACCACGAGCGCACAGCAAACTCTCTCCAACACAGTGAGGAGACAGAGTGACGCTTTTGCCGTTTGCTGGTCATTACTGAGAGCAGTGATTACAAGAGATAAAGACCCTGGGCTGCTTTTGTGTTCAGACTGACAGTGAGGAATACGTATCTCGCACACTTGTTTTTGTGTTTGAGGGGGGGTAAACGGCACATTCTACTGTTTTACAGGAGGCCTTGAGTGCAGCGTCTGGATCATGGAGACGGATTTGGGTTTGAAGGCGATCCAGCTGCGAGGGCAGCGCATGATGAAGTCAGGAACACAGTCAAAGTAACGCAGAGGCAGCACAGGAGGCCGAGTGGGATTCACATGTGAAAAGTGAAGTACCAGTTTGCACTCCATTTGAGGAGGCCGGCATCGTTATCCTCTCACTGGCAAGGCGGGGGGGGAAACACACACGCACGCACACACACACACACAAGTTCAAGTGGAATAATAAAGCTCTCTCAATGAGAGTATAAAGTGAGTTCAAGCCTCTCTTGATGGCCCTCCAGTGCGATACGGGAGCGGCGCCCGTTTGCACCTCGGGTGCGACGACTACTTTGACCCCCGCGGTACTCGAAGCGTTGGCAGGAACGACATCGCTCGAGTCTGGCCGCCACAGAGCGGTTTGCACGTGATCACCTGGACACTGGAGTTGTGAGCCAGATTGAGCCAGTTGTGTGATAGAATTTCAAGATGGCGGCAGGTTTGGGACACCTGTCACGGCCTTTTGCCCACATCTTAAAGACAGCACGTGACGCGTTGGCTGGGGTTTGGAACCATGTTGGTATCGGGGCGCATGAAGTTGTCTGTGGCAGCTAGCTATAATTGGTATCAGCAGCTGGCTGATTACCAACCAGCCAGCAGCCGAGACCAATTAGAGCTAGCTGCCACATCGTCCTAAACCGATGCCTAACTCCAGAAGCTTCAAAGCAAGTTGATGCCTGCAGCAAATGACATCGCAAGGGGGAAGCGAGAAGTGAAAGTGCACAACTGTGCCAAGACCTGGTTTCAAAACGGTGTGCCAGTAAAGACACAGGAAGTGAGACTTCTGATCAAGACAGCGCTCCGTGTGGAGACGTCCAGACCAGGCAGCTGAGCGATGATGATGATGACGGACACTTGACTCGACATGAGAGCCACGGAGAGCCGGGTCAGCAGCTTTTTTTTGTCAGTTAATTTAATTTCTATTCAATTCAGTTTATTTTGTATAGCCCCATTATCATGAATTAGAAATTTGCTTCAAAGAGCTTTACAATCTGTACACATACGACATCCCTGTCCCAGGACCTCACATCGAGGAAAAACTCCCAAGAAATAGAAAAAACCCTTTCAGGGGGAAAAAGGGAAGAGACCTTAAGCAACAGAGGAGGATCCAGAACAATAGATGTCATGTGTACCGAAGGAACATTACAGAGTTACAACACATTCAATGAATATGACAGTATAAACAATATAATCCAGGTCTAAGCTTTTGTGTGTTTCTTAAATGTTGGCTACTTGCTTGACAAATAAACCTGTGCGCTGCCTTCCCAATAAACGCTGACTGGGCTGCACCGAGACATCCTCCCGTCGTATGTCCTCTTTCATACGGGGCTTCAAAGGTCAGAGGCAGCTAAAGAACAGCAGCTATGAAGCTGGTTGGCAGGAACATTTCTAAAACGTTGCTTTAATATGTCACATGGGGGTTTTTTTTTAAAGAAAGAAATAATAAGAGAAAGCACTTGACATCAGACAGCGCCTGTATTGTCACTTAATTGCAGGAGTTGAATAGATTTAAGACCATTCTCACGACTGTCTTCTCGGAAATACAAAATTTAAATACAAAATTCATTATTAAACAGTTGTGACTTCTGCTCTTGTTTACATGACCGGAAAGTAGATTCCTAGAAGTTACTGGTTTGATGATTAAGTGTTTCTCAATCAATGAAGAGCATTCATGCGCTCACCCTTTATCTATGGCCGACGAGGGGAGGAAAATTGGAGAACGAGAACGGACGGTAAAACATGTCGGAATTCTACATTTTCGTCCCCTCGCTGCAACAAAGGGGAGAATTTAGGCTCATGTAACGAAGTAATGATACCACAAGCATAACAAATGTGGACGCGATAAAAGTCTGTTTGACAACGTCAACAAATGTATATTTTAAAAATCCCCATAAGGCTTTTCAAATAATCATTTTATTTTATATAGCGCTTCTCAAGACACCCAAAGTCGCTTTATGAATGAACCCTGATGTTGACGCGTAGTGAAAGCGACCTCAGATATTTCTATTTGCATGTTCTCAGAGCAGTCTAAACAGCTTTAAGTACAAGTTACGTACATGTTCTGCAAAAGCAGAAACAGTTGAGACCACCATAAGAACAGAGATAACCCCTAAAAATTCAAACGAAATAGAAACATACCGCCGAGACCAATATTGAGCTGCGCTGTCCCCCAGTAAGCGTCTCCCATTCCTGTTTCCAGTGCAGCAGCTAAAAGCCTGTGAGCAGTCTGAGGTTCTCACCAGCTCCACCACCGCAGGAAGTGGTCCATTTCAATCCTCAAAATGCAAGGATACTAAACCTCGCTTAACCGCAACCCGGGAGAGCTAACTCGAGGTAACCAGACCCCCCTATTTGCATTTCTGTCTATTCAGGCACAGCGGCCTTCGACTACAGGAAAGAGACCTCAGAGCAGGTCCTTCTTAGCCTTCCAGAAACATGCACGGCCTGCCCATTGTCGTGGAGAACAATGCCGGCGTGAGATGCGCGTGAACAGATCTCAGGAAGCACTCCGCCAGATCACGTCCTGTTCCGTCGCGGCGGATGAAGAAGAGTTGAAGCCTTTACCGAGCGGGACGGGCAGCCGACTTGGCTTTCTTTGCGCAAACTTTTCAAGCAGACTACGAGTTTCACACTCCCCTGCGCGAAGGGGGAGGGGCTGAGACAGACAACCGCTCTGGTCTGCTTCAGCTAACACTTTTCATTTAATAGTGTTTCTTTACCCGAGCCTGTGAAAATGTGTTCCCACGCAGCGCGCCAACTCGCAGCCTGTGCCTGCCGGCGAGCCGAGAGAGGGGCTACCGAATGATGCTGTGGACATTATGACAATCGAGCAGATCTTTTGAGGGGCGTCCTGAAAGCAAACCGACGCCGTAAAGCAGCAGCAGGTCTATTGCAACTCGGCGACTAAATTGTGTCGCCTCTTGACCGTTCTGAAGGTCACTGGAAAGAACAGTTCAGCCGGGCCACTGCGTCTCTGTGCGGCTGCAACTAAATGCCCGGAGCGTTCTGGTACATTAGTTTTTCGGGGCGACGGCGCAATTGTTGATGGGGTGTTCAGTTATACAGAAATAAAACAGACATGGATAATTGATAGCCTGCAGCCAATCAGGAGTGAGTATTCCTTTTATCCAAGGTATAACGCTTAAATAAGCCATGAGCCAGAAAAACCATTTGCCATCTATCATGTCTCCAGGATGTCAGTAGGTCTGGAGCCTGCACCCAGAGACACACTTGATCCACCCCTCTACAAGTAGTAGGCATTAAGCTTGGACTATTACAGTGTTTCACGACTCCACGCCTCATCCAAATGTACTGTGTCCCTCTATTATAGCTACCGACACACACACACACACACACACACACACACACACACACACACACAAAACCCTCTTTCCCATCACCGTCCCCTGCAGGAAGTGGGGCCTGTTGTCCCCTTCATGGCATTGTTACTAACAACACCAAGCTGCATTTTCCATGACACGATCCCTTCAGTCAACTTGCAGCTGAGAATATTTACGACAACAATATGTGACTGTAAACTTTCCATGGGTGTAAAAAAAAAAGAAGCAGGCCCGAGATAGAACTGACCACCTCCCGAAAAAAAATGGCTCCATCAACGTCATCGCGCAAATTCACAGCACAGAGTTGGAATGAAAGGGATTCCTACGTGCACTTTACATGAAAGAAATAGGGCGATGATGATTATGGTGTAACATAAACATGTTATGAGAGCTTTGTTAATTATTTTTTTTAACCCGAGGAGATGGTTGAAAGGCTAGAGACAGACATTGCATGCACACCCCCCCCCCCCCCACACACACACACACACTCTCTACAAAGCCTCTTGCGCAAAGCAATGTCAAGTCATGCCAACGCGATCGAACTGCATCTGCATCAAGCGCCCCCCCTACCCCCGCATCTGGATGCAGGTGGTGGGGGCGGGGGGGGGGCGTGCGTGCATCAAACCCGAACCTAACCCTGCGCGCTCACGACTGGCTGGCACGCGGACAAACAACGCGGAACACGTCGCACATTTTGGCTTTGTGCTCGTCTCGCGAGCGTCTTTTGTGCACGCACACACGCACGCACGCACACACAGGTGCGCGAGAGAAAAGATCCCGTGCAGAGGGGACGGCACACGATAACATACATTAGAACTGTAGCGGTGCGTTTGACATTATTGAACGTGTACCATTAGGCTAGGCGGGACTCCGCCGCACGTTAGCGGCACTGAGAACTGCGCGTTGAGGGAGGAGGAGGGGGGGGGCTACTGAGACAAACGTTTCCAACTAAAGAGGGGTCGCACAAATAACCGGATCAGTCGTCCTATAGTTCCGGCCATTTAAGCATCTTCTCTTCTGCAGACACGATGAATGCAAACAATGGACGTCATTTGTGTTTATTTGTTTAGTCACCTGCACCCTCCGAAGCCTCGAGCTAGCGGCGGGCTGCACCGTCAGCCACACATGGGCTCTGCTCGGCGTGGCTCGGCGGCAGGGCGCCTCGCTCGCAGACAGTGCTCAGCCCGCGTGAGGCGGACGTGGTGCGCCGCCGCGGCTTTATGACTCCGCAGTTTGACTAGAGCGCTCCGCTATCGCAGGACGGGGGGCTTTGACGCGTATCTGCAACGAAAACACTCAACAAAAAGAAGCTCGTTACCTCCAAAGTACGTATTTCTTGCTGCGTGAGGTCGTTGGACGCGGCGCATTTGGTCCGTAGCCCCTGTAAACTGGGGATGGAGATTTCAATCATATTCTGGATGAGTTCGCATTGATGTAGTGCGGCCATCGCTGCGCCACCGCCGCCGCTGTCCCTCTCCGGCTGCTCATCACTCTCGACCATCTTCCCACCTTTAGCAGACACGCTATCCATTCCTCAGCATTGGGCCACGGCTGGAAGGGCTATAGTCAAACTGTTAAGCAAAAATAGAAAAATAAATTAAAAAAAATAAAAACACATGCAGCAGCAGTCCAGCGACGCAGGGACCTATTGTGGAAGTTAGCTGACAGCAAATGTCTCTCCCCCTCCTCTCCAGCTCCCGGTCAGGAAAAATGAAATAAAAACAGCAACAGAAAAAAGTCAGGATGCAAGAGGAGATATTTTGTTTTGCTCAAAACGAGATGCTCGATGGCGGAGCAGGGGGTGAAGCGGTGCGACGTCCAGAAGGGCTCGACTTGTATTTTCGGTCCGTACAGGCTACCGACGACAGGCTGCTCGCTTTCACCGACAGCTCTGTGGCAGAGGCTTTCACCGTCTGTCAGCTGTTGGGAACATCATGGGGCGCGGTGCAATCTGGGAAATGAAGTCGCCCGGGCTTATAAGAAAACAGAAACTGCACTCAACGCTACACTATGTCGACCCCCCCGCAGCCACACACCCACCCTCTCGTGGCGCGTGCTCACTGGCATACAAATGCCAGTGATGACAGTGACGGTGCTGTGTGCGGCTCACTTTAATTATTCTTTGGAGAAAAAAAGGAAGTTGATTTGTGTTATTACACCGGAAAGTGTCTCGCAGTCGCATCTTCAAAGCAGCATTAAAAGCACAGGTGTGTCTAATAACGTTGATTACGGCTATCATTCCATGTTGGAGCCCTGGTTAGTTCCGTGATATTACACCTTTGTCATTGAATTACTATTATTATTGTGAATTATTTGGGCTCGCTATGACAGGAAAAGCACAGGCGCAAAATGATGGAAAACTAATCACCACCACCAATACCACCACCCTCTTTCGCTGACACTGGTACAAAACAATTAAACAGGAGTGTTGGGGGGTGGGGGGGGGGGGGGGCAGGGCTGGCAATGCAAGGGCATATAGCTTTGGGCCCTAAGAATAATGACCACCTTTCAACTCGCTCATGGGCCATTGCTACATTCCCTGCCTCGAGCCAAAGAAACAAACCAGAATACCTCCAGGGATGCAATATATAGAGATTGTTTTGCATGGTTGTGTTTTATTGAGGGGTCAGTCTGGGATCGGTGCACAGCCCCCCCACCCCTCCTTTTTTCCCCCATCCTACCAAGTCTGCATAGTTAACATTCCACTTGCATGTAGTTGAGTGTGCACGGCCTGCATTCAAATGCCGACTGGGCACTTTCCACAATGCTGCGTGACGTTTGGTGTGGGCAGGGTGCAGCCGAGTCCTCGGCCTTTTCATAGTACATATTTCAGTTTTCTGCCGAGTGCATGTACTCCTCTCACTCCACAGCAGTCTCAAGAGTTACTCCGAATGAGACGGTCAAATTTGAACCCCGTCGCTTCATCCTCCCACTCTCCGCTCTCGGTATGTCCACACCAGAAGCGATGCAGGAGAGGAAAATGAAGAAATAACGGTGCGTGCGTTATAGGAAGCTTGGTGGCGATGAAACTTGCTGCAACACGAGGAGCAAGGCGCCTCGTTTGTCCTCATATGAGCATGGTGCCCGTCGTACACGTATGGGGGCGGTAGGCGCGCGCCGGTTTCCACAACCATGAAGCAACGGTACACATAGCTCATTGCTGCAATGAGGGTGTGATGTTCCTTCCTTTAATATACCCTGATTATACAATGGAACGTGAGTCACTTCTCAAGGAGCCCTGTGTTCCTGCTCTCCATCTGTCCATCCGTCTCTCTCTCTCATCTTATTGCATGGAGTGAACTGCGCCATGTCTTACTGGCCTGACATCCATATAGCAGCCTTGCCGTGTAACATGTGGGGATCAGTGTGGAAACAAAACAGAGGAAGTGGAAACCTCGCTTTTGGGACTCTACCACAGAGTTAACCTCCAACCAGCTGAAACCGTGTAAATACCTCTGAAATAAATTGGACACGGATTCTACGTGACATTGTAAATCCCTCTTAACGACATTGCAACGACGGAATGAAACGGACACAAACGCAAATTTTGTTCTCTCCAATAAACACGTCAAACTATTTGTTGTCGTTAGTCCAGTACTTTGTGAATTCAGTCTTGCGGCATTAACAGCACAGATTTGATGGGGACGTGGCAGCCAGGACACCGTGCCAATTTCGGCCTTCAAAATGAAGTTACTAAAAAGTGAGATCAGAGTAAAAGGATGTTTAATAGTATATTAATATGTTCACCTTTTAGAGAGCAGTCAAACTAACAGGCCTCACTGAGCAGACAACCAAAAGGTGAGGCAGATCAGTGCTGTTTCATTGGGTTCTTATTCTTATTTTGTAGTGCATACAGACACAGAGATGTGCTGTCAGCAATGTAGAGGACTATTCGTTTAAGGGAAATAAAGGAACTATTCATTTAAACTTCTCTGTCGTATCCTCTATTGCGTAACTGCAATAATACCCACAATGGCTCCTTAAACATTCAGTTGACAGGTCACAAAAAGGTGAAATGTGAAGCACAACAGAACTCTGTGTTCTTCTCTCTTTTAGTTTACAGTTCATTTTAATTTTTGCTTGAGGATCACTTGACCTTTGTTGGGCAATAAATAATGTGCACCGTGCAGGCAACTAAAAGTATACCTGCGATATATTGGGGGGGAAAAGGAGGAGAAAAAAGATTTGCATGAGCAACGCGACTCACCCGCCTGAGGATAACATGATCCTTTCCCAGCCTGACGGTCCCTTAAGCCGTTTAAACTGCCGTACCATTGGACAGCCATGACACCACACGTAGCATGGAGCTCAGATTAAATTAGATTGTGGACAGTCTGATTTCATATACTTTGCGGGACAGGATTGCCACAGGCCTTTGGCCTACAGGCCGCACTGTTTGGATACATGATGTTGATGCAGGTGTTGTCATTGAATAATACAAATAAATACAAGGTTTAGAAATGTGTGTAGCTTATCCGCATTTGTTAATTATTCGTTATTAATTAATTAGTTGGAATTGTTTGGCAGTGCACATCTTTACATGTTTCTGTGTAAACTACACTTGCGTTGATGTAAAAAGAATGAAAGGTCACAATCAGTTGAATGCAATATTGTTGATAAGTGTAAACAAGTCAGGGTCAAATATTTTAATTTTAAGGCTCTTTCATAAATTTGTTTCCACAGATGCATACTTTTTAAATATACTAAGATAATTAGCTTAACAAATCAAACTTATTAGAAGGATTTAAACTTTTCAAGAAATGTTACATAAATGCTGATATTTCGATTAATAGTATATGTGCTCGCATTGGCATGCATTGTCTGTGAGAAACCAAAGCAGTTCATTTGAACTACATATAATGATTGCGGGAGGGCATGATTGAGCAGACATGATTGTAGTCCTTATTCCAACACTTAGGAGTCACTGCAGTCGACCACAATGACATGTAGCAGGGCTCTCAAGTGTCACGCATTGAGCGTGAGACTCACGCATTTCGGTCTTAAGTCACGCACTCCCGCCACACATCGTATTTCTCACGCTGAAAAAACTCTCGGCTATTTAATGTTTTAATGTGCCGCAGCGCGCAAACATGAGCTGGCCGCGCTGCCCTCACCGTGGAGGAATCAAGCGCTCCCCTGGAGTTCTGCTGTGAGGAGCCACTTATCAGCCAATCCAAAAAAAGAAATGGGCTACACAATAGCCAATCAGAAAAAAAAACGTATCTGTTGTATCTGGGTAAGATTTAATCCAGCAAAAATGTTTCGTTCTGCGGTGGGAGGGGGTGTGTGTGTGTGGGGGTGTGTGTGTGTGTGGGGGGTGGGGGTGCTGATGGAAATGTCACTCTTGATGTAGCCTACACATATTTTAACTTCTTAAATCTGAAGGTAACTCTGTAATTTTGACTAGATTTCAAATTTTAGGAACATTGTTAGGACTCACACCCACCAACTAAATGTAGTTTGTAGGGAACTGTGTCAACGTTCCCGCCTCCCACGTGTCTAAAAGGCAGCTAACGGTCACTTGTTGAGCAAGGACCCAATTCATAACGTCATGCAGTCACTCCGTCTGGAGCAGGTTTCCCAGACGTTTATTTATTTATTCGCAGACCCACTTCTTAAAAATGACAACACACAATAGGCCTTGTGTAAAGATTGCGAGACGAACAAATGTATGCATAAAGAAGCGGGACCTGTTATTCACCTTTTATTATCTTGACTGGGTAAACCAGCCATTTTGAACCTAAATACATTTGAGAAATATTTGTTTGTTGTACGTGTTATTGACATCATGTGCAGACTTTAAATACTCAATTAACGAGGCTAGACAAAGTACATTTAGATGGTTTTCCCCCCTCTCATCAGTAAAACAAACAGGACGTACGCCACACCTTTAATGGCAGGTCACAAGTAGGCTGCAATTATCAATACAAACATGGAGGCTCCCTCATGTGTCTCAAAGGTGTACTGCAGATGTAAAACATTGAAGGAAAAGAGGGTGGAAGAATTTATTCGTGAATCAGACTGAATCCCCCCCCCCCCCCACCAGTGGGGTCCTGGTCTTTGAAAAAAAGTTGACCTGCAGCAATTCAAGGGCAACTTGGCTTTTCTCACCATACAAGCCTGCAGCTATCTGACACGACATGTTTGCTTTTAGCTTTGGTCATCACGACCGCAGCACAAATGTCATGTGGCGTTTTGTTGCCGAGTGAAATTTGTGTTGTTATTTAATCACAGAGTAAAAGACAGCCCCGTCCTACTGGTCTCACAATGAACTCGTCAGGTGTAATCGATGCATTTTTCAGGGGATTAATTTTGCTCCCTTCTGTGTGAATGCATACTGTACACAAACCCATAACATGAACGTTATTGAAGCTCATTTTATTTTATTTCAAGCCCATTTGACTACCATTGCCTGAAAACAGGAAATAAGTCAGAGCAGGACTACAGCTGCCCGAGAGAGTAGTCAAATGAGTTTAGTTTGTTATCTTTGTTTTTCTATTCAAACCTTTATTATTTTTACTGCGTACATGTGAAGGGGGGCCTTAAATATTTGACTCCATCGTAGACTACTTTAGAACAAAAAAACCCGTTGTTTACATTGCTGAAGATCTTCCAATTAATCTTACACAATTGCTTTAGCACGTTTAACTTTTTCTGGTAAATTGTTCTGCCACACAGGCATCTGCGTAGCTGGTCATCTCCATAAAATGGCCACCATCAGATGCTGTTCTCGGGAGTGCCTTTGTGCGTCTCAGTGGTTTCCAACACAGTCAAATAGAATATCCACTCCAGGATGGATAATAATCAAACTTTGCCATTTAGTAAGTAAAGTGGCTGCAGAGGGTCATGTAAACCAATAGGCCCACAGTGGGGACCAGTTGGAAGACCAAGGGGCCGGTAAGGAGACAGGAGAGGACTCAAATGGCACCTAACAGTGAAATATGCATAGACACCACCATCTGCTGGGCAACTCTGCACTGCAAACAAGTCTTATTCAGCTTTTAAGAGGGTCTTGAGAGCAGTTCTTATTTGTATTTCTAAAATTCTGGACAAATTAATGCAGATTAGAAATATAGAAATCCTGAAAAGAAATGACTTGGAACCTGATTTGAATTGCAAACAGAGGGCGCAATCCATTATTAAAAAAAATGTTCAGTGAAATGGAAGATCTTTGTGTCGCATTAACCTCCCCGGGACACTGAAAGCACCAACAGAACACATGTGGGGCTGATGGCTTTTATGGTAAGTTACACATTAAAGTTCCGTCGCTGTTTGGTTGCCACTCAGTGAACATGCAGGCAGCTCAGGGGCTTCAATGGTGTGCTGACCAAACAATAGGCAAGCTGCGTGACCCCAGCCACTCTGAATGTGGTGGCCCCACCATCTCAGAACCAGCTGCCCTCATGGGATGTCCCGGCACTGGGATGTTTAGGCTTGACAAATGACCGGGGCAGTTCTGTGGGTTGTGAGTGTCAGAGAATAAGTAGTCAGGCCAAAAAGCGAGCATGTGAACAGTGCAACAGCTGGTGTGGTTTGGATGTGTGGCGTGAATCATTATCCCGGCTCAACCGTTTCATTAACAACTGCACTTTATGGTTTACTTAATTGTATTTAAATCTCAGTAGACCCTACCCCTATATAAGCACGGCACTAGGAAGTTTAAATGCTGCAGTCCTGCTGGTCACTCACAACCACAAAGTGATGGAAGAAGGATTCAGATCCTTAACTTCAAGCTATGAAGAGGACCTCATATTGTGTTGAAATTGGTGATCTCTGTGGACACCAGTGGAAGTGTTTCCAAGCACCAGATATGTTTTTTGTTGTTAAAAGCTCAAATGTTCACTGCAAAAGGTTCTCCCATTCTGCCTCTCAGTCGTGGGTCTAGTTCTCCCAGTGGGGACCGGCCGGGGTCCCAACAGGATCTCTTAGCAGACCTGCATTTTCTTTCGGGTGTCTCCCAGGCCTTCCTCTTGAGATCTTGGAGCAGGAGTCTTGGCGTTTCGTTCATCTACACAGATCCCGTCGCCCCCTCTCCGTGTTCTGTGCGTCCACCCCTACTGGATGCAAGTCAACTTGGCCAGGAACAAGAGAACTGGCTGGGTTGGGGGTTGATTTTCATTTGGCAGGGAAATAAATAAAATCAAGTTGCCACTCAGAAGACAACTCAAATTGAAAACTAGGAATGTGTTGTGGATAATGGTTGGGAATACATATTAGTTAGCAAATTGTACAAATGACAGGCAACAACACCTATTTAATGGATACACATATACAGGCTACATAATCTAAATGGTGTGTGGTGCAACAGCTGTTGGGTTTTATTAAATGTAAAACTCAAGCACTACACATTGTTTCATGTTGCCGTGGTAGCGTGAGGTCCATGGGCTCCTAAAGTTTATAGTTTCTATGATATTATCTGCTAAAGAGATAAATAGCGATGAACTCCTACTTTGAACCGCTGGTTCTTTTTTCATACCGAACATTACTTAATACATATGAACACATTTGATAGTTTTCATTTATTTAGACAACCCAAATAAAAGGCACATAACATTGCGCATTTTTATGTAATTATTTGACAAACATACATTTAAAAGAAATGTAGGAATGTTTGACCTTTCTGCTAATCGGAAAGCCTAGCCTCTCATATATACAAAGTTACTATTGTTAATGTTCTAATACAAAAGATTTATACAAAAAAAGTTATCTTGTCTTTTACATCTATTGTAACTACCATATCCTTGGAACTAAAATAGGTTTGTACAAAGATATACATTCAACTGCTTTCACAAGGGTCATGGAATTTTCCGATATTTTTTTCTTTTCCTAAAAAATAAAGAGATGTTGAATTCCACCAGAAATGTTCAGTTTATCACATTGTTATTACTGTATCAAATTTGGCAAACAGGCTATCATAGTGAATCTACGTAAATACATAAGAACAAAGAAAAAGCTACACTAACATTTTGTTTCAAACAAAAAACTTGGGAAAAATGACAAACATGCATATTGCATTTCTCAGTATGAACTGAATCAACTCAGCGCTGCAACACTGTTGAGATAACATGGCATTCATTAAAAATAGTTAATGTTCAACAGCTACAGTGTTTGGGGTCATGCAACATCAATCTTGTCCCATTTGTTTTTATGGACACAAACTTGCATTTCATCAAACTCTGCCACATACCGTTGCAGCCTGAAGCTGAACTTCAAAAAGGAAATGTAAATCGATTAAAACGAAATTAAAAAAAAATCGGTACAGCATGTATGCCATTGCACAGTAAATTAATATTTAAATGGACGGCTATATTTAAAATCGATAGTTCTCGGACTGCTAGTTCATGAAGGAAGTCTTTTAACAGGACATACCGAATTATAAAAGATATCTAAAAAAGGGACAAGAATCAAGATATATGGTAGATATACTTAAAAGGAACCACTTTCATGTGTGATGAGCTTTTGTGTGTGTTTCCTGAGTGAAGGGTCCTTAAAATCATCGTGGGGCATTCACAGATAAATGATTTAAAAAAATAAATTAAATAAAAACAGTGTACAGAAGAGTCAGACAGGACTAATTAGTGACCATTGTGGCAAACGCAACAGCCTGAAAAAGCGTCACAAGGACAGACCGTTTCTTCCATGTTGGGCCACTCGATGACCCTCGAGGTGCAGGCCGGCTACCCAGAACACTTAAGACTCCAATTTGATCTTTGATAATACTGCTGCTCACCTGTGTTTAGGATATGCCTTCAGTGCAAGACTCGTTCCACTCTGACTTCATGGAAAAAGGAACACGACAAATAGGCAAATAAAAACAAAACCTCCGTGTTTCCATACCAATAGAAAACAAAAGGCACAAATCCACTTAAAATGACCAAAGCTAAAAATTAAAATGCCAACATGAAAACACATTACTATGTCAAGTGTACAAGTTAGTCACTGTACCGTGAGAGCATACCTACGATCCAAGAAGAAAAAGAAAAAAAGCCAGAGCACTGTGAAAAAATATTCTTCCATGCACGTGGAAGTTGCTGTCCCTTTTTCTAAACTCATTTCCTATAACATTAAATAGTGATTAGCAGGCTATAATAATAATAATAAAAAAACATACATACAAAGTAACACCCTAAGGCTTTGGGAGAGAACATCTAGAACAGCAACACGTCGTTAATGCTGTAGTCCAGTTTCTCATCTCCCTTTTAACAAAAAAAAAGAAAAAAACACAGGTGTGTTTTCCTACGGAGTCCTCGGGGGTGCCCTCCTCTGACGCGTCGTCATACAAATCACAGTTTCATCACTCTAGCTGACTACACTAAGTCTTACGGCGGTTGTCCTGATTTCACGATAAATCCTACTCGATTTCTACTCAAGTGTCCTGCCTCTCACGTCAGTTACTCAACATTAGTTGGGACGCAGCTGTGACTTGGGGGAGCTCCTCCCGGCGGCGCAGCTCATGTAAATGTTCACCTCGGGGTAAGTAAACATGGTTCCGGTGGAGAAAGAGACGGGCTCGAGTTGCAAATGATGAGGACAGGAGTCTCTTGTTTCACTTCAATTTCCCTTTCTTGCTGGCCAGTCCAATGCGCTCTCACGCCTCTTTTTTCTTCTTCTTCTTCCTTTTCTTTTTACCAGGGTGTGGAAGAAGGCAAGACTTGGGACAGAAAAGGCATGCTATCCATTGACCTCATGGCGATGTTGAGCGGCCCGCCCATGTTCATGGGCATGGTGGTCGTTATGGCGACCGGGTGGGCGATATTCATGGACCCTGTGGAGGGGATGTTGACAGACGCGATGTTGAGTGGCCCGGTGATGGTGACCGGGTGCTGGAGGGCGAGTGGAGATGTGATGTTGAGGGTGTTGCTGCCAATGTTCATATGCGCGGCTATGGTGACAGGGTTGTTGGAGTGGCACCGGTTCATCGCCGAGGTGATGGGGGCAGAAATGGTCACAGGTGTAGCTGAGGAGGAATTGCAGAGACCGTTACCCTCTGGGCACACACGCTACTGAAAAGTTAATTGCTGTAGGGCTGGGCAATATATTGATTAATGTATTGATGTTGTGACAAGAGACCGTCTTAGATGTTGGATATCTGCTTTACAGCAAAAAGATGCTATTTGCGGAACTTACTTGCCTTTAATCACTTGGTCATTATATCCACATCTAGGATGCTTATTTTTTTAAATCACTGTCTAAAATCTTTTACGAAAGGCCAGAGGTCAAACCGACAATATGGTCACAATTCAGTAAAAATCGTCCAGCTCTTATTGTTTTCTAGGAGATTAAAGCAAAGCTACATGAGCAGCAATGTAATGTAGCGTCGGATTTTAACAGTGGCAAAACAATATAACCGACAGGATGAGAGGGGTCGACCATGTGAGGCTCGGCTGCCTTTCTGTTTATGACCACAGAAGGAATGCAACTCTGAAAAGCTACTTGTGAAGCAGAGACACAGAAATGAGGCAGATATATCTCAGCAAAAAATAAGTAAATATACACTACCGTTCAAAAGTTTGGGGTCATCCAGACAATTTTGTGTCTTCCATGAAAACTCACTTTTATTTATCAATAGAATTGAAAATTGAATAGAAAATATAGTCAAGACATTGACAAGGTTAGAAATAATGATTAATATTTGAAGTATTCATTTTGTTCTTCAAACTTCAAGCTCAAAGGAAGGCCAGTTGTATAGCTTATATCACCAGCATAACTGTTTTCAGCTGTGCTAACATAATTGCACAAGGGTTTTCTAATCAGATATTAGTCTTCTAAGGCGATTAGCAAACACAATGTACCATTAGAACACTGGAGTGATAGTTGATGGAAATGGGCCTCTATACACCTCTGGAGATATTTCATTAGAAACCAGACGTTTCCACCTAGAATAGTCATTTACCACATTAACAATGTAGTGTGTATTTTTGATTAATGTTATCTTTATTGAAAAAACAGTGCTTTTCTTTGAAAAATAAAGACATTTCTAAGTGACCCCAAACTTTTGAACGGTAGTGTATATATACAGGACTGTCTCAGAAAATTAGAATATTGTGATAAAGTTCTTTATTTTCTGTAATGCAATTAAAAAAACAAAAATGTCATGCATTCTGGATTCATTACAAATCAACTGAAATATTGCAAGCCTTTTATTCTTTTAATATTGCTGATTATGGTTTACAGCTTAAGAAAACTCAAATATCCTATCTCTAAATATTAGAATATCATGAAAAAGTATACTAGTAGGGTATTAAACAAATCACTTGAATTGTCTAATTAACTCGAAACACCTGGAAACACATTTGCAAATGTTTGATTTTGTTTTGCTGTTATAAATCTTTTTTTTTACTTGGTCTGAGGAAATATTAAAATTTTATGAGATAGGATTTTAGAGTTTTCTTAAGCTGTAAGCCATAATCAGCAATATTAAAAGAATAAAAGGCTTGCAATATTTCAGTTGATTTGTAATGAATCCAGAATGCATGACATTTTTGTTTTTTTAATTGCATTCCAGAAAATAAAGAACTTCATCACAATATTCTAATTTTCTGAGACAGTCCTGTATATATATGAATAAACAAAGATTCCACACCACCAACATGTTTGTGTTGGAGAAAGTTGTAAAGACCAACATTTGAACGTTTACGATACAAATGATTTGCTGACGGCGCGTCATACCTTTGTTGCAGAAGTTGAAGTTGGTCTGTCCGTGAGTCTTCAAGTGGCTGGTGATGTAAGCTGCGCTGAGCATCTTCCCACAGATGCTGCAGGTGACCTTGCCTTCATGCCTGATCATGTGGGAACGGAGTCGGTCTTTGGTGGCGAAAGCAGAGGTACATGCCTGTGGTCGCAAAGCAGACAGGGGTCAAAGGTCAGCGGCGTCCAACAACAACAAAGTGCATAATCGTCATAATAGCAGAGGACAGCGACAAGTCTTACCGTTACTTGACACTTAAATGGTCTTTCTGAGGAATGCACATGCTTCACATGGCAGCTCAAGTGGTCCGGCCTAGAATCAATGAAAAGGAGAGAAATAGAAAACACAACACATTTAAATCTTTGACAGGGATTCAACAAACGCCACAAGTCGAAGGAGAGTAACGCAGAGTGGTGTTTCACTTTCATACGCACTTTGAAGCGCAGAATGTCTCACCGACACCGTTTCCATTTCCAGAAAAAGAGAACAATTACTGCTAAAGGTGCCAATTCAGATTATTGTATTGATTAATGTGGACATGTGAATGTTGGTAGTGATTACTTTAACACAAAACACAATCTTTAACTCAGAGAGCAGCCCCCACTGGAAAGACTATTCTATGTGGTCGGCTGCAAAGGCCTCATTAGTGCGATAACAATGCTGTCCTTTCTAATTACACCAGAAGTCATAAGCAGTAAACTAGTGAATGAATGAAAATATATATATAGAGCATATATATATATATATATTTGAGCAGATACAAAAATATGGTTTGTTCAAAGCCTCCAGGTGGATATCACTAAGTGATATAAGGAGCCCCACCAGTGAACTTTACAACTCGTCCAGACATTGCACAAATAGTGCTTGCGAGTGCAGAAGTGCGGAAGCGTACGGATGTGCTCGGTTTGCTCTGGTAATGAGGGGATGGGCACCAAAAGAAAATCCCTTAAACTTCAGTCAACGGGCGTTTAATTCTCCATGATCAATCGTGCGTGAATCAGTTTGACCCAGTTTCACAAACACACGACGGAGATTGTACATTTTTCACTTGTTTTTGAATCATTTCAACGGATGGCATTAGAGTGCACTTCTTCTGTTTATTTGTATGCAGCTCCAGAAATACAAGGAGATTCAGTTGGCGGTTTCCTAAAATCATAGACTGAAGGCACAATACTTCTCAGGGGATTCAGGAGACACTGTAGTGCATGAGTTAATTCCGCGTCATTAATGCATTTGAGGAGTTAAATAATGCCTGAACAACCTTGGCCCTGAATGACTTTAGATAGTCAATAAACAAATGTCTTTTGCAAATAAAGGTATTTTGCATAGTACTTGCTTTTGCACCGAACTTTGCATCATGAAACAAGTTGGATAACTCTTCACACTTGTTCACTTCTTTCACAAATTTGTCATCAACATGTAATATGGAGCTTATACACACTCAAATGACAAATGGCTGAAAAATAACCCAGACAGATGGTGTTTACTTCCTACAGCTGACATTCATTTAAATACATATTTTTATTTAAAGAAATCGTAAAAAATAAATAAAAAAGTAAAAGATTAAGAATTCAGTGTTCCACGATATTATTTAATGATCACTGGACATCAAGAAAACCACTCAACGCCTCTTGACCTTTACAGTGAAACTCCAGCATTCACAAACTCCTCTTGGCGCTCCTCCTCTGTGAGCTTGTTGGTTCTGTTGAACCCCGAGTTGAATCATGTTGGAAGTGCAATAATGGAGTGAGTAACAGCCGCAGCATTGGCAGCCAAAACCGGAAAGTTTCACGCTGCTGGTGTTTCTTTATTCTACGTTATTTTAAATACCAATGACGAGTCAAGTGGAATCTTCTCAGCGGCGCGATGAACCAGAATACGGGTTTTTTCTTCTCTTCCCTCTTTCTTTTCTTTGTGTCCAGCTGACAAGGAGAGCGTTCTCCAGACAGTGCGTGCCTGCATATCTGGCTGAGTGGCAGTGACTCAGTGGCCTGTTCTTCAGTCCCCATTCTCACTTTCCAGCATGCTGATGAATCCCTGCCCCACGTCACCGTGTTGGAGTCATGCCTGAAGCGGCCCGACACGGCTGATCCCACTCCATGTCCATTGACACACGTGCATTGTTAAAACACATTTAGTTTTCTTGTGTGTGTCGATACATCGTAACATCGAGCTGACGAGAGACCTTCTAAAACTAAACATGTTTCCCCGACACAGTAAATATGTTCAACTGGCCATTACCACATAGTTCACCGAATTCCAAGGGGGGGAGAGCCTGTGACATGCTGGCGGGAACCGCAAAGTGACAAGTGATGCCTCCCCCCCCCCCTGATAAACTAGCACTGGTGCTCTCCCATGTGCGACTGTTTCAACATGTGGCTGAAATGGCGTGGAGGTCAATACAAGTACAAATCTAAACCGCTTTACACGGGCATGAATATGAAAACACAGCCAGTGGAAAATGATATTATAAGGCCATACAAACGTCCCTCTATATGAAATCATGGTGCGAGTGAATAATCCAAACAGAGCTGGCTGCGGCACTCACAAACAAGTCAGGAGTTGCTCCACGCTATCGGGTCACTGTTCAGTGCACTTTTGGTGAAAAGATACATTTGAAACATGAAAACACAACAAAAGCAAATTGTTGTCCCGACGAGTAAAACAGTTGAAAAAGAAACATTCGTTAAAACATGTTAATCATGTTATGTTTAACTTCCATGAGGACAAGTCAAGACTTTCCTCTTTGACCCTGAAATGCAACTATCAGAGGGTGAAATTACACTCACGAGAATAAATTAGACGTCAGAGGCATACTTCCTGTTTATGTTCGCCGTCTTTCTATTTAAATGAATAAACTAGTTGTACGGACACGTCCTCAGATGCGCATAGAGAAGAGTTTCACGAGAAAAGCGTAGAGCGCAGACACATCACAAATAATTCCAGTGGCTGATGCAGCGACGGGGACATGATGCCCAGCGGTCCTCTCGCTGGAGACCACTTCCGGTTTTGTTTATGGGAGTCGGAGGCTGCACTCGGACAGCCCCAAGAAGCAGGTTTAACTAAATCATTTGATTACTGCAGTGAATTTAACTTAATTGCTTCAGATGTGTCAACATTTCGAAAGAAGTAAAAGTCCGAATATTTTAGTTATTCACCAACATGCAAGTGGAAGTTGTCCACTTCAAATGCCCATTTATGAACTGCGTCATTCGATTGTTTTCTTTTTGCATTATGCTTCTAGTCCAAGAGAGAACATAACAGCTCTAGAGCTACACGAGGAATGTACAAAGACATCTGAACCGGGTAATGTTATCTCCCTGGGTAATCTGCTGCCAGCACTGCTCGGGGTTCGCTGGTCTGACTCCCGATGACAAGTCGGTCTGGCAGCATGAAGTCGGAATATCTTCACATTTGATACAAATTCATTTCCTCCTCTTCTCCATATTTCGTACTGATGGTTTGAATACTGTCGAAGGTGCGTTTCTTGGAAAGAAGGCTTCGGAGGGCGGTTGAATAACTAATAGATGGAAAAAAATGCTTTTCTATCATTATTATAAAACATTCTAAACAGAACATGGTCCTTACCTGGAAAAGCCTTTCCCACACACCGAGCACACGTAGGGCTTGTGGACTCCCCCGTCGTGAGAGCGGACATGGTAGGTCATTCGGTCCTTCCGTTTAAAGCGTTGCTGACAGATGGGGCACTCGAAGGGCTTCTCATCCGAATGGGACAGCTTGTGACGGTTCAGGTGGTAGACGTCCCGAAATGCCTTGCCGCACATCTCGCACCCGTGGTTCTTCTTGACCGGCTTGGCGGGCTTCTTCGGGACACTTTGGTGCGGCATGTTGCCCATCGCGGACGACGTCATGATGCTCATGCCGGAGGAAACCGAGGTGGTCGCCGTGGAGAGGATGCCCGCCACCGTGGAGATGTAGGAAGGGTGGCCGTTGTTCTCCCGGGACATGGTCGAGATCATGGGCACCATGGGCACCATGGTCGGGGCCGCCTGGGCGCTCTTCTTTGGCCGCGACACCATCTTGATGCCGGTGTGGCTGGATTCGTGGCGGCGCAGGTGGTAGCTGTCGCGGAAGGCCTTGTTGCAGTAGCCGCAGACGAAAGGCGTTTTGCCCTTGTGCTCCTTCTTTATCACAGGCACCGGCAGCCGCCCGCCCCCGCCGCTGGCCACATTGTCTTTGAGGAGATCTGCGGCGCTGGTCGGGGGCTTGTGGTCTATGTGGATGGGCAGGATCGGCTTCTGGTCGATTTGGTCGGCTCCTGCGTTGAGAAGAGGCAGCAGGCTGTTCTGGGCCACATGGTGCTGGTGGTGGAGGGCTTCATTGGCCTGCTGATGGAACAAACACATATGCGGCGATGTCAATATTGGGGCTTGTGGTGTGAAAAACAGATGGAATACCCCACTGCCTTCGCCAGGCTGCGGAAGAATGGCTATAATGAAACGTAATGAGTGGAGATGCGTAAGCTTTACCCGGTCGACAAAAACAACAACAGGTTAGAAAGACGCTGCGGAACTCCAAATGAGCTCTGAGGTCGGTCACTAATGAGGTCGATGCAGCATAACACCGGTGCTAAATAATCAAAATTTACGAGATGAAAAGTGATCCCACCATGACGACGGTGAGCAGGCGACTGCAAAGCTAGCGTACCAAACTAGAGGTAAAGCAGAGTCCAGAGCAGGACCTTAGCTTAGCTAAGGAGCTCGGTTAGAGGGCTCTCACACAATCACAATAGAAACATACAGGCCACTGAACTAGTCAAACAACAGCGTCGATCAGTCAGTGACGCAAGCGCTTTTCTCACAGTTTGTCAGCTTCGGTTCATTATGATCTAATCAAGTTTCGAAGTTTGTCTAAAGCCAAATGTCGGCAGGCACAGAGTTGTAAACAGTCAGCAAGAAGATATGTTTGTGATAAATTATATTCCTTGATTGTTCCTGCCAAGCTTCTTATGTACTTCTCAAACATAAATACTCAAATCACAGTTAACGCTGTCGTTTTGGGAAACGGTCAGTCAAGACGACTGGGTCGTGAAAAACCGGCAAGACGCGGCACGGCGAAATGCTTGACCTTTCCCTTTGATGTTCAATCACCCATTGCAGAAGGCCAGCCAAGAAAAGGGAGGCGCAACAGAGGCGGCAAAGGGATAGAAAAGAAAAATGAACCACACAGTGTCCTCCTTATGTCATCCAGCCTATTGTGAGGGACACAAATCTGAGCAGCGATGCCTCAGCAGGGGATCTTTGTATGCTCATCTTCATTGATTTGGCTCATCTATTCATGAGGCGGGGTCATTGTTTTTCGACACACTACTTGGCGGAGCGAGCCGCCATTCCCCCTGTACGCAGTGGGACCTGGGAACTTGTGGAGAACGCCACTAAACCCACCGATCCGTTTGTCGGAGCACCTGCTCACGCTTGCCACCTTCCAGGATTAGTCATCATCATCGTGCCAATGCAAACCCGGCCGCTGGCACACCAGGTGGGCCGGGGCAGGAAGAGCGAGAGGGGGGGGGGGTTATGTTTGGGCGGGGTGGAGGGGGGGGATACCAGCCGGGAACCCTCTTTGTGAAGCTCGTGAGCGGCGGACACGGCCGCTGCAGACAGCCGGCCTCTATGCAGAGGTGCAGGGCCTGTTCGCCGCTGTGTCTTCATGCAGCTCTGACCATTTTGACACAAATGCGCTCCGACAACTGAGGCTGCTCCCTCAAAAATAACATCAAAATGGAGGGAGTGCCCTGATGGCTACACGGGCCACTGTAGAATTGAACCGAGCTCATGATCCGAGTCGTATTACGTCTCTTTTCAAGCTTGTGTGTCATACTCTACAGCTGCGAACCAAAATCGTCATATTTGTATTCATTTTTTTTTTACAAACAAAAACAAACCTATAATTGGCGAATGAAAAGTGATTGCATATTTGAGGAAACAAAATCTATTATTTCTTCTATTTTTCTGGCACAATGTGTAGTCTTCTTAGTTTATAATGTTCTTGGATGTTCCTCCCTTGTTTACCACATTCAGAAATCTTTGGCCGCTACCCAGACGGCCGAGTTGACAAGTTTCTACAAAACATCACTTTGGTAATGTTTGTACCAAAGTGATGCTTTGTCGAGATATTTTCAATTCTGGAAGGTTTTTAATGCATCAATTAATCCACCTGCACTTTGACTGCCTCATGGAAGATGACAATACTTTCTAAGTAATTTAACAAGTCATCTCTCCCAAAAATATCTCAAATTAGTGATCCCAAACCGGGATAGAGGTCTCTGATGGCTTACGGCACAGATTTGAATGATCGATTATCTTACGACTCTTTGCTAATGGGTGACTCTGTTGTGATCCCATTATTTCCATCTGTGCAATTCAGTAATAGTCACTGACACCGTTATCGGCTTTAGAATGACCAAAAGGCATTATTACGACAATTCTGAAAGCCAACGTGCACTTTCCAAAGCAGACATTTTGGCTCGTCAAAGCAGTAAAAGCCCAGGTGTGTGCCAACCGAGTAAAGAAGCGACCGACCGCATTCCATTCAGGTGAGCTTGTTCCAGGGCCCCGGTATTGTTCTTTAGCCATGTCAAAAACATTTTTACAAAGATATGTTAAAAACATGTGGAGAACACCAATGAGTACGATAGAGTAAACAAAATACATGTTCCACTTGCACTGGTAAGCCGTGAAAAAGACAATTGCAGAAAAACCATGGACTATTGGCCATAGACTATACTAATAGAAACATTAGCCATAGCAGCTTAGTGGTTATGTATGCATGTAAACACGCACAAACGTTTACGCTATTCAGAAACTAATCTACATCAACAAATAAACAAACTGGCTACAAATTGCAAGGCGCATCGCCAAAGCTATTTTTAAACTTTGTGTACATGTTTTGCAGTGTCCTGAAAGGGGAATATTATTAGTTTAGGATGAGTAATTAAAAAAAAGTGTAGTGTGTTGCACCTGTTGAGGGTCATTTTCTTTTAGACATTTTGGTAGTTGTCAGGTGGAATTAATGGTTTTCAAATGATTTTCTGTTATTAGTTTGTGCTGTGTTTTTGTTCTTAATTTTGTAATTTCAATATATTGCACTACACATTAATCAAAAACTGGAGGACAGGCAGCTGTACTTAAAGTATTATTCAAGCTCATTTACACAACAATATGGAAAATTTCATACGCCAGACAAAGTATAAAAACAGGAATATGTTAATCATCTTTTCATTTACACTTTGATAAAATGCTTTTCTGTGAACAGTCACGTAGTGAAGTACTTTCAAACTAAAAAATACTGCAAACATGTGTCAATTGACGGTAGTTGTAAGAAACATCTACCTCATTGCGTCAAGGGCCCGATTGATAACGTCACGCAGATTTACATGAAATTGACAGAGTAACAGTGTGCGGGACATAATACATGCAGGGCCTCTGGCTGGATGCCAGACACTACACAAGCCACAGCGTCCATCTGCCCTTTTCATCAGGAAGAAAATGTAAGTAAGTGATCAGTCTGACAGCGGAGCAGAGCATTACTACAAATACCCAAAAATATGTCATGTATCCCAAAGGCATACGCAACCTTAACTTAAATAACAAATAGTCCACAGTGCACTATTCATATGATAAAAGTAGTCCACAGTGCACTATTCATACTTTTGCTTTGCCTAAATTCAGTGTGAAGCTTTAAGATAACACCAGATAAGTAATAACAATTTTATTTAAAGGGGACTTTTAAAAACTGTTTACAAAGTGCTTTGACAGAAAGCAAGGCAATAAAATAGAAAGCTCAATGGATCAAGATATACAAAAATGGCTCAAGCATATTGACGATATGATATTCACTTGCACCAACTGTAGCTTATCCTGTGACTTAGCTTGATAATGGTGATCCGTTCAAGTTTTGGGGCATTTATCGATATCTCCTATCCACCTATAGTTCACCAGTGCGACACATTTGTAATAGACTTACTTAATGAACTAACTACAGTCTACAACAAGCGCCACAAAGTCAACACGTTTCTCTGAAAGTTTGTCACAAAATAGGGAAATTAACGTTAGCTGGCATTGGCTAAGAATAAAACTTGGACATTGGATAAAACTACAAACTACCCACAAAAACACAGAAAAGAAATTTAGCAAAGATGATTAACATATTAACTGTCATTTTTAATAAGCACTTTAATCTGTCCTGAACATTTAATTTGAGGATGTACAATGGGTTCCATGTATTTTTGTGAATGGTACTTTACTGCTGCAAATCTCATTGAGGAGGCTCTTCCCATGAGGAGTTTGTCACACCCACTAAACACACTAGAGCATAGCTTAATGGGACAATACACACACACACAAAAACAATAACCCCTCCAAGACTTGTAACCACACGAGACAGAAGAACGGCGATGTACAACATGGGGCCCATGTGTTCATTAACAACGGACACAATGACAGAGTTAAAGAAGCGTTCAGATGCGCGGCAAAACATCATCGTTTGAAATATGACGTTATCCTCGACATAAAACTCCAGGTCCGACGCACCCCCACTGGGCTTAATTGTTGTCGGTCTATGTAACCTCATGGGATACAACATTTCATTCATTTAGTTAGAGAACAATAGCCTCATGTCTGGGTGCGCATCGAAAAGCGCCAAACCGTGGTTCTCGAACGGCGGGTCTCACTTTCGGGCTGAAAACGGGTCCCCACATTGCGTAATGCCGCTGCTAATTTTCAAAAAATGTGCTCCTTCTCCGCTAGTGTTAGCCGACGTTGTGCGCATAGTTTGAATTCCTTTTTTTTCTCTCCGCCGCGGTCTTTGCGGGATAAATCGCCGGTAAATAAACAAGAGAGCGTCGCACACCACAGGTCACCAAGTCGCGTTAACAATACACTTTTGTAATCTCGTTGCGTCAGCCTCGCCCAAATTAAGCTAACGTTAAAATAGCCAGCGAGTTTGATGTGGGCAGCACGGAACACCGTTAGCTAACTTGGCTAGTTAGTGTCGAACCGGAGCGGAAAGTTCACCGCGGGCTCGCGAACCGTCGTTGGTAAATCTCAGCCACTGATAAGCCTGAGAAACAACTTACACTTCTTTAGCGTTTTTACAAACGGCAGCTACTTTTAAGTTTCTCGTGGTATTATCTGCGTTAAAACGACAATCTTCTCGCCCGGCAATACATCTCATTATCCGACGGCGTCCGATCAAAGCTCGCTCAGTCACACAGGGAGAGACAAAGAGGAAAAAAACAGATCGGTCTCGATTGTAACGGTGCGGTGGCTTCTCCTGCCTGACTTCAAATTATCCCGCATGTTTTTGCTAGCTTCGACTTGGCGAAACAAACTTAAAAAACCCGAACGCTGTCGAGTTATTAAACACCAGTGACCCGAGTATTCGCGCAAGTGCAAAAACAAGCCACATTTTTCAAACGCACGTTGAGAAGAACCGATTTTTTTGTTCTAGCGTCATTCCCAAGCCTCACAGCTGGACGCCTGGATTCATATACCATTGTTTTGCTTGGTTACTTGATCTTGGCATTAACGTTACTCGTTTAAAAAACTGGTTTTACCGGCGAGGTATCCGGTGCTTCCGTTTTTTCAAAGTTTTTTTCGCGAGCTATCCCAGTCCCCCTCCTAAAGAGTCAACTTACTTGAAAAAGAAACGTACTCCAGCTCGGCTCCATTTCCACACTTACTAATTCTGTAGGAAACCTTGTAGAAGCCTACAACAAAGCAACCAAACATGGCAGCTGAAACAACTTCCGGTAACCTCGGGGGCTGAACCATTTTGTCTACTCTGTAGGGGTGTGCGATACATTTAGTACGTTAAAAGAGTTTGTGTAGGTCTATATGCGGCTAATAATAAAAAGGGGTATAGGGAAATATTGTCAACTTAAAGCTTTTTCTGAAATATACTTAAGATATGATCTGAGTCGTTCCTCTTCTATCACAGAACTCATTTGATTTAGTTCGATTTCTAAACACCCCTCTGGATCGGTTTTCGGTGATTCGGCGAGGGGCATTTGTTACGCTGATTTGTCGACCACTGTCAGTGTTGCCAGGTCCGCGGTTTTCCCGCGGAATTGGGCTACTTTTGAAGTGTTGCCGCGGGTTGAATTTTTTGTCCGCTGGTTCGGGTAGACCTATTTTGCATGCAAATTACATGAATATCTTGAAATAAAAATCCATATTTTAAATGAAATAATTTATTTATACCCAAATCCTACCAAACTGACTCCGGATCAGCACGTACACACATGGACATGGACTTTAAAAGCGGTGTATATGGTTTGGCACGGGCATATTTTGAGTTCTGATGTTGGGCTGGTTTTTGGGCTGGTTTTATTGGCCATTGGGCTGGTTTTGGGCTGGTTTTGATTGGCCATTGGGCTGGTTTTGTCACACAGACCTGGCAACCCTGACCACTGTCGCATGTGGTTTGGATATGAATGTGTTTCAGTAAAACCACAGTCTTTTTTTTACAAGAAAATAATTTGGAAAGCGATTTGTTCTGCATTACAAGGTCGTGGTCCTACTTCTTCCCCACATGAGAGATTTTCCAGTTTAAACGGAGCAAGAAATAATCCTCGTGCGCAGCAGTTATTTTCATTCATGGGATGGGGTGAATGAAAACGACAAACCCATAAATTGGTTAAATTACCTCACAGTGGACCAAAATAAAACAATATTGTGGTCACTCGTTGACTCCAAATACGCCACCTATATTGAATAAAATACTTTCATATTTAAAATGAGTGTTTTCTGCAAACAATTATAATTGTTTGATGGATCAATAAGTTGTTTCTGATGTTTTTATACTATTTTTAGAAAGGTATTGCCACACAGTAGCTATGGCTTGAATGCAAAGGCTGCTGATTTGTTAAAAGTGAAAGTTGAGTGTAGAAAATGGGAAATGACACTTTCTGTTTCTCAAACCATATGTTATCTGCTTTTTTTTCTACAAAGAGTAGACAAGTGCATTTATTTGTCAGTCTTCTTTCATCCAAATGTAAATGTGTCCTTCACTTTGTTATATAATGCATCATCAAACTGTATAACCAGTGATTACTCAACCTTTGGAAAGAGTGAAAATTGATGTGACCACACTGGAGATGAATAGCATTGTATTATCTGGATGTTTTTGCGACCATGCATCTCAAAGATGTTTCACACATTGGACTTTAGTTTAGTCATTTGATAGAAGGGGAGTTGTGATAGATGTCTGTGAAATTAAAAAAAATCAACTTGCTTTTGGAGTTACGAGATACAGGTAGACAACATATGAGGAATACAGGAAGTCTGTCTGCTCAAAGGACACCTTTAACCTTAGACACCGCCAAGAGAAAAGTAGAGATTTTCTGGGGTTCCAAGAAATATATGCAAAGACCTTCAGAAATGGCTACGACTCGGATAATTAAAGCACATGTGATTCTATGTCCAGCTAACCACATGCTGGAGACCCACATAAGATACAACTCTCTGTGTTGTTTTCCTATTCCATATTTGCAGTAACATATCTTAATCAACAAAAAAATACCCCTCACTCCCCCGAAAAGAATAATACCCCATGCATACAATTAGTAGGTTCAACACATGAAGTGTGCTGTTTGAAACTAAGTACCTGGGTGTCACCAAAGCAACAGGGCTCGGATAGCTTGGTGGCACCAGACAATGTACACAATACATACTTAGGCAAAAATGCCAATCAATCTTACATATGTATTATGACAGGAGGACCAGTTTACCATAGAGGTTAAAACACAGTTAAAATGGTATAGGCCTCAATACAGGTTGAATTCTTCTCCTAAATAAAATGCAGCCACAAAAAACAATTAACTGTGAACTATGAATGAAGATATTATCTGAGAATTAGAATAATAAATGGTTGAAGTCAGCCATGTTTTTCTATTTATGAGTATGATTTGAGTTATATTCGTTTGCTCCACGACAACCAAATGTTGATAATAATGGAAAAGTTCATGATATTTCTAAAAACTTGTATCAGACATGAAATTGATCCACAGTGATTCTTCACCCATACAATAAGGAACACAACTTGTATTTCAGTTCCAAAATGAAAGTGGAGCCATGGTCCGTGCTTGAAACCTTATTGTGAACACTCTTTCCAGTACGTTCTTTGAACTCTCGGCTCGTCCATGAATGGCTGTTCAGTAAAGGTGCCCCCTTTGTACATTTCAATCTTTGTCCCACATTACATTGAAAGCCTTTATTCACATACAGTGCAACTAATGTTTCAGTTAGAGTTTGGGAATATGTGTGGTCAGCCCATTCTCCCCTCATCCAGCTCAAAAGACACGATAACGTCCAGCAACGAGCTCCACTTGAAAATACAGTAATGCAGATTGCTTCCTCTGATATTTTTCCAGCTTTGGATAAGGAAAGGTCTGATTCTCCAAAGGTAAGCTCCTCCAGGATAAAAGAACATAATTAATATCATGGAAGTTTAGTTTTGTTTAGATGTTTTTTCATTTTATTTTTTAGGAGCAAGTTATATATATTAATAATTTAAATGTAAAAACACATTCTTCGTACAGGAAATGGTGTCTCGTTGACAAAGCTGATGGTAATTTATAGACGGATACAACATCTGCTCTTATGTAAAGTCATATACAATGCTTGTGATTTGATGTGATATGAAAGAATTATTGATTACAACTAAAGCAGTTTATCCTTTTGAAGAAATTTATAGTGGACAAATGCTGCCAGATTGTGACACTTGCGTACGAACATAATGCCATCGCCTTATGTTCGTACGCAAGTGTCTGAGAAAACATTTTGAAGATATTTACTTTCTACTTTTATACAGTTACTGTTAATTCTAAGTTAATATTTAAATCTATATAATATTAAAAAGCCACAAATGTCCAAATACGTCTCGTTTCAAGCATGTTCTTTCTCTCACTAGGAGTGCAGATTAACCACTTCAGTGTTATTATTATTCTGTTATTTATACATTCTATTGTGTTCTCTACAGAAATGGGAGACTGGTCCATTCTTAGCCGCTTCCTAACGGAAGTCCAGAATCATTCCACAGTCATCGGCAAGATATGGCTGACAATGCTGCTCATCTTCCGCATCTTGCTCGTGGCCCTGGTGGGGGACGCTGTCTACAGCGACGAGCAGTCCAAGTTCACCTGCAACACCCTGCAGCCCGGATGCAACAACGTCTGCTACGACACTTTTGCTCCGGTCTCACACTTGCGATTTTGGGTCTTTCAGATCGTTCTGGTCTCCACGCCCTCCATCTTCTACATTATCTACGTCCTGCAAAAAATCACCAAGAATGAAAAGTTAGAGGACAGGAAGGTCGAAGTGGTGCTCGGGTCCTCGCCTTCGCTTGAAAGGGACAAACACGTGGGAGGAGATCCAGAGATGACACTGGAGGCCGGCAGTCCTTATAACACAAGCTACAACAGCAAGGACTGGACCTCACAGGAATGTGAGTTTGAGGAGAAGAGCCAGCTGGAGGAGGATGCAAGAGAGGTAGGAAAGGACCCAACCCAGCTCTCCAGCCAAGTGCTACTTATCTATATCATACATGTTTTTCTGCGCTCCATCATGGAGATAATCTTCCTCATTGGGCAGTACTACCTTTTTGGATTTGAAGTCCCAAACCTTTTCCGCTGTGAGACCTACCCCTGTCCAAACAGGACCGACTGCTTTGTGTCTCGAGCAACAGAGAAGACCATCTTTCTCAACTTCATGTTCAGTGTCAGCCTCGCCTGCTTCATCTTGAACATTGTGGAGCTGCATTACCTGGGCTGGATATATGTTTTCAGAGTGTTGTTCTCTGCGTGCTGCGAGCCAGGTGCAAACACCGGGCAGCAGATGAATTTGTACTCCGACAACAACCCACTGTTGCTTGAGCTCAAACATTCGCTTTGTGGCAGGGTCGTCCTGCAGACCACCTCTTCCGTGTCACGGGACAAGGGCAGCGGTGTCCCAAACCAAGGCCCGGCCATCTCTTTTGAGACGGACTCCACACTCGAGTGCACCTCAAAGAGAAATCCAGATGAAAAGGAACGTGGAAAGACTAGACTGCAAAATGTGGCCAAAACAAGAAGAGGGAAAAAGTCTTGGCTGTAAATGATTTCAAACCATATTTTTCTTCTTGTGTTTGTGTGATTGCAATCTCTTCAGGACGGATCAGTTTCAGTAAGTTGTGAAGTTTGTAGTTATCCAAAAGATTCAGACAATTTCAGGGAGAAACTGAGTCAGTTGTTTGTTTGTTTCTAGACACAGAAAATCTCTCCAGCGCAAATTTACCAAGAATAATGATTTGGAGATGTTGCAATGTGATTATACGATTCTGGGTTTAGGGTTACTGTAGATAGAAGCACGGATAATAATGAAGTGCAGATTTTCATGAAAACGTTTCTGTAAATAGAGTCAAATCAAGATTTTGCTGTGATTTATTCATACCTACACCTACACCTACTCCCACATACATTACCATTTTGGAAGAAACAAGGGTCCACAAAGAATCATTTGAAAACAGATGATTTGGTTGAACATCAGAAACTACATTCTACATTGTCCTGTTAAACTAAATACTAAGTTGTCCTGTTAAACTACATTCTATGTTGTCCCGTTAAACTGCATACTACGTTGTCCCGTTAAGCAGCAATGCACAAGGCTCCGATCTTGTTTAAAAGTCAATATTAATCGAAAAGGGCAAAGTCAGCTAAGTTTATGGAGTGTAACCTGTATAGCAAGTTACCTGTTCCATAAAGTGTGACAAAAGGCTTGATATTCCCTAACTTAAAAATAATAATAAATTTTATTTAATAAGCACTTAAAAAAAACTCTAAATAGAGGAAAATATAATAAAAAAACATTATTAGATATAATATACTATAGTATCATATCATATCATATCATATCATATTTACATGTTCACTTGTATATCTCCACCGTCACTCGACTATTAAGTAAAAAGACCAGGAGGGGTCACTGCTATCCGGTTTACACTGGTGCTGCCTTTAGGTGCTGTTGGAATTACTAATTTTTTAGTGATTTTGAAACATTGACGACCCAACACCAATTATAGAGGGCTAGATTTGTCCAGGATTTAGCACACCTTTTTTAATATAGAAAAAGTATGCATGAAAGCAGCATAACACGTGGGGAAGTTATGTCTTGGATAATCATTAATTTATGTAATTTCTTTGTGTTTTATGGACATCATTTAAAGTTTCATATTGATATGTATATACACTAATCCGTTCTATACATGACTAATAATTGGCAGTTATTTCCTACATTAAAAACATAAACACGTGATGGGGTGTGTCTAGAGTCGAGGTTCTGTAAAGACGGAGCATACGGTAAGCACATGAAGGCACCACAAGTTACATTTCTCGCACCTGCTGTCAATACAAAGGATAAAAATGCCGACAACTTCAAGCAAGGCAACAACGCGGGCCATTGCAGGTAAGTCAGTTTCATGTGTGCCATTAGCGTTAACTCCACACTGTGTTATTTCATATAAATGACATGGCTACACTCTGAAAGTGCTCCCTAAAGGCCACCGGTGCTAGAGAATGAGGGCAAAGCAGCTTAAAGGGAGAGCATTACGGCCGAGCTCGACCAGTCACATCAACAGCGCGTGGACAGTAAGTTCAGTTAACGTTAAAGCTAAACACCACGACATGTTCTAACATTTAACGTGAAAAAGGTTACAGAAGTTAAATGTTACGTAAACTGAGGCTGTTGCAGTTTTACAGCCTGTCTGACCTTCAGGAGATGTGATTAAGTGCGAATGAGCTGTTTGTGGTTTAACCCGGACTCCTGTATAATGGCGCATTCAGGTTCTATGGAGAGCTTCGTGCACACATGTTCAGGTGGTCCGCGTCACTTTTAACGGTGATGCTGAACATTTGACAGCAAGGTAAATGTGCTCCAAGCTCTTCAAAACTGCGTCTGTATGTAGGGCAACTCCGAATGGTGGACGTGTCAGTGCAGAGGACTGAGAGAATACATCTAGACTGTATTAGTGTTTGTAGGTCATATTTTTTTGTTGACACTGTAACGCAGCAATACGTGTTGTTATTTCCCTTTCACATAGCTGTCACAGTATACCTTTCTTTTATGTTGAGTTATTTTGATTGTGAACAAAAAAGGCTGATTGCCATGATGCAAAAGCTCCAAGATGAGTAGAAGGGTTATGATGTGCATTGTCCAAATGTTTTCATGTGTCCAACAATATAATGTAGGACGAATGTTATTACTTATCTATACATAACAACATAAAACATATTACAGTATTAAACTTCAAGCTAAAGAAAGGATAACTAAAGACCTATCCTGTAAATAATTGACTATATCTGCAATTTAGTTTTGCACATCTGACATGATACTTCATGTGCCATTACAGATGTGCATGATAAAACAATATTGGCCAACAATTGACATGCCAGTACAATATTTTGGCAAAACTAAACAAGGTTGACCAGCAAACATTTTCTTAATTTTATCCTCTTTTTCCTGGCAGGTCCGTAGCTGCCACGCATGCTCTCTCTCTCTCCTTCTCATCATTGGCATGACACTGCTCTTTTTGTGTCTGTGAACAAATTCAAACTGGTATAAGACTACAGAAAAGTTGGAGCATGTTTCACCTCATTAAGAAAGACAAGGAGAAGGACTTGGGCAAGAAGGAGAAGAAGGAGAAGAAGGAGAAGAAAGAGTGCATGTCCCAGGCAGAGTTGAAGAGCCTGGAAGAGATGAGCATACGTAGAGGCTTCTTCAACCTCAATCGGGGGAGCTCAAAGAGGGACTTGAGGAGCAAGTTGGAGATCTCTAGTCCGATCCCTATCAAGGTATCGACCAACATGGAGCTCAGCCTGATGGACCTGAAGGCCGAGCGCCTTCACAACCCGGGGCAAGATGTTGGGCAAATAAGTGCAAGTATCTCTGGCGAAGACATGAGGGGAAACGAACTGGACCGTCATGGCAGATCTGTGAAGGAGAGAGCAGCTAAGTTTGGGGAATTGGCCAGGGTGAATTCTGTGGTCGGCCAGAAGCATGTGTCCTTTTCCCAGAAGGTCAACAGGGACGACACTTCGGAGGCTTCAGATCTTGCTGGGGAGAACTCCACGACGTATTTCAAGTCCCACTCCAGCCCAAAAGGCACCTACACGGTTGGCATTCCTGAGCTGGTGGAAAAGACCTTCCCGGGCGCAGACCTGCAGTTGCCTGTGCTCGTTGCTCCACCAATACCAAATCCAAGAGAGCTGGAGCTGCAGCGGCGCAACACCGGGGATTTTGGCTTCTCTTTGCGCAGGACCACCATGCTAGACAGGCTGCCCGATGGAGGAGTGTGTCGGCGGGCGGTGCACTTTGCCGAACCGTGTGCCGGGACCAAGGACCGGGCTCTGGGCCTGGTGCCGGGGGACCGGCTCGTGGAAATCAACGGCATCAACGTGGAGAACAAGAGCAGGGATGAGATCGTGGAGATGATCCGCCAGTCTGGAGAGACGGTCCGGCTGAAGGTGCAGCCGATTCTGGAGCTGAGTGAGTTGAACAGCAGATGGCTGAGGGCCACCGAGGGCCCCCACAACGACGTCCTCGATGTAAGTAGTGTTGTTGAGTAATGCTCACCGAGTGAATCTATTCTAACTGGCAAACACACATTCCACACTTATTGATTCTGTGTTCAATGCCTTCGCAGAATGTCATTCCGATGAGTGCTTACTGAAGAACGCAGCTTTCTTGTTGGCCACTATTTCCCTTTTGATGTTGTGACAATTGCAGACGTGAGACAAATATTCTCTATTCTTGCATTGTTCTAATGCGTCTGGAGCCGTGTCATGACTTCTTTTTTTGAAAATGTACCATGGGGAAAATTTACAAAAACATTTACAAAACATTTAATAAAATTACCACCTGCAATGACCATATATACCAGGTTTTTTTCTTATTATTTCGGTATCTCCTTCTAAGTATGTGGTTTAGCACCTTGAAGATGGTCTTGAAGATCTCTCAATCATGGGTGGAACTGTAATGACACTGGCAATGTGCTTTTGTGCTTCTGTGTTTGGGGGAGTGTGTGTGTGTGTGTTTTGAGAAAGAGAATGTGTTCTGTGTATAATCCCCTGCCTCCCCACCCTCCCCCAGTCCTTTGACACCAAACAATGGGACGCTGAAGAAAACAACGGCCCAAACGCCGCCACAGACCGCGGCCATATGGTCTTGTAAGACTTGGCCCATTCAGTTCTTTTTCGCTCGGATAATCATGTGCAACAAGTAGAGGAGCATCAAGTTAAACTCTTTTATTAGCTGGCACGACAAACACCCGAAATTGAGCATTTTTAAGTGTCTCAAGGCTGAGATTACCTGCGTCAGCAATGTTCTTGCAGTGCTTTTGCTATTCTATACATTTTATAATAAAAGTTGAACAAAGTTCAATAGACGGTCTTGGTTGAAAGCCCAAGCATATTAGTTGCATCATGAGGATATATGTAAATAGAACATCACACGTGTCATTTTGGTTTAAAACTGGAAAAAAAAGCAGAATACTGTTAGATAATGTTGAAGCTCAGAAATTACACTTCCAAACGCCAAGATCTCCGCTTCTTTCTCATGGGCGGAAAGCAGTGAATGCAGGGTTTTTTTGGGGAATCTCACTTCCCAGCAGTCCAAACAGGGATGCCGCTTGTGATTTCTCCCGGGAAATGTCCCCACAGACACCCAGTTTGTAATACTGCTAATGCAAGGTGGGGAATATATGCTCAATCACCACCGTGTAACCTAATTCTCTGATAGATTGGGACTTAACGTCCATTTATTTGATTATAACTTTCAGAAAATGTATGTTTTTCCTATTAAATAGCCTTACCTCAGGTAAATTATAGTGTGTCATATTAATTCTGATACACACAAGACAATAATATCCATGACGACGGAGACAAATGTTTCAATCGGTAAAATCAATTATTTTTGACAACCACATTGCGCCAGTTGTCAGTTACAGGCAGATCCAGAATCCCACTGTACGAAACTGGTTCACAGCGCTTTTGTGTGATGAAGGAGATTATCTCCATTCTGTTCAGAGCACATCGGGGTTGAGACCTGTCTCCGATTTGCTGGGCTTGGTGGGAAAGTCCACTGCTTCCAGCTCATGTTGTGGGGCCATACAGGATCTGTGGTTCTGATGTCAAAGGTGCACAGAACAAGGCCAGTGTGTTAACTTAAATAGAAGTGGTGCATCACAATTGGTGTGGTGTGTCCTGTCCAGCAGCAGGTGTGAACTTGATATGTGCGTTTCAGCTTGCGTGTACCGGATTTGTCTCACCTTCCAATGTATGCTTTTACCCACGCTACCGTCATTCTGAATCACATGGGACCGTCATGTGGGAATGTTTCCACAGCCAAAGACGCAACTCATCTGCTTTGCTTTGACCTTCATTCAACTGATCCGAACGATCGTCACAAGACAGGCCACGGTGAAAAAGCTGAAAATGAGCGTGACCTAGAACGAGCCGCACTAATAATAGGTGGTTATAATAAGGTCTGGATTCTGGATCTAGAGCTCTGCTTCGCAGGTAAAACCATCTGTGATGCAGGAGCACTTATCGCTCATTGGCTGAATGTATTTGAAGGTCTGTGAAATGCTTTTACATTTTGGGGAAAAAAGCTCATTTCTTGGAGAGAGACATTTCATACAGCTCTCCTGTCTATCTGCATGGTAGCAATGAAGCTCCAACCAAGCGACTGTTAGCTGAGCATACACACTGGAGGCAGGAGGAAACTGCTAGCCTAGCTGTGTTCAAAAGGAAAACAAAAAAGGACTTTCACAACTCAGGAATTAACATGTTTTATCTCTAGCTGTGTTGTTGTGTCTCTAACTATACAGGGGTTTGTTTATGTGTTGGACTACTTGGCTGGGTCCAGTGACTTCCTGGAGTCTTGATTTCTGTTTTAAAATTATTTGGTGTCTGATCAGTCGATGCTTTTGGGTGCATAATACACATTTACACACACTCAAAAGAAATCTCCTTATCCATATAATTGTTTCTGGCACTAAATTAATATAATCTCAAACATTTGCATATTGGAGATTCAAAGGCGTAGCAGCTGATCACTTCTCAGGAGAAAGAAACTTTCGACGTGCCCGGACATTATTCTGTGCTTAAATGAGATATTTTATTGGCCAGGCCGAGTGTGCACAGCTGAGCACATGAACCGTTTGTCCATTGGGTGGCAGACATTGTCCACACTTCATGAGGCCAGAACAGCAATTCTTCTGCTATATTTCCAACTGTCTTTCCCGATTCACTGTAAGCTCCCCTATCAGACACCGAGTTTTAGACCACGCTTCTGGACACAGATTGCTGTGATCGTAAGTTCCATTCGCAGTTCATAAAACAAAAAATGTTTTGTGAAATAGGATTGAGCTTCTGTTTAAAAAATGCTTTAAACCCCTTAAATATGATGTGGATTTATTTAATGATTTAAGCAGGATCAACGACTCCAGTGTGTCCCCATGAGGTGAGAAATGAGGTGCACATGCCTGTTCAGTCTGTCGATGGGGAACCTGGCTGTACAGCATGTGAGGAGGTGGACAGTGTGTGTGGGGCTGTGATACCTGTGTCTGCTATTTGTTATCTCACACACATTCTGAAGCAATTTTCCAGCTGGTTGAGGTCAATCAATTGGTCAGAGGCATTAAGAAACAACGTTTTTTTGTTGTTGCAGGGGGCCAAAAAGGGATCTCCCTCGAACTGGTTAGTGTCTTCATGAACAGCACATGACACTTTTTTTTATTGTACACCTCTGTCTAATTGGCAGAGCTGACTTGATATTTATGAATACATTTTTACTTCCACATTTCATAATTATATCTACAATTACGTTATTTTAAAGAGGACAGCTCCTGTAAATAATATTATTAAAGTTTTTAGAGTTTTTTTATAAATTGAAAAAAACTAAACTAAAACAAAATATACTACACTAGAATAAAATAGAATGAATATAAAATGTAATTTGTTTTTGCCATGTTTAAACTATCAGAAAAAAGATGATTCATGTCATATCATCCCAAATCATACAGCAGCTAATTTGCATGATAGCCAGGATGGTCCAGGACTGACCTGATAATATCCCCTGCATCACTCATCTGCCAGACCCAAATATTTCCTGTCTTTCTGCAGCCCAGACACAGTTTTATCATTAAGAAATTAGCAAACTGTGTAATGTCTTCCCCGAGCTGCCCATTTAAATCACATCATCCCCCTCTCCAGTGGGGTGATGCTACAGCAGCAGAGAGTATTAGCACAGGCGTGGATTACAAAGAGGTGGGGCTTCCCAGAATAAAGCGGGTTGGTACATGATGGAGAGGCTGTGCTTAAGATGCCCTCCATTCTTTACATGCATTTAATAATTTATCATTTTGTGCTGGTTTCAGATCCTAACCTCATGTCATTTTGTCAGATACAATTATTCACTGTGGCTATTTCCGACTACAGTGTAATATAATAAAACAGACATACTAATTTTGTGTGAGACTGAAAACATATCTGTCACACACACTCATCCTGTCAGCCATAAGCACAACGTATTGTAATTGAGCCTCATTACTTGTTCGATGGCACTTTTATTAGTGTCACTAAAAGCGGATATAATTCCTGTTTTATTGAGATTATGAATGTGTGCTGTTACAATTGGGTCCATTTATTGGTTGTCGGATTTCTCACCCAAGAATCCAGCATCATTCCAAATTGCCTATGACTGTTATGAGGCCATGTTTACTTTGTGCTGCCCACGACACCCGGCAGACCCAGGTGAGCTCACACCTGGGTATAAACTTGCTGCCCCCTAAATCACACCGCGGTGGCCTACTTTCAGAGGGAAGTTCTGATTCTCTGGCCTTTTCTCTATTGCTGAGTAAAATCTGGGTCGCATCCTGGAATTGTCAGCGCTGCAGAGTTTGATGTCCCAATGATTCATTCCTGCTCTTGGCTCCCAAAGCGTGGACGCTGGTCAAACATCCCTGGGATTTATGCCTGCTTTTGGGGATCATGCTTGCATAAAGATTTTAATCTGAAATGATCAAGAACTATTATACTTTTTTTTCAGGGATGTTGTCATTGTGTTGTAGCTTTTTGTTTCTTGTTTTGTTAGCTTTCCCTTTAAAACTAAAACTCAAATTATTAGGTCAATAAAGAAAAAGCATATAGTTGAATTTATATCCAACATAATCCCAACATATTTCATAGTATTTAAGGATTTAACTGGGTCCGAATCCACAGTGTTTAGGGTGTATAGGGTCCTTAATCTTTGGTCTTTGTAGACAAACAGCCGACACAATGCCGTGTGCCAGTAACTGACTGGGGATTAGCAAACTGCTAGATAGGCGGGTTAGGCTGTGTTTGGCTGGTTTATGCTGAGCGCTAATAGGAGCTCCTGCTTTTACCCCGAGTATGGAACACTTTATATATACAGTATTTTCTGCTTTTTATTCAGCAGGAAGGCTACATTTTTTCACATTACAATTTAAAAGTTTTGTCATGATTCTGAATGGATGACTTCAACAACTTGCTACTTTGTACATTTAATAATTGGTTATTTAATCAATTAAACAGTTTATAAAGAGGGAAAGGGCACGCCAAAGAGGGATTAGCCTATTCCCACCCAGCCAAGCCTGTTGCTTTATCGCCATGGCACCAACAAAATAAAAACCTACCTCCAGGCGACTCACTGTTGCAGGTATTTTTACCCCACTGTTTTTTTATTGTAATGCAGTATTGTCAGAGCTTTCACATAAAGCCATGTCTTGAACGATTTTAATCACAATTCATTCCTTCATACTGTTTGTCATATATCTGACCTTGGTTCATGCTGTTTTTCAACGTTTGTTACTAAACCATACAACATCTCAAATGTAGGTCAGTAGTGTGCCCATGCAGATCCCTCTGTGAAACATTACATTATTACATTAGTTTATAGCGCCCTCTTGTGGTTTAAAAAGCATGTTGAGGAAAATACCTTCAACAAATATTACAGACATGCTGTGTCGTCACTCAGCTGACAGATCTTTGATTTTCTTGCATTTTTATTTGCGAATCAATGCAAATCTCACCTTACAGCGAATGGAGAGGATTTTTTTTAATTTTTATGTAAGATGTGCAGATAATGGTGTGAATGCTTATTGTGGAGGGGAGTCTGTTTGGAAATGACTGAATTACTGAGCCATAGATCTCTTAATTGAGTTATTGCAGCTTTTGTGTTCTCCTCAAATGGAAAGGGAAAATACAAGTTTGTGTACCACCTGATTAGAGAGAACCCGTGTTGTCACCAGGAAAGTGCGAGTGAAAATTGTTAATTGATGTGCCTCCGCAAATGCTATTCATAGCCCCTCTGTATTACAGCAGCTGTCCCTCTTCCATCTCCTCTCACGTTCCGCCCCCTGCGCTGCCCACACCACACCGTGCTGTGCTGACTGCGACCCCACCGTCGACATTGCCCTCCCACTCCCTCAGGACTAGCGAGCGTGAGCTCTTTTGCAGACCCAGGTTCCTATCACGCTTTGGCCCCCGACCACACTGCTCCGGTGGCGGAGCGAAGATTGGAAGGTTAACCAGGCCTAAAGAGAAGGTAATGTGCGCGGGCCTCTGGTGGACTGTGTGTGTGGTGAGCGGTGTGAGCCGCTCAGGGTCTACATGCTCTGCTTCGCGGTTCCATTGGGGCTCTGATGGCCTCACAGACATGGCCTCCTTTCGCTGCTGAAACTATTTATAGGAGTGGATGAATGCAGGGCCAGACGTGGTGAAACATTTTTGCTGCGCTCTGTCTCCCCAGTGAGTAAAAGGCCTTTTGTTGTTGTTTAAACTGTGAATGAAAAGGTGTGTTAGGTTTGCCTGGTTCTTAAGTATAGACGTAAGTGTGAAAATCAGAGGTAATAATAATAATAATAATAATTCAGATTTCTATAGCGCTTTTCTGAGTACCCAAAGACGCTTTACAGGGGACAAGAGACAAACAGAACAAGACAAAAAGAAAGCAGACAAAACGAACAAACAGGACATATGGTAACAAAAAGAAAGGAAAGCAAACTGGAGAAGCTGTATGGGTCGTATCGGGGGCAAGGGGTTAGCAGGAGAGGTTAGTTAGATTCCTTTGTCAATCGACCATTCATTTCGCTGGCTCTAATGTATTTTGCTAACTCAAAGTTGATTGATTTGAAGACAAATGACCAACACAGGAGAAGAGCCGTTCCACTTCCAGCGAGCAAAAAGTCCACATTTATTAAATACCACCGTAGATTCTGAGTGCGGACTTTCAGTCCTGTTTACATAGATACTGTGAGATCGTCATGTCTCCGCTTGTCTCTTGAGCGATGATTAAACTCTGCATTTCATGTGTTCTGTCCTCAGGGCTGCATGGTCCCACCACATTGCTGTGTGCAGAAAACCAGTTCACAGTTTTCCACCTTTCACCCCTAAGTTGCCCTTCCTCCTCTCCTCGGCTGTCTCTCTTCTATCTATTTTTTTATTCCGTACATTTATTGGACACGTCGCCCAGCTTGTTCCATGACCTCTGACTCGTCTCCATGGCGTACAAATCCCGCTTTTCATTCTGGGAGAAAAAGGGAAGTCTCGATTTTTCTGTGTGTTTGTGTTTATTTTTTTTGCTTTTCAATTCATACGTGCATGCTGTTGCATGCTGAATGGGTGAACCTTTCTGTTGATGGAGACACGTTTGGGATCTGAATGTGTGGTTTCATCTTGTTCTTGTTGCTTCCTCTTGTGTAGGTCAAAGTTGGGAACAAGCCAGATGTAAGTGCTTTTTTTACTTAACCATGATTGGGTAGTTAACTAGCAACACGTTGAATATACAGTGATGATAAATACAGTGTCTTCATCTATAATTATACTGATAGATATGATTTCAGGTGATGGTAATTATTAATGGTTATAGAATATGACTAAAGCTTGACTTTGACAATGGACATTTTCAACAATTTAATCTCCATAGTCAACACTGAGCATCACTTGTCTGAAACACAGTGTCTGCAGTGACCACGGACACACGTTTAGTTTATATTCAGTGTTTCACTTCTAAATGCATTGTGTGCATCCTCCAGAGTTACACTTTTATTGTTGAAGAAGACTTTCGACAGAGTTTCTGAGCTCTGACAGTTCATTTGCGTCCTTTGTATGTATAATCTGAACTATTGTCTCCGTTTGTATCCAGTCCGATGGAGATAGTAGTCAGCCTCAGGGAGCCACCAAACCTGGACTAGATACAGAAAGTGGTCCACAGTCGACGGCGGCGTCAGCTGAAGAGTCCAATAGTACCGCTGCCATGAGCGGCTCAGACAGTCTGGGGGAGGAGCCAAGCTCCAGAGGTCAAACGGTGTTCGTGAGGAGAGTTGTCAGGCGCGTGGTTCCTGCTGGGACGGGAGAGCAGAACCAGTCTGCCGGGGCCGCCTCCGCTGCAG